>NC_072733.1:29019130-29371818 GCF_026930045.1 Uloborus diversus | reverse complement strand
GATTATTTTTTTTTCGTGATTTCGATTTTTTTTAGTATATTTTAGAGTTTGATCATTTTCTCGCTTGTTTTTACTTTATCGTTTTTTTTTTCCGATATTTTTAAACTTAGAAATTTTTCGCAAGTAGTGACAGGAATCGAACCTTCAAATTTTTCAAAACGTTATCATGTCTTCAATTTTTGCAATCATGTCAAACTTGCAATCAATTTACTCGTAGTAGTAATTAACACTTATCATTAACAAATTTTCTCAGATTTTAAAAAATCAACTTAATTAATTTTTTCCAGTAAGCAAATTGCGCACTCAAGTTACATTCCAACACTGCATATACGTTTCAAGAGTTTCATTGAATTTATCACATTCCATTTAATTAACTCTAATAATTACTTTTTCATTAATACTTAACTTAATCATTTTATCATACATTTATTCCAGTTACAAAATTATGCTTAAAAGTTATTTATTTTTCTTAGCACAAGAGATTTTAACATGTTCCTACTAAAATGCTTTTCACTCCAGTTTGAGTTTACTAAAATAGCAACTCATTTACGATTTAGATTCATTTAATCGTCTTTGATTCTTTTTCATTGTTAATATTTTAAATTATCACATACGTTATTATTTTTATACATTTATCCATTTAATTTTCCAAAATCTACAATCAATTTACTTTTCGTATTAATTAACACTTATCACTATCAAATATTTTCATGAATTTTAAAAATTATCTTCTTAAATAATTTTTTTACTGTAACCAAATTTCCCACTCAAGTTATATTTTATCACTACATATGCTTTTCATGAGTTTCACTTAATTTATCGCATTTCATTTAATTAACTCTAATAATTATTTTTTATCATCGATATTTAAGTTAATCATATTTTCCTTTCTTTATTTTTTTTTTTTTTTCATGCAAACACTCTTGATGGAATAAAACAAAATTTTCAACTTTCATGAATTAAATCCCCTCTGAATATTTTATTTTACTTTACCATACTTTACTATTTTACTTACTGCGTTTTACTATTTATCATTCATTACAGCTTTTCCAAAATATTACTTTATAACCAACCAATTTCATTAACAGAATTTTCATTACAATTTATAAATTTCACTTTTATTTAATTATTTTTACCTACGGTAAAATAAAACACATAACACAAAAATGTTAAACATCAATGAAGTACCCAAGAAATGTTAAAATTATAAGTCGAGTATCAAAACTTCATGTCAGCAAATTTTAAAAATAGACTTACCGAAAAATAACTTCTACTGAAATTCATTTCAAAACTTGGAATCAATTTACTCTTAGCATTAATAAACACTTATCATTAAGAAATTTTCATGGATTTTAAAAATCAACTTATTTAATTTTTTTCCAGTAAGCAAATTTCGCACTCAAGTTACATTTTATCACATTTTATTTAATTATTTTTTGATTAGTATTAAACTTAGTCATTTTATCGCTTAGTATTTAACTTAATCATTTTCTTGCTTGTTTTTACTTTATCGTTTTTTTCCCCGTTATTTTTAAACTTAGAAATTTTTCACAATTAGTAACAGGAATCGAACACACAAATTTTTCGAAACATTATCAAGTCTACAATTTTCATCCAACTAAGTTAATTTAAAAACTTGCAATCAATTTACTCTTAGTAGTAATTAACACTTATCATTATCAAATTTTCACGATTTTAAAAAAATCAACTTATTTAATTTTTTTCCAGTAAGCAAATTTCGCACTCAAGTTACATTTCATCACTTTATATGCTTTTCAAGAGTTTCATTTAATTTATCACATTTTATTTAATCAACTCTATTAATTATTTTTTGATTAGTATTTAACTTAGTCATTTTATCGCATAGTGGTTTACTTTATTATTATTATTTTTTTTTCATACAAGCACTCTTGTTAGAATAAAACAAAATTTTCAACCTTCATGAATTAGAATCACTTTGACTATTTCATTTTCCCAATAATATTTTACTTTAACAACTAATTTCTTTAACAAAATCGATATCATTTATTTTAGTCTTTATCCTTTTCGAACGATACATTCAAATGGATAGCTATGCGTTAGATTAAGAAACTTAATCTAAAATTTGACAAATTAAGTTAAAGCTAAATACTGACTAAAATTAAGTACAAAAGACTAACCTTTTTGGGGCGAAATCTCTCAAGTACCAGCTATCGCGAAGTTATTTAAAAACAGTGAATGAAATTGTAATAAGTGGATTGTTAATTATAACTCAATCTCACAAATTACAACTACACGCATGTTTTATTTGAAATCGCTGCATACGGCTGTTTGCCCATCGTCGATTTGCAGAAGGCATGCCGTAAAATCGCAAATCAACTCGGCTGTTGAAAAAAACTACCGTAATCCTACAGCACTTCGGATGGTCCACACACAACGGTGCGAACTGAGGAAATGACTTTATCAATATTTCTATCTACCCTTTACCGATAACAGATAACAAACCCCACGTGCGAGTATGATTCACCCCTTAGCAAGTACGTCTTGTAAGTGATGTCACTGTTTCTGACCAATTAAAATTAGTTCACGTTTCTCAAATATCAAGCACATAGATCGACAATAGTCTGATGTCAGGTTTTCCAAACAAAATTTTAGATTTTAATTCGTAGTTTCGAATTAATTTCTTTTTCATTTCAAACTTATAAAAAAAAATTTCCAGCTTGTAAGAATATTTCTTTCAAAAACAGATTTTTGATTCAAAACAGTATTTTTTCAAACTTGTAATATTTTTCTACTTAGAAAATGAAATCAAAAATTTTTGTTTTCTTTAATCATATAAAATGTTTTTAAGAAATAATTTCTCAAACTTGTAATATTTTTCCACTAATTAAAAAAAATCAATTTTTTTTCAATCATATAAAAATAAATTTTTAATCTTACAACAATAAATTTTTCCGCAAAAATATTTTTTTCAAATCAAAATAATAATATTTTTGTAACATATTATTTTTTTTCTTTTCAATCTTTTTTTTTTGCAAAACTATTTTCTTTTTTTTTTTTTTTTTTCAAAAATTTTCAAACTTACAAAATAAAATTTTTTCAACTGAATCTTTAAACGAAATGCTTTAATTAAATTTAAAACTCAATATCACTTTACTCTTAGTATTAATAACCAATAGCACTTAACCATTTACTCTTTGCACTCTAAGTATTAATTAACACACATGCATTAGAAATAATAATAATAATGTTTAAGATACTTACAAATCATTCACTCAAGCTTTCAAATATCCATCTAGCATGTTATTGTTCATTCGTGTGAGGGAACTTGTAATAAAACTTTACACATCAACCGAAATTATAAGCGAAAATATCACATTTTTAGCACTTAATATAATCCTACAATTAACAAATTGGTTTTAACTTTGAATTTAAGAAAAATAAAAACTATTACACACTTAGTAACATATCTATCGATGTATATTATTTCATGACAAATCACAAATAGGTGAGGATCTTTTATCGATCATGTGACCAACTAAGTTAAGAAAGAGCGTTCTTATCTCATATGAGAATTTATAAGTCTTTAATATTTCTCTTTAATGTAAGTGTATTGATACGTACGAGTTTGTGTATGTGAATATAACTGTGTATTGTTTTCAAACCATTGACATGTTTAAGCTTTACGGTTCTAATTTTGACTTTCCACTTAGCATTAGTCGAAGTCCTTCGCATGTATTAAACTATAGAAATATTACAAAAATTATATTTTCACTCAGTCTTATTTACAAAACCATACAATAAGATGAAGACAACACCGATAGTATAAAGATTACTTACAATAAAGTGCATATAAAAAATATATGTAAGAGTGATTTCAAAGTATAATCCATCAACCATATTCAACAACTCAATCCAAACACAAGTCTCTTTTAAAATGATAAACACAATTTATTCACACACACAGTAAAAGACAATTAAAAAATATATGTAAGAGTGATTTCAAAGTATAATCCATCAACCATATTCAACAACTCAATCAAAACACAAGTCTCTTTTAAAATGATAAACACAATTTATTCACACACACAGTAAAAGACAATTAAAAAAACTTTCATCTTTAAGTAAAACCCTTCAAAACTTTCAAGCGTATTTTTAACATCGATTGCATCAAATAAATCAGACACATGACATTTTAAACATGGACTATCAACATTCAAAGTAACGAAGTCACGAGTCAAGTTTTCCCAATTAACATTAAAAAGAGCCTGTTCGAAAAAAGTGTCGAACTTTCGACCCCTTGTTAATGATTCACATTCATGCACTCTCTCTCATGTAAAAAATGAATCCATTTTTACAATCCACACATTCTTTTTTAGAAAGGTAGTTTATGTTGCATATGAGCTCATTAAATAGTCACTTACGTAGAGAATCAGCCAGTTTACGAACTTCTTGTGATGTATATGTGCTGATTTTATCACATCGACAATCACAGGGATATTTTTTCTCAATTTCCGAAAGGATGTACTCTTTTAGAGTATAAGTCATAAGTTTGTCTTTGACACTACGTGAGATACAAGGGGACGCGTAGCACAATTTGTCAATCTGGCTTTCCAAAAGTAGAATTCTATCAGGCATCAACTGGAACACTTCTCGTTTCAGTTTGAACAATCTTTGCACACTAACACAGATGTTACCATTCGCACTCGACTCTCCTTTTTTTATAACAAAAGCGAAATCACGGTCTTCGATTAATTTTTGATTTATATTTTTACGTAGGCTTGAAATAAGTGATCTCCACACATCTGGTTCTAAGGAAATACCATCCTTAGTTGGTCGAAGAATACCATCTTTCCCACACGTATATCTTCTAATATGCACGCATGTACGTTTCCGAAAAGTATTCACCTAAAGTGAAAATACAATCACCCAAGTGTATCATATCATCAGGCTGTGGAGAAGCCTCAGTGTTCATTTTCATGTTCGTTGCATCCCATCTGTTCATCTTCAGGCTTCAAAGTTTCAGAATGATTTTCACCAGCCTTAGTCATTCTTAACTCTCATAGGATTAAGAGTCACAATACTAAAACAACTTCCTGCGAACTTAAAAAATAAATCAAACTAGGTTTTAACACTAGCGGGTGAAGAAAAATCCTAAGTACATAGAATAAAATTTCACGACGTCTTTCAAAGCTCAGAATCACTCTGAAAATGATTCTCCAAACATCCACTATAAACCAATGAATATTCACTTTAACCAATGAGAAGTGTACATAAATCTCTTGCTACTGACGTCATAGAATATCACACGAACTTTTGAGCAAAATTGAGTTGTTTTACACAGTATTCAGATTTTTAGAAAATGCCAACACTTTGACTTCCAAATTCATCCTGACCTACTACGAGTAATTTTAAGATGGTAGCAGGTTTTCACATCACACCGAATGTCGATGACTCATGCGCGAGATGCGAAACCGTCATCGACATTCGGTGTGATGTGAAAACCTGCTACCATCTTAAAATTACTCGTAGTAGGTCAGGATGAATTTGGAAGTCAAAGTGTTGGCATTTTCTAAAAATCTGAATACTGTGTAAAACAACTCAATTCTGCTCAAAAGTTCGTGTGATATTCTATGACGTCAGTAGCAAGAGATTTATGTACACTTCTCATTGGTTAAAGTGAATATTCATTGGTTTATAGTGGATGTTTGGAGAATCATTTTCAGAGTGATTCTGAGCTTTGAAAGACGTCGTGAAATTTTATTCTATGTACTTAGGATTTTTCTTCACCCGCTAGTGTTAAAACCTAGTTTGATTTATTTTTTAAGTTCGCAGGAAGTTGTTTTAGTATTGTGACTCTTAATCCTATGAGAGTTAAGAATGACTAAGGCTGGTGAAAATCATTCTGAAACTTTGAAGCCTGAAGATGAACAGATGGGATGCAACGAACATGAAAATGAACACTGAGGCTTCTCCACAGCCTGATGATATGATACACTTGGGTGATTGTATTTTCACTTTAGGTGAATACTTTTCGGAAACGTACATGCGTGCATATTAGAAGATATACGTGTGGGAAAGATGGTATTCTTCGACCAACTAAGGATGGTATTTCCTTAGAACCAGATGTGTGGAGATCACTTATTTCAAGCCTACGTAAAAATATAAATCAAAAATTAATCGAAGACCGTGATTTCGCTTTTGTTATAAAAAAAAAGGAGAGTCGAGTGCGAATGGTAACATCTGTGTTAGTGTGCAAAGATTGTTCAAACTGAAACGAGAAGTGTTCCAGTTGATGCCTGATAGAATTCTACTTTTGGAAAGCCAGATTGACAAATTGTGCTACGCGTCCCCTTGTATCTCACGTAGTGTCAAAGACAAACTTATGACTTATACTCTAAAAGAGTACATCCTTTCGGAAATTGAGAAAAAATATCCCTGTGATTGTCGATGTGATAAAATCAGCACATATACATCACAAGAAGTTCGTAAACTGGCTGATTCTCTACGTAAGTGACTATTTGATGAGCTCATATGCAACATAAACTACCTTTCTAAAAAAGAATGTGTGGATTGTAAAAATGGATTCATTTTTTACATGAGAGAGAGTGCATGAATGTGAATCATTAACAAGGGGTCGAAAGTTCGACACTTTTTTCGAACAGGCTCTTTTTAATGTTAATTGGGAAAACTTGACTCGTGACTTCGTTACTTTGAATGTTGATAGTCCATGTTTAAAATGTCATGTGTCTGATTTATTTGATGCAATCGATGTTAAAAATACGCTTGAAAGTTTTGAAGAGTTTTACTTAAAGATGAAAGTTTTTTTAATTGTCTTTTACTGTGTGTGTGAATAAATTGTGTTTATCATTTTAAAAGAGACTTGTGTTTTGATTGAGTTGTTGAATATGGTTGATGGATTATACTTTGAAATCACTCTTACATATATTTTTTAATTGTCTTTTACTGTGTGTGTGAATAAATTGTGTTTATCATTTTAAAAGAGACTTGTGTTTTGATTGAGTTGTTGAATATGGTTGATGGATTATACTTTGAAATCACTCTTACATATATTTTTTATATGCACTTTATTGTAAGTAATCTTTATACTATCGGTGTTGTCTTCATCTTATTGTATGGTTTTGTAAATAAGACTGAGTGAAAATATAATTTTTGTAATATTTCTATAGTTTAATACATGCGAAGGACTTCGACTAATGCTAAGTGGAAAGTCAAAATTAGAACCGTAAAGCTTAAACATGTCAATGGTTTGAAAACAATACACAGTTATATTCACATACACAAACTCGTACGTATCAATACACTTACATTAAAGAGAAATATTAAAGACTTATAAATTCTCATATGAGATAAGAACGCTCTTTCTTAACTTAGTTGGTCACATGATCGATAAAAGATCCTCACCTATTTGTGATTTGTCATGAAATAATATACATCGATAGATATGTTACTAAGTGTGTAATAGTTTTTATTTTTCTTAAATTCAAAGTTAAAACCAATTTGTTAATTGTAGGATTATATTAAGTGCTAAAAATGTGATATTTTCGCTTATAATTTCGGTTGATGTGTAAAGTTTTATTACAAGTTCCCTCACACGAATGAACAATAACATGCTAGATGGATATTTGAAAGCTTGAGTGGATGATTTGTAAGTATCTTAAACATTATTATTATTATTTCTAATGCATGTGTGTTAATTAATACTTAGAGTGCAAAGAGTAAATGGTTAAGTGCTATTGGTTATTAATACTAAGAGTAAAGTGATATTGAGTTTTAAATTTAATTAAAGCATTTCGTTTAAAGATTCAGTTGAAAAAATTTTATTTTGTAAGTTTGAAAATTTTTGAAAAAAAAAAAAAAAAAGAAAATAGTTTTGCGGAAAAAAAAAAGATTGAAAAGAAAAAAAATAATATGTTACAAAAATATTATTATTATTTTGATTTGAAAAAAATATTTTTGCGGAAAAATTTATTGTTGTAAGATTAAAAATTTATTTTTATATGATTGAAAAAAAAATTGATTTTTTTTAATTAGTGGAAAAATATTACAAGTTTGAGAAATTATTTCTTAAAAACATTTTATATGATTAAAGAAAACAAAAATTTTTGATTTCATTTTCTAAGTAGAAAAATATTACAAGTTTGAAAAAATACTGTTTTGAATCAAAAATCTGTTTTTGAAAGAAATATTCTTACAAGCTGGAAATTTTTTTTATAAGTTTGAAATGAAAAAGAAATTAATTCGAAACTACGAATTAAAATCTAAAATTTTGTTTGGAAAACCTGACATCAGACTATTGTCGATCTATGTGCTTGATATTTGAGAAACGTGAACTAATTTTAATTGGTCAGAAACAGTGACATCACTTACAAGATGTACTTGCTAAGGGGTGAATCATACTCGCACGTGGGGTTTGTTATCTGTTATCGGTAAAGGGTAGATAGAAATATTGATAAAGTCATTTCCTCAACTCGCACCGTTGTGTGTGGACCATCCGAAGTGCTGTAGGATTACGGTAGTTTTTTTCAACAGCCGAGTTGATTTGCGATTTTACGGCATGCCTTCTGCAAATCGACGATGGGCAAACAGCCGTATGCAGCGATTTCAAATAAAACATGCGTGTAGTTGTAATTTGTGAGGTTGAGTTATAATTAACAATCCACTTATTACAATTTCATTCACTGTTTTTAAATAACTTCGCGATAGCTGGTACTTGAGAGATTTCGCCCCAAAAAGGTTAGTCTTTTGTACTTAATTTTAGTCAGTATTTAGCTTTAACTTAATTTGTCAAATTTTAGATTAAGTTTCTTAATCTAACGTATAGCTATCCATTTGAATGTATTGTTCGAAAAGGATAAAGACTAAAATAAATGATATCGATTTTGTTAAAGAAATTAGTTGTTAAAGTAAAATATTATTGGGAAAATGAAATAGTCAAAGTGATTCTAATTCATGAAGGTTGAAAATTTTGTTTTATTCTAACAAGAGTGCTTGTATGAAAAAAAAATAATAATAATAAAGTAAACCACTATGCGATAAAATGACTAAGTTAAATACTAATCAAAAAATAATTAATAGAGTTGATTAAATAAAATGTGATAAATTAAATGAAACTCTTGAAAAGCATATAAAGTGATGAAATGTAACTTGAGTGCGAAATTTGCTTACTGGAAAAAAATTAAATAAGTTGATTTTTTTAAAATCGTGAAAATTTGATAATGATAAGTGTTAATTACTACTAAGAGTAAATTGATTGCAAGTTTTTAAATTAACTTAGTTGGATGAAAATTGTAGACTTGATAATGTTTCGAAAAATTTGTGTGTTCGATTCCTGTTACTAATTGTGAAAAATTTCTAAGTTTAAAAATAACGGGGAAAAAAACGATAAAGTAAAAACAAGCAAGAAAATGATTAAGTTAAATACTAAGCGATAAAATGACTAAGTTTAATACTAATCAAAAAATAATTAAATAAAATGTGATAAAATGTAACTTGAGTGCGAAATTTGCTTACTGGAAAAAAATTAAATAAGTTGATTTTTAAAATCCATGAAAATTTCTTAATGATAAGTGTTTATTAATGCTAAGAGTAAATTGATTCCAAGTTTTGAAATGAATTTCAGTAGAAGTTATTTTTCGGTAAGTCTATTTTTAAAATTTGCTGACATGAAGTTTTGATACTCGACTTATAATTTTAACATTTCTTGGGTACTTCATTGATGTTTAACATTTTTGTGTTATGTGTTTTATTTTACCGTAGGTAAAAATAATTAAATAAAAGTGAAATTTATAAATTGTAATGAAAATTCTGTTAATGAAATTGATTGGTTGTAAAGTAATATTTTGGAAAAGCTGTAATGAATGATAAATAGTAAAACGCAGTAAGTAAAATAGTAAAGTATGGTAAAGTAAAATAAAATATTCAGAGGGGATTTAATTCATGAAAGTTGAAAATTTTGTTTTATTCCATCAAGAGTGTTTGCATGAAAAAAAAAATAAAGAAAGGAAAATATGATTAACTTAAATATCGATGATAAAAAATAATTATTAGAGTTAATTAAATGAAATGCGATAAATTAAGTGAAACTCATGAAAAGCATATGTAGTGATAAAATATAACTTGAGTGGGAAATTTGGTTACAGTAAAAAATTATTTAAGAAGATAATTTTTAAAATTCATGAAAATATTTGATAGTGATAAGTGTTAATTAATACGAAAAGTAAATTGATTGTAGATTTTGGAAAATTAAATGGATAAATGTATAAAAATAATAACGTATGTGATAATTTAAAATATTAACAATGAAAAAGAATCAAAGACGATTAAATGAATCTAAATCGTAAATGAGTTGCTATTTTAGTAAACTCAAACTGGAGTGAAAAGCATTTTAGTAGGAACATGTTAAAATCTCTTGTGCTAAGAAAAATAAATAACTTTTAAGCATAATTTTGTAACTGGAATAAATGTATGATAAAATGATTAAGTTAAGTATTAATGAAAAAGTAATTATTAGAGTTAATTAAATGGAATGTGATAAATTCAATGAAACTCTTGAAACGTATATGCAGTGTTGGAATTTAACTTGAGTGCGCAATTTGCTTACTGGAAAAAATTAATTAAGTTGATTTTTTAAAATCTGAGAAAATTTGTTAATGATAAGTGTTAATTACTACTACGAGTAAATTGATTGCAAGTTTGACATGATTGCAAAAATTGAAGACATGATAACGTTTTGAAAAATTTGAAGGTTCGATTCCTGTCACTACTTGTGAAAAATTTCTAAGTTTAAAAATATCGGAAAAAAAAAACGATAAAGTAAAAACAAGCGAGAAAATGATCAAACTCTAAAATATACTAAAAAAAATCGAAATCACGAAAAAATAATCTAAGTCTGAAATGCTTGAAATTAGTTAAAGACTAAAAAGTTAAGAAAAAAGTTAAAGACTGAAAATAATTGAAAAACGCTAAAATAGTGAAAAAAAAAATCAAAGTGCTAAATGACAGGAAAAAACGTTAAAGTTCAAAATGTGTGAAAGAATATTTAAGTTAATTATTTCTTCGAAAATTTAACAAGTAAGAAAAAATATTTTGTTGTATGAAAGTCAAAAAAAAATTAGTTAAGAAAATTATTTCTTCGAAATTTTTACAAGTTAGAAAAAATATTTGTCAATTTGACAAAGAAAAAAGAAATTAGTTAAGAAAATTTAACAAGTTAGAAAAAATAAAAATGATAAAGTTTGAAATGCATGAAAAAGAAAATCAAAGTTTAAAATATATTTCAAGTCCACAAAGCATTGAACCAAATCTAAAATCTCGAATGGGTTGTATTTAAATAAATCTTTACTTAAGTGAAAACTTTGTTATTATGAAAAATAATAATAATGATGATAGTTTCAATTATGAGCTGAAATACAGTTAATGATATGCCATGATTAGTACTAAAGAGTGAATTAACTGATGGTTTTAAAATTAATTTAATTGTAATATTCGTTGTCATGGTACAGATTCACATTAAGACTGAAAGTGTAATGGGAAATATAGCATAGTGGTTAGCATACGTTTTTGCTAACTCAAAGTTTGGGTGTTCGATTCCCGACACTCTGTAAAATAAAAATAATTAAATTCGCGAAACTTTGGTTGTCTTGACAACCATTCGTCGAAATTATTCAAAGTCCGAAAAAAAAAAGAATCACCGAAAGAATGATAAATATAACAGAGTTGGGATTTATTTTTACAAGTATAATAAATGCATGAAAATAATAAAATGACAGTGTAAACGATTAATAACGCGATTAAAACATAACTCATGAAAATGTATAAATCATATTGAATATTAAAGCTGATTGGTACTATGAAAAAAAAAAAAGTTTTGTGAAAAATATTTAAAGTTTGAAAACGCTCGAAAATAATCAAAAGAACGAAAGACGTCGAATTAGTCTAAGACCTGAATGTAAAAAATATTCGAACTCTAAAATGAATAATCAAATTCATGAAAAATAATCCAAGTTCATAAAGCATTGAAATAATCAAATTCGCGAAAAATATTCAAAAAATAATTAAATTCGCGAAACTTTGGTTGTCTTGACAACCGTTCGTCGAAATTATTCAAAGTCCGAAAAAAAAAAAAAGAATCACCGAAAGAATGATAAATATAACAGAGTTGGGATTTATTTTTACAAGTATAATAAATGCATGAAAATAATAAAATGACAGTGTAAACGATTAATAACGCGATTAAAACATAACTCATGAAAATGTATAAATCATATTGAATATTAAAGCTGATTGATCTAACTTGTGAAAAATCTTAAAAATTGATCTGCATTTGTATGCAAATTGCATTGGCAGATGAAAAGAAGTTGATGGGGTGTATTTAATACACCGGGCTGGTTGGTGGGACCGTCAACTTAAAACATAAATTTATTTTGTAACAAAGTTCAGAAACGTAGGGAAAATCTTTCACGGTAAAAAAAAAAAACGACAAAGTCCAGTATGTTTGTAAAAAAAAAAAAAAAAAAAAACACTGGAAATAGCTCTGTACAACTTCATGAGGATGGCATGACAAAAAGTATCACACATTCTTATGACAACAATTGTGACGTTTTGTCATACCCTAAACAGGTTGCCACTCGAAAACCATCGTATAAGGTTACGGAAAAATATTCTAAGTCCAAAAACTTTTCACGGTAAAAACGACAAAGTCTAAAAATATCCCTGTAACCTTTCACGGTAAAAACGCGAGCAAAAACGAGGAAGAGCGAAAACGTAGCCGAGCAAAAGCGAGGAAGAGCGAAAACGAGGAAGGGCGAAATCACGGGAAAAAACCCTCGTCACCTTCTTCAAGATTCATGCGCAACCCCAAGGTCAGAGGGGGAGTGGGAGGCGGAGGAGGCGGAGTGAGAGGAGGCTATGAGCCCTAGAGCCCCCTCCTGCCGCAGAACTGTCCTTTTCCCACTACTAACCTGAGCGACTTTTTTTTTTTAATTTTTTTATTTTTTTTACTGTGGGCACTTCGGGAGGACCCAGTATTCCCCTGAGCAAAGCTCAATTTTGAAGAACTTATTGTTCAAATGAAAGATATCGAAAGCTATCTGCTTTGACTGGAAAAGGACCTCGACTCAAGCATTACGCCCCCTCCCCTTCCTCCAATTGCTTTTTTTTCTGCCTAAAAGGCTGGAAACCTGTTCTAGTTGAATTTTGCTTCTCCATGCTAATATGCCACCCTTTTATTTTTTTTTTTTTCTTTTCAACGAGCTGATTATTGTTTTTTTTTTCCCCGCGACGTGCGCCCTTTTCGGCTTGCGCCCCTAGGCCAGGACCTAGGTTAGCCTATTGGGTAATCCGGGCCTGGTCATGCTCATAATCCTATCAAATTCAAGCAAAAAAAGAAAAAAAAATACGAGCACGTTTTGCAATAATTTTTCTTAAACTGCATCTTCTGATCGGAAAATTGACAATTATCTGTTATAATTGGGAAAGTCATTCCGAATGCATCACTGTTAAATTTTTTCCTGATTTTTTTTTTCGTAAAATGTACTGGAATCCTTGTAACCAGTATTTTTTCTCTCTAAAGTCATATTAACAGTCCTTCAATCAAATTCAAGCAAAAAAGGAAAACGAAGAGAAAAGAAAAACAAGCACGTTTCACAATAATTATTTCCACAAAACAGCATCTTTTGATCGAAAAATTGACAATTCTCTTTGTAGTTGGGAAAGCAGTATATACCGAAACATACACATACATATATGAATAATATTTTTGGAAAAAATAAAATGAGTTCTCTTTCAAATATCCGGAATTCAAAGCTGCCTTTCTGAACACGGATATCAATTCGTTTTACAGTAAGATAAGGGTAATAAAACAATTTCAGTTTTTGCAAAAATGAGAAATACAAATGTAAATAATTCTCGGATGTTTTTTGATAAACCATCCCACAGCGGGAGTTTTGAATATGACAAAATATGAAAGATATGATAAGGTTTGTTATTCCTGGAAGCATTTCACAACATGTTCAACAGAAAAAACCATATCAGAATTATCTTCGCC
Organism: Uloborus diversus; assembly: GCF_026930045.1. Taxonomy (NCBI): domain Eukaryota; kingdom Metazoa; phylum Arthropoda; class Arachnida; order Araneae; family Uloboridae; genus Uloborus; species Uloborus diversus. Next base: position 29,357,771 of record NC_072733.1, on the reverse strand, counting down.
GTGCTTATTCTTCATTGAGAGTAATGTGTCAGAAACTTATCAAATGATGGTATTTTTTTCCAAACATCCTGGAAATGTAATATTTTATTTTATTTGTTTGAATAATCAGAAGCTTCTTCTAAGAAGTATTTCATATAACTGGTCGCAGTACGATATTTTATATGCAAGCCGGGATTACCCAATAGGCCAACCTAGGTCCTGGCCTAGGGGGCGCAAGCCAAAAAGGGCGCACATCACGGAGGAAAAAGAATTAAGTTTGTAGAAAAAAAATAGAATAAGATAATAAAAATAGGATAGAATAATTTGCAATAGATTGCAACCAGCCCGCTAGGCAGAAAAAAAGCAATTGGAGGAAAGGTGAGGGGGCGTAATGATTCAGTCCAGAAGGTTCTTCTCCGGTACAAAGCAGACAATTTTCAATATCTTTAATTTGAACAATCATTTCTTCAAAATATAGCTTTTCCCAGAGGAGAGCTGGGTCTTCCAAGAGGGCGATAACCTTGCCTCCCAAAGGGCGCACAGGTTTGACGGTGAAAAGAAAAAAAGAACACGAAATGGCTCGTGTTCGAGGGCGAAATAGAAAAGAAAAAAAACCCACGAAGTCGCACAAGTTCGAAGGTGCGCAAAATTAAAAAAAAAAAAAAAAAAAAAACCACGAAGTCGCACAGGAAATTCAAAAAATTCTATTATGGGAAAAACTAACACAGTTAAATGTTTTTGGAACGTCAATTTCAAAAAGTTTCCGAATGAGACTCAACGAAACCCATCTATCCATCCCTTTCTATAACGTCATCAAAGATCATTTTAAATTGCGCATTTAGAACATAAATATCGAAAAATTTATGAAGAGAGTCCCAACGCTATTTTTATCCCTGACATCATCGAAGGTGGCAAACGATTTCATTTATGGGACCTCAACTTCTAAACATTTGTACAGGAGCGCCCCTCCCCCCCCCCCCCCTTTTTTTTCAACATTTTGAAGATGGTCTAAAACTTCAAAAAATTTCCGGAGGAGGGACTGCACACCCCATCCCGTCACCCAGCACGATCAGATGCATTTAAAGGTCTTGCAAATGCATACTTAGTTTTATTTTCGATTTTTTTTTTCAGAGGAAAGGGGATCTCTAACGTCCCACCTTCACACCATAAGAGATGGTCTAAAATTTTGTCTTTACGCGACCTTAAGTTCTAAAACATTCCTGGGGAGTGACCCTAATTTTAGCCCTCCTCCCATCTCATTGAAAATCATCTAAGATTTTGTTTTTAGGACCTCAATTCTGAAACTTTTTCCGGAGAGCGCCCCCGACTTCAGCCCTTCTCCAACATTAATAAAATCGTCCAAAATTTTGTATTACGACTTCATTTTCGAAATACCTACGGAAGAGGGTTACCAAATCCTATTCCTTCGCGTAATGTCATCAGAGATTGTTTCCAATTGCGTATTTAAGTCTTTGATTTCGAAATCCTTCTGGGAAAGAAGGACTACACCCCATCCATTTCCTGGACGTCACAAAATATGTCCTACAATTTTTTGTCTTCAATTTCAAAAAGTTTTCTCGCTAGAGTCACCAAATCGTACCCGCATCAAAAAGAAAAAAAAAAAAGATTGTTCAAAGTTGCGCTTTAGGACCTCAATTTCAAAAAGTTTCCTGGGGAGCTCTTCCGTCTCCCACCATTCCCCAGCATCATTAGTAAAGACCGTCAAAAATTTTGTTTTCAAGACTAATTTCTACGCGGGGACGGGGGGGAGGGTAAGAATCCCCGAACTCATCCCTTTCTTTAACATCATCAAAGATAACATAAGGACTTCAGCTTCAAAAACTTTCCGAGGCGAGTTCCAAATGCCAGTACTTCTTACTGAATCGCCTTAGATTGTGAAAAATTGCTTTTCTAAGACGTCAATTTCCAAAAATTCCCGGGGGAGCACCATGAACCCCCCCCCCCCCCCCACTTTTGAACGTCATTGATGGAAAACGGAGGAAAAAAACCCATGCCTAATTTTGTCAAACAGGGGGGAGCGTGAAATCTTCACTTGTCACTTGCTAAGCCTATCGGAATGGCTGCGGGGGGGGGGGGATACGATTTCGATAGAGTTTGCACATGTGAGGTGGGGCGTAATCTCTAAATTTGGCCTAGGGCGTAAATAGATGTCAATTCGACCCTGTTCATACGGATGTGAAAAGCTAAACTTTTCTCGAGTTTTTGAACGGTTCAATCGTTAATATTTTCTGAAGAATTGAATTTAGTTATCCCATTATCAAGTTCGATACTGAATATCTTATTTATATCTTTTTAGCCGCGAGATGCGTTACAGAAAAATCGATTTCATTCCCAATATACCTGTTCATCAATTCAACGCAACTTTTACAATCACTATTATTTTTTTTTTCACATTTTTATCCATGGCAAATGCAGGATTATACCTAAATGACGTTCAAAGGTCTGTTTTCGATGCACGGAAAATTCATGAAAACCAGATAATCACGCGAAGTTTAAACTGTACGAATAAACTAGGAATCGTACAGTCAAGACTGTAGATAACACATTTCTTGCCAAAATTAAGTGTAAGCGATAGCAAATCTTTCAAGAAATCGTTATTTGGTTCTACAGGATGTTTACATCGGGATACGATGACTTGCCAAAGACCATTTCCTTCTTATCGAAGTTTCTCTCCTTTTGCGAGAAAATTTTCTGGTCTATATTTGAGCGCAATGTATCATCTTTATTGGGTCTAAACTGTTTTATTGCTTCTCACTAACATCATAAAAAATGCAGCCGATTCATTATGCATAACGCAAGTGTCATGCTGGGAAAACACTATAAGCGAACCGGATATTTTTTAATTTAGCTTTCAATGTTTATAAATTGCAATGAAATAAATTCGTGAAGTTTTTAATCTTACATTCTGAAGAAAGTCTTTATAAGAGCGTCCTGTATGCGTACATGAAATAATTATACGAGAAGATCATCTAATTATTATGTAGTAGGCTTATTTTCTTTTTAATAAGCGAGTACGTATATACACACATGTGTTATGCGTCAAACTCGCACTTTTTTGATAGATTGGAGAAAAAAAATGTCGTTAAAGCCGACTGTGTGATTAGCTGAAGTTCAGTTTTTCCATTCCTCCTCCCTTTTTTTTTCTCATCAATGAATTCAGCTTTGTCCAAATAGAAATCTTCAATGCAAATTATTTACACCTTTTTTTTCTGGGTTACGAAGAATCCCCTATGTCAGGGGTGCCCCCCCCCCCCCCCGCCCTCATTCTAATGGCACAGTCTGCGCCATGACCTCCTCCCTAGGAGGGCATCCCTGTCTATGTAAGATCTTGCGAGAAAGTAGAAAGAGAAAAGTAGCATGAAAGAAAAATCTCCGAAACACGTGCGTGAATACTTTTGGCATTGCAAATATGAGCATAGCATAGTGTGTTGTATTTGGAAAAGGTTCGCAAATAAATTTTCTGAATTAGTAAATGCCAAAATTTACAAAGGAGTTCTTATTCAAATATTAGCACCTGCAAAAGCTGGAATACCATTTTAAATTAAGTGAAGTATCTTATGGGTAGCTTTAAGTGAATATTAGGTTCAATAAAATCTATCAGAAACACTCAATGCATATTGAGGAACAGAGAATTCGTTAAGATTTACGTTTCAGTGTTTTTACACTGGCATCACTGAAAAAAGTTTTCGAAACCTTTTTCTAAGTTTTATTGTACAAACCACCAAAACAAAAAAAAAAAACAAAAAAAAAAAAAAATTCATTCATTCATTTCAAAAACATTTTAAAGACTCTCAAAATCTCTTTTTTTTTTCAAATGCCGGTAAGTTATATATATTTATTGTTTCATTAAAAATATGAACAGCGCAGATTAGTTTAAAAAAAAAATACTTCTATCGGTATAGATCTTTTTTTTTTTGGGGGGGGGGAGTATGTCTATGACACTAATTTTCTCTGTTTACAACTTCATTTGGATAATATTAAAAAATGGTCATGTGGTTTTTTATGAGATCTTAGTGGATGAAAGTGACCTATGTATATATTATTAAAAGGTAACAAAGTTTGTAATATCTTTCATCGAATTAAATATTTTTGGTAATTCTCCTTGATTGTTATCATCCTCAAAATTAAAAAAAGTTTCAATGCTGCAAAAAGTTGTATGAATACAAAAATGTATTAATGTAAATTCATCCAAACACAAAGAGTTTTATTTATTCCATCTGATTTTTTTTTAAATTTATATCACTGAAAGATTTATTCTGTGAGTGTGTGTGTGTGAAGCGTTTCCCAATACTCAGCTGAAATTCCAACGAGAAAGAGTATTAAATTTGAATATCGTACACATTTTATTAACTGATGTAGAAAATAGAAACTGAAAATTGAAAATATATATTTTTTCCATCAATGATTCTAGTCTTTAACAGTTCTTCCTTTCGTTAATGATTAAATTCATGGGGGAAACACTCAATTACGAGCCATTTAGAAAGTCTTTTTTTTTCCCTTGCCCCTTATAACTCCGTATGTCTGTACGAAAATTAACTGAAGATAAGATTAAGTGTTTGATTTTGAAGTTCAAGTTTCAATATTTGCTTCTATCGATAATTCAGTAGTTATAGTTAACGGCTATATTTCGATTAGTAAATAATTAGAGTATATACAGTTGATTTTTACATGCCTTGATAATTTATAGTCAATAATGACGACAAATTGTTCAACAAAAACCGAGCGATGAACTTTTAAAGGGAAAAAAAATCAGCTCTTCGAAAACGCTTCTTTGTTGAAATGATGTCCATAAGTATGTCGCATTTTTTAAACATGGAATGCATATCGATATCGACCTTGGACACTGAATGACGTCATGAAACGAGTTTAGAAAACGTACGAAGTAATAGCCTAGGTCAGCAGACTTGAATTTCCTATTAAAATCTTACCAACAGTAGTCTGGTCTCGTTGAGGAATCAAATTCATTGCCTAGTAAGGAAAACCTCAGATTGATAGCAATTAAGCATTCAAGTCATGATTGTTCTTCATGTTAGTCAAAGAACTACATGATGAAGTGATAAGTCGTTGCAACGGTATATTAATTGTTACAGCCAGAACAAACTGAGAGAAGAATCATGAATTTGTGGTACTGTCATCCAGGATCGGATTTAGGGGACGGCAGGCGTGGTTGTTGCCCCCGGGGCCTCCACGACAAAGGGGTCCCCACAATAAATTTTTTACAAAATATCCTAACTTTCACGGGTTCTCCCAAATATATATATATATATATATATTTTTTTTTTTTTTTTTTTTTTTTTGTATTTCTACAAAAAAATTCTTGCACAAAAATAATATTATTATCGATACATCAGAAAGCCCTGATTGCAAGGCAAACTGTTGTGCTGCCCCCCAAGTGATGCAAGTATCCATTTACTACCTTTTTTTTTATTATTTGATCGAGCATTTCAGTGGCAATATATTTTTTTTTTATTCATTTAATTTGTAATTTGTACCTATGAGTTAAGGAAAAATAAAGTAAGTAAAAAAAATCCGAAAAATGGTTAACTTTGCAGGTCATCCTTACAACTTCTCACTTCTATAAATTTTTGAAAGACGCGAGAAAAAAAATCTTTTATTTGGAAAATAATTAATAATTAGGGGCAGGGTTTGCCGATAGGGTTTGCCGATACATATCATGACATATATCACAATATATATTCGATATTTATTTTGAAAAGAACATGATATTTTGATATTTATTTTTCAAACTACAATATTTGCAACATAAAAATTATATCAACCATATTGACATTGTTCATTTATCATTAAAAATAACCAAAAAGTAATATGTTATATTTATATGATTTATAAATTACATAATCTTCATTGCATTAATTTTACATAACTAATATATTGAAGTAATATAATATTCCATTTTTAGTTTATAATATATTTGTAATGCAACAATTTTTATATACAGATTGCAAGTACCAAGTTAAATATTTAAGTTGATCAGAAAAATAGAAAATGTTTTATACAAACTGATTAATGCATATTTTTCATTTCAGAGTTATATAATTGTGTAAAAGAACTAACAAAAAAAAAAATGAGCAAAGCAGTTTATGTTAAAAAAAAGCTAAATTAAAATTAATAAAAAGATTAGTTAAATATTTTTCTAATATATATAAATAGTGCACATTACAATAAGCAATAAAGAAATATACCACTAAAACATATGGTTAAAAATAATTTTTTCATGTTTTAATTTTACATGATATTTTTATATTGGTATTGTATATGATACTGTGATGCTTTTGGCAATTTTTCAAGGTATCAATTTTACAAAGCATGTATAAATATAATATTCAATAACCAATCAATATGAATACATATATGTGTTTTATTTTTATAACATCAAGTTATCAGATTTCGCAAATGATTGTAAATATCATATGAAAATAACCTTAAAAGTACATAACTTTTAAAATGAAATGGATGTTTAGATATAAATAAGAAACAGTAATTTAAAATCTATAAATTATAATAATAATAATATAAAAAAAATAAATAGCAGTAACTTCAGGATGCATTTACTATTAAAGTGCTGATCGAAAATATCGGATATATACATATATATATCAAAATATTCGGATATATATCAAAGTATCGGATATTTTCGAAAATATGATGAATTTTTCGAACTCTGATTAGGGGCGTCCACTCCTTCGTTGACCCGGGGCCTGAACTATTCCAAATCTGGCCTTGCATCAATAATGAAATAAAAATTTGCTTGATGATTTAACAACGCTTTGTTAGATTTGGTTAATTTGAAAGCAAATTTCAGAACGATAGATGAACATTTTTTTCTCACTTTTAAAACAGGTTCTGTGCTAATGAATAATTACAGTAAGAGCTATCGCCAAGGGGTTCAGGTTTTAAGATAAAGGGCCAACAATTTCATTTTAGGGATGTAAGAAAAAGTATCCCCTACCAATGCTAATTTTTTTTTCTAAAGGTGAAAAAGTGAATAAAAAATTATAAACTTTTAAAATTAAAATCAAATGCGGCCCTCGGGTCAGAAAGATAGGGCACCACTGGTCTAGTGCATACAAAGGTTGGGGGAATCATAACGGGGGGGGGGGTAAATAATTGAAAATCATTTTTTCTTTTCTTAGTAGAACCATGTTTCTATGGCTCATCTCGGAATAAGATTCTACGTATAATGCAGGAACAACCTGAAAACTGCCTTTTTTTTTTTTTTTTTTTTTTTTTTTTTTTTTTTTTTTTGTTTAAGCTAGTGTGGTCCTGAGATACAGAATTAATACTTTCGGAATATTTTTATTAAAGATAAATGCATTTTATTAATTCAAACTAACTTTTAAAAATAAAAAGGTGAGGGGATGTTTGAAGGGGTATTTTCCTCTTTTGGGGGGCTTCCGATTTGGGGGGATCGTCGTGGTATTGGGAGGGGGATGCGCCCTTGCTCTTAGGGGGCAACCCTGGATAAATATGGCTCTTACGCTCATATTTTGGAATGTTTCGGGTGGAGTGGGCAAGGTCGGTATACTCAATGCACATTTTATTGGAAAACAGCAAAAACCACGCCTATTTATGTGTAAAAACAATATTTTTTCTAAGCCACCCCCTTACCCACCTATAAGACATGCCTGTAAGCCTATTCAGTGGATGAAATCGAAACGTTCGACGAAAGAGAGTACTCATATAATGAGAGGAAAAAACTAGAAAAAATAGTTAGCCATTGAAAGCTTCGATCTTTAAAGTTTGTAAAAAAAATCCAAAATGATGTTCGTGAAAGCTATTAGTTTTGAGCATAACTCAAGAAATGTTGACATGGTTTAACAGAAAAAATTCCAGTATGATTTCCGTCGAAGCAATTTGTCTTGACATAACTCAAGATTTATTGACATGGTTTACTGGAAAAAAAATACAGAATGATTTTCCTAGAAGCAATTGTTTTTGAACATAACTCAAGAAATATTGACATGGATCACTGAAGCAATATCTATAAACATTGTAACATAAACATGACTCTTTCAGCTCATAATAGTCGTAAACCTAATTCGTTCCACTTCGGTTCTGTGTCATAAAAGAATACCCTAAAATGTAATGATAAAACTCGAAAATGGTTAAGGGTCATTTCTCACGAAAGTAATACAAATTATATGCAACACTTTGGAGTTATTTTCAACAATTTAGCAACTTCCATCAATTTTTATTATTATTATTTTATTTATTTATTTATTTATTTATTTTGATTGATTTTCTAACTGCGAATAATCAAGTGCCAATGGTTTGTACTTAAGTAATTTATGGAAGACTGAAAAATATTTTATTTTAGAGCAACGAAGAAGGAAATTAGGTGCCACAGATTCAAAACGTTAGGAGTTAAAATGTGGTTTGAATCCTGCTTGAACGCAACTTAAAAATATTAGTTCAATTAAATCCTTCACTTAAAATATAATTATAGCAATAAAAGTTGAAAAAAGAAATCTTCAAAAAAAAAAATCCTTTTTTATTCCCATCTCAACATTTTGTATGGTTCATATTGACCACTCCGCTGCCATTTCTAAAATGAAACAAACAATTAGTAATTGTTGTAATTATTACATTGAGTGTGGTACTATTTTAAAGATGTCTAAGTAGTTATTCTGTGCTTAGTTAGCCACTTTGAATTCTACAGTCAACAAAGATGAGTCTTATTCGTTCCTTCTTATAGTTAATTTAAGTTATTGAACATCCACTGTGTTACATTTGTATTAAAATACAAAAATATATTGTTGGATTTTTCCTTGAAATTGAAAACAGACTAGTTTTAGAATCATCACTTCATTTTATGCCAGTTCTCTAATTGCAACTCTTCTTGTTGATTATAAAAATTCATTTTAAGGCTTATTTGTGCACTCTGTTAAACTCCGTGAATAACAGATTAGTCCAAATAGTTTTAAAAACTTCATAAATTACTTATCTAGAAACCCTGACACTTTATTATTTACAAATAGATGGACTTTTAAAAATAGTATGATTAATTGATGATAGCTTTTAAAACTGATAAACAAAACTCAAGTGGGACATGATTTATACTATTTTCGAGAGAATGGCCCTAACCATTAGCGGGTTATCCATAAATCAGAAAGTACCAATCAAAAAAAATCACATATCCAGTTTCAACAAAAATTGAGTTAGCAGCTGATTCAAATATTACAGGATGGTTCCTACAACACTGTATTGTTATTTCAGCCAAAAAAAAAAAAATATGTCCCTATAATACTCTGTTTTCAAACTTAATTTCCTAAATCAAACAAGAACATGTCTAGAGGCTTGTTTCAATCAAAAAACATCTCTAATTCCGCCCCGATTTTAGTCACGTGACTTGACTGATCTCCACTGTCGAACTTTCTGCTTTTTACAGAAAGCTCGAGGGAAAGCTCTTTGAAGTTACTAGTGGACGTCTGTGAATGTTTCCAAGTTCGTAATTCGTTCAAAAATGTCCATTACGGTTTCAATAGAAGAAAAACATGACAAAAAAAATGAAGGCATGTCCTAGTTTTAAAATTTGATTACATGTTTATTGATCGTCCTATATTTGAAAACTTTCTCTTTAGAATACTTAATGCGACTAAATCAATCTGTATAAATATATAAATACATTTTTCCATAAAAAGATTATTTCGAAACACGTTTTTCGTGAATTTCCCCCCCCCCCCCCCAAATCGTTTAGAATGGACATGTGTGGTTTTGATACTTCCTCAAATGATGTCACCCATTGAAGAGGAGAGAACTGAGACAGTTTGTGACAAGGGGAGAGAGAGAGAGTATAAAGAAGTGTAACATCACACATCATTTTAAAAGCAATGTGCGTATATAATATAGCGTGATATGTGAGAAGAGAAGGGAGGGGGTGAGGCGAAGTGTGAAACTTTGTGACTAGGAGGGAGTCAATTTTTTTAATGTGTGACATCATTTATGGGCAGCCCTTAGCAACATTTGTGCTAAGATTATCAGCAAAAGATTATCAGTTCCAGAAATGTGACACTTTGTGACTAGGAGGGAAGGAGTCTTTTTTTTTAATGTGTGACATCATTTATAGACAGCCCTTAGCAACATTTGTGCTTTCACTCGAAGTACATATTTTTTTTAACGGTTTTCATTGACATTTTTATTCTTGAATATGATTTAATAGATAACACAGTCGATGGGGAAAGAAGAAACCACTTAATTTTTAAAGACAATATATGTTCCATATTTTCATTTCATTAAGTATGCTATAAAAGTTACCAATTTTGAAAAAATTATCAGTTTCAACTGCATAATATCTGACATAGTTAGATATGTTTCATTAGGCCCATTTGCAGAGCCTAGATCATATTTATTTTTAGATTGCGATTAGGGTCAAAGGGAAAGACGAGCCTGAGACGAAACATTGCATAACATATCAAAAATTCATTTAATTTTCAAAACAACTGCTGTTGAAAAATCAGCAAGAGCAAACTTAATTATAAGCAAATGTCTTGAATGACTTAGCAAAGTTACATACTTTAGGATATTTAAGGTAATAAAAAAAATGTAACTCTTGATCTTTCCTAATAAATATTCAACAAATATTTCAGCTTTACTAGGTTAATTCATCATCGCTGCTTTTGAAATTTATTTAAAGCAATAATACCACCTTAATCATACAGTACGATGGTTTTGTAACCTTTTCCCCAACCTAGAGCAGGTGCTAACTGAGGAAACGTAAATCATTTTAGGAAGAAAATATGTAAGGCGTAAAGGTTTTTGAGTTGATGTCCAGTTAGAGGTGAAAATAGCATTTCCTCTTAACCTTTGATGTTTTTAGCATTTCTTTTTTTTTTTTTCATTAAAAGTAAACCTTACTAGCACTAAAGGTCATTAAAGTATAAAGTGCTAAAAGGTGACTGATTGCTTTTACTCTAAGAAAGTGATCTTTATTTATGTTCAGAATCTTTGAAAACTCGTTAAACTATGGTTTTTTTTTTTCCTTTTTGCATTATATGCCGCAAAACTTTGAGAAGCGAGCTTTCAGAGGAAAATTATATCAGTAAGCGACTCGCACTAAAATGAGCAGGATGTGTCTATATATTTAAGCCATCTCTAAGAGAGTTTAAAAAAATCCTAATTTTCTAGAATTACAAGAGATAAGGATCGAAAAACTAAAGGCTGCTTGCGGCCTTCTTGAGTTTAAGCGGCCTTATCAGTCATTTACGAAATTTATGTTTTGAGCTGGTTTTGATACTGAATTTCTGCTATGTTACGCCATGTTATTGGGTTTGGTTCTCAACAAAACCAAAATCAAAAGAAAAGATAAATAAAAAAGGCTTTAAATTTTCATTTATCTTTCTGAAAAGTAAAATCGAAGCTAGTAGTTCGATATAGCCAAAATTATCATGAAATGAAATAGTGTTTTTTACTGCACAATATTTGTGGGAAACAAAGAATTTTGAAGTTACGTAAAAAACTGATTGATGCAAGACTGTCAGAGGTGGAAATATTTGACTTCTCATCAAAATCATTAAGACTAAGCGGTCCGCCTACATCTGGAGATGCAATTCGGGGGTATTCGGTTATGAAAAGATTATCAGCTCCAGAAGTTTAGTGCGTGCACTAGACATCCCTTCCCAACCATTTGCGGGGAGGGTTTAAAGGGGGGGGGGGGGTCTGATGTCATTCGAATGCGCAACAAGTAGTTCCTGGTTCACCTTAGCCGCTGTTCGCCTACTCGCACGCCCACACGACAGACGACCTTCACTTTCCAAGTTCTATACTGCAACAGGGAATTGTCCCGCTATCGCAAGCAGTTGGAAGCCCTCTTGGGCTGTTCTATTTGAGAACGAATCATCTTTCCCCCATAGGGTGCGGAAAATGCAACCAGAATTTTGGTAAATAAGAATGAGCAACGGTGCTCGTTATAACTCATGCGAAAGAAAATAAGCAACATGATACCACATTTTTCTAGGCTACAGCTGATTCAGCTGTTAAGGAAACTGAACCCGCGTCATTTTTCTCACATAAAGAGGTTGATCACTTCGCTAATAAATGGCTCTTTGTATTCCAGTGAAAAGGAAGAAAAGTTGATTCAAGTTACATGGGCTTGGGATTCTGTTTTTGTGATTAAGAACTTTTTGTTCGCAAAGAGATACATTAATTTGTATTTTTTCAAGCTACTGTTTGGATACTTAAATTGTACTTCGGATATTTGGTTTTTGTTTTGCTTTTTCCCCCGTTTTACTAGAGGTGTCCCTTTTTTCGTAAACACTAGCAAAAAAGTGAAATTTTACTTGCCAAGTAATAAGAAAAAGTACAAAAAAATTTCCAAAATGCTAAAAATTGCATTTTTAGCAAGTGTTTACAAACTTTTGGGACTAGTATTTGCATATTATTTCCATTTATTATTTATGTTGTGTAGTGTTTTCAACTTTTCTTCCTTTTTTTAAAAATATTAGTTAAGTCACCTACATACTTTGGGGCTGGCCGGGTTTTAAACGTTGAAAATTTCAATTAAAGCGATGCAATAAGGAATATGTAACCTTGAGTGTAATACAATATCGACATAATTTTATGCGCCAAAGACTCAAATATATATTTATAATAAGCCATAAACCATTATACTAATTCTTCTCAGTACTTTTTACGAGACTCGAAAAAACATGTGTTATTAGAGCAATAGCTAATAAATATGAAATAAAACCAGATTCTTATCACTTCAAATAATCATGTTTATATTACAAGTTAATAAACAAAGAATGTTCTATTATGTTTAAACTTTGATTTGAGAGTAAATAAAACTCCACATAGTGAAATTATTCGTAATTCAGCACTTCTGTAATTTTATTTTTCTAATTGTTTATTTGGTATATGATTGAATTTTGGGACCAGTAAGAAAGTAAAAGTAAGGAAATTGCGGGATCAATCACCGCTGGTGATCGCTCCATGGAACTGAAAATGAGACTTCAAAATACTGAGGTGCCAGGGAACTACTGACTAGGAATTGGCGATATCAGAATTTTAATACCGCGATACATCGCTCTCCAACTATCGATATTTTCGATATATCGATACATTCTTGGGGGGGGAGGTGCAAAGGTTATAGTTCAGAGCATATTATATCGAAAAATAACAAAAAACATTTCCAAAAATAATAAATACATTCATTTCTCCAATTTAAAACCTTCCTGGAGGAGGAGTGCGTGCAAATGGTATGACAAAAGTGTTTCACAACGAAAAGGTTTTAAACATTCAGTTCAATATTTCGTTTAAATCTTTCAAATTGAGCAATTGAGCAGTCTCAATAATTTGAATGTACTTTGAACTATATTTCGTATTGACGTCTTCAATAGTTTATTTTTAGACATTTAATAGCTCTTGCTTTAAGACTTTTTACTTCTTAGTTGAGTAACATTAAGTAAAATACTAATAATAAATCTTTAAAGAATGCAGCTACACATTTTGGAAACTATCACAAAATACACCCATTAAGCCCACAAAACTATGAAATATACCTTTAGTTTATATGTCACTAGCTGCATTACCCGACGTTGCACGGTCTACCTCGAATAAAAGTTTCGTCTAGTGACACATGTTTAACAATCAGGTTTTAAAAAGAAGGGAAAAAAAAGTACAAACATTTCCCGTCAATGTGTAGAAAGCACAATTTTATGACTCAAAATTTAAATTTAGACATCATTGAATTTTTTACAATCATTATGGATTTTTGATGAAAAAAAGCTTATGTGAATTCCTGAGCATCAAAGGACCGCTGCGCCATGTTTGGAAAAAAATCCGACGAAAACAGGATTTGTATAAGGAAAACTCCTTGTGGGTTGTATTCGCACCCTCCCCCCTTTCCTCATAGGTAGGTGAAAACCCTTATGACAATTCCTGACCATCAAAGAACTACTGTGCCAAATTTCGCAAAGATCCGACGAAAACTGTCTATTCGTAAAAGGAAACCCCAGGTGGGAGGGGGGGAGGTCGAATTGCGAACGAAAACTGCCCTATATGTGAATTCTTGAGTATCAAGGAATCTCTATGCAAAATTTTGCAAAAATCCAACGTAAACTGGATTCAGGTGCGGATCCAGGATTCGGCTCAGGAGGGGGCTTTTTTTTTACATTTTCGGAGCCCCCCACCCCCTCGTAAAGAGGAAATATCAGGTTTTAGTTTGATATTCACATTGTCTTTACTTTTGAACATACAGCTATTTTTCTGTTAAGTTAAAAAAAAAATTATTAAGTAAAAATACATTGCTGTTGGAAACGAAAAATTTATTTAAATAAACTAATGTAGAACATAATGTGATTTTAAAGCGGAGTTCCCAGAACGGGTGACACCTGGGACGTTAATTTGTGGTGTCAACCCTTCCCAGCAAAAAAAAAAAAGGTAGAACAATGATTGTGATTTATTATTGCAATTAAAGTAATTAATGCGCATAACATTTTCAGTGTAAACAATTGTTTTAGATTACCTTGATAATAAAATTGCAACAATAGAAAGGGCAAGCGCAGATGCAAGAGAGAGGAGATAGGGGGATTTTTTGAGGGACTGTCCACTGGCCATTTTTCTATATTGTAATTCAAAAAATGCAATTTTAGAAGATCTTCGATGAAGTTAGGGAAAGGAGGATGGGGATAGGGATTCTTGAAAAGTTTTCCGGAATTGTAGTCCTAAAAACGCGATTGCATTCCATCTTTTTTGAGAAGAGAATAAAAGGTTCCAAACTCTCTCCCGAAAATAGTTTTTCTTTTTTAGGGGGGGGGAGCACTTGAATTTTTTCCGGACGCATATATATATATATATATATATATATATATATATATATATATATATATATATATATATATATTAGGGTGTCCCAAGATATAATGGCGAAAAAAAAATTTGTGAAATCGAATACGCATACCCTCCAAATTTTTTCCATTTCACCTCAGAAACATGAGAAAAAAGTTTTATTGCAATAAAATAACGGGAACCCGTGCCGACTTGAGGTCAAAGTTGGACCTGAAATCCTGTACGGCGACTACAGCTGAAAGATTGCTAACTGTATAATTCCTTACTACACGCGACATCAATTTATTTAAATCAGATATTTACAACAATATTAGACTACAAGAAACATTACTGTACATATTTTTATTTCAATGTTTGCTATTTGCAGTCAGAATAGAGCTTCCGGTGCTCTTGAACACAACGTAACACAAATTGTTTTTGTTTCTCATCAGCTGTAAGCAAACCATGAAAGTCCTGCATCATTTTTACCGCTCTTTCAGCTGCATCGTTTACTGCACTAAACATTGAGACAGTCTTTTCAGATCAAAGAATGAAATATTATTAACCATACCATAAAAGCTGGATGAATTTTTGTAGAGCAGCTATTCAGATAATTGGGTCCACATTTTCGTACACTTTTTTTCAAAAAGCACAAATCTTTGTTGGGTACTTTGACTGCCAAAATGCATTGAAGCCATAATTTCACGTATATCGTTACTACAAACAAGCAGACATCAAACAATGCTTCATTTTCCTCCGTATCTAGTTTTAGGGAGTAAATCGCTCGAGCCATCCATCGAGCTTGGTGCATGGCTCCCGGTGGTCTTAGTTTAAATTCATTTTCTGTATCTCCAGCTAGGGTGCATCTTATTTTTAAAAGTGTTATTTTTTCATGAGGCACCCTCTCACTTTGTTCCTTTGGATGAAAAAAAAAATATCATACCTGAAAATTAAAAATTGAATAATATTTAGAGGATGCTACCACTGCTGCAAAATTTGACAACTCTCTCTCTTTTTATTTTTTTAAATTTATTTTTTTAGTCTGGATAATAAGTAGCAATCAGTGAAAAGTTTGTATTGTCACATGGAAGTAACAAAGAGAAAAATTACAATATTGCAGACCGAATGTCTAAACCTGTGATATGAATGGCATTAGCGAACTTTCGGATGCTTTTCTTGATATTATTGCATAAAATGACAACCATGAAATGCTTATTATTTTCTTGTATATATAAGAAATAGGTATTTGTGTTATGTTAAACCCAACCAACCTAATTTCATGTTGATTAAAAATGTGACAAGGTATATTGAGGAGTTTATTTTTACACTATTTTTTTCACTATGACTGTAATTTTAGTTACTGGTAGCACCCCTTAAATTATGTTCAAATTCTATGAAACTTTTATGTGTGTATATTTTCATCAAAAGGAAGCAATTTAAGGGGTGCCCCATAAGAAATTCAAAACTTTTTAAAAAGTGCATTATAAGACACACCCTAACTCCACCTAAAAATGTGATAGGCAGTTCTATCAACTCTTGATAGTCATCCCAGACAGTAGTATTAGTGAGTTTAGCACGGTAAAAATCAAGTTTTCGAAGTTGGGATACAGTTCGGAGCAACTCCGTAGCTCTTGAATAGCGCTGTATTTCAGTGGGATAAATCAGTTCATATATATGATGGCGGCAAGCAAAGGAAAGCATTTATCTATCAAATATTTGCTTAAGAATAGCGCAAGAACCACTTAAAGGACCTGTTTTGGAAGCTGTAGTATCACAACAGAGAGTTTTGAACTTTGTGTTCGAGATTCCAATCTAAAACTGCCTTTCAAACAGCCTGTGTTTGTTCTTTTCCTGTAGAATTATCCATTTTAGACTCAGCAATGAGTTTTTCCTCACATCCTTATGAAATAACTATAGATAAGCGATCTTGTTTGGATTTTTGAGCACTCAAAGTAGGCAACAGTTTCATATTCCAAGGTAAATTCACTACATATGGTACCTCGTACTGAACACCAGTTTTTATTCTTTCCTCGTACTCTTTCCTCTTTTCGGTTCGAATTCTTTGAATTGAAGAATTACCTATGGGAAATTCACCAATGTTACACCCAAGTGCGTCACTTCAAGAATAAACATATAATCTCGTATACTTGGACACCTCTCAAATGCAGCAACTGTCTTTGGAGTAATAAAATCGCTCCTCATTACATATTTACTTGTTCCAGATTCTGATAATTCTTGTTCCAGGTTCTGGAATACTTGTTCCAGGTAGTGATTTATATGTTTCAGGGAAATCTTCTGAATTAATATTTTCACTAGAGCTCGAAGAAGAATCTTCTTGTACAGGTTCATTCAATGCCGAGGACGGTGAAGCGGAACGAGACCCACGAGCGGAATCGTATTCCATGCGCCTGTTTTCTTCTTTGACAGCTAAGTCGAGCCCTTTCCTCTTTGTCGGCCAGTTTTTATCCACTCCACCTAAAGTGATCACGTCGGCCGGGCTCTCTTTGGAGTTGCAAGAAAATCCCATCTTCCTCTATTTTGCATCAGCATGTGCAATATTGAATAAATTGTTTAAATTACTCTCAAATTCTTATTGGCGCTGCCTGAATACTTCTTGCAGTTTATTTGCATTTTTTTTTTTTTTTGGAAGTCTCTTTAAATTTGATACAGGTTTGTAAGTTTATTCACACAATTTGGCAACGATTTGGTGGGAATGCGTGCCTTTTCTCAAAAGATGATGCATTCCCGAATAGCGAGATTTGCACTTTCACTGATGGTTAAATTTACTTCGCGAATGTTATAAAACAAAACATACAGAACTTGTCCGTTAGAGTATTAGAGGGAAGTTTCAAGCCCGCAATTTAGTGTTTTACAACTTCTGTTGAAAATATCTCTTTTTTCGAACTTTGCAATTGCACTGCCATGTTTCGTTCCCTATGGAACGACTATACTGCGCGCGCTGACCGGAATGTATTCGTACTGACACGTTTGACGGTTTACAAATTGCCACGGATAAGCCCCCCCCCCCCCCCCCAACATATGTTTTTCTGTTTTCATTTGTTTTCTATGCACTATTTACAGCTGTTTTGAGCTTCACAAAGTATCGCGTCGACAGCGTTCGCTTGCTTATAAATACACGTGCTATTTTTCACGTTTAGGCCTTTAGGCGCAAGTCGGCACGGGTTACCGTGCTTCAAATTGCATGAAACTTTTTTTACAACGGTTTTGATATAAAAGGAAAAAAATACGAGGGTATGTGTTTAAAAAAAACGACTTTCATTTTTTTTGGGACGCCCTAATATATATATATATATATATATATATATATATATATATATATATATATACACACACACATACAAAAACTATCAGGAGCTTTGGGAAGTAAAAACTGGGAGACGATCTTCGGCAATGTTAAGGGAAGCAAAGGTTCGCCGCTACACCCCCCCCCCCCCTTCAGAAAATTTTTGAAATTAATGTCTTAAAAACGTGATTATAGATGCGTTTGTTGAAGATTTGTTGATAAAGAAAGAAATGGGTCTTAGGAAATGTCCAGGATTGATATTTTTAGTCGATTTACGATCCCCACCCGTTTTAAAATTGAAGCTCCAAAACGAAATTTTTGACAATCTGAAGATATTAAAGGAAAGGGGAGTTGTGGAGGAAAGGGGATACTCCTCTGGAATTTTTTCGAAATTGAAGTCTTTAAAACAAAGTTTTTAAACGTTCTTCAACGTATTAGAGCGAAAAATTCAGAGGTCCTTCCCCTTAAAACTAGTGAAATTGTAGTTTTAAAAACCCAATTTTCGTCATTTTTCTTGATATTAGAGGGGCGGATTTCGAGGGCTGCTCCCCAGAAATTTTTCGAAATTGAACTCTTGAGAATGCGGTTGTATGCCGAATTTGATAAGGTTAAGAGCTTGATAATTTTTTGAAATTAAAGATTTAAAATCGCTATACTTAGACGATCTTCGGTGTTGTTAGATGGTTCGGGGGCTCTTCCTCCGGAATAATCTCCAAAATTAAAGACCACGAAACAAAATTTTAGACTATCTGTAATGATTTTGGATTGGGTTGAGGGGGGAGGGGTGATTCGCACAAAACATTCTTATTTTCAGAGATGCTTTTCAAAGCATTCTTATTTTCAAATTAGCTGACCAAGAATCTGCAACTGTTAAAGGTTTTTAACTTAAATATTTAAAATAATTAAGTTTTTTTTCATAAAATTCCTTTTCTTTGTTAAAATAACTTTGCTTTCTTCAAAACATGTTTATTTCATCTCTTCAGAAAAAAATAGTTCTGAAAAAAAAAAAAAAACAACTCAGCATTCTTCGGTAGGTTCATTCCCTGTGGACTATTCCTCTGACTGCGCCACATAAGAAGAGTGTAATTTAAGATTAAGACTATCTTCGATGATATCAGGGAAATGAGTTATTCGGCGGCCGACTTACAGATATTTTTCAAAACTTAAATCTTAAAACACTATTGTAAACAATGTTTCGTAATGTTGAAGGAAGGAATGGGGTTCATGTGCATTTTTTTGAAAAAGTTTCATAAACGCAATTTCAGACGATCTTCGATGATATTTCGCAAAGAGAAGTGAAGAGGATCTTCCTCGAAAATTTTGTCGAAATTGATGTTCTAAAAACTTAATTATATATCTCTTAGGCGACGTTAGACGTTATGGGAAAGGTTTGGATCTGGAACTTTCTCGCGAACATTTATCGAAATTGAAGTTCCAAAAACCCAATTTTTGACGATTTTAGGTGATGGCAGGGATGAAAGAGGTTCCTCCCTCTCCCCCGTACATTTAAAAAACTAAAGTCATTAATAAAAACAAAATCGCAAGCCAGCTTTAACGATAGGAGAAGAGATGGAATTCTGAAACTCTCTCCCAAAAATTTTTTGAAATTGGAGTCCGAAAAACGTAATTTTGACGATCTTCAATGATGTTAGAAGGATAAGAGTTAAAATCCCCGCAGTTTTTTGTTACTGAATGTTAAAAACGCAATTTTAGGCTATTTTCGATAATATTAAGGGAAAGAGGATGGGGGTCAGAGTTCTGCGGAAATGTTTCAGAATTGAAGACCGAAACATTTGTAATCATCATGTGTAACCAAGGTACGTAGTAAAGGTTAAATGATTAAAATCAATCACCCCTCACTTGAAATTAACAATGATTTCCCCCTCAAAAAGGGGCAAAAGATCCCTTTAGAATCACCGGAATGCAACCAAAAGGGGAGGTGCACAAATGGACCCCACTAGGAGGTCTACGTACCAAATTTCAACTTTCTAGGACATACCGTTCTTGCGTTATGCGACATACATACGCACATACATACGGACGTCACGAGAAAAGTCGTTGTAATTAACTCGGGGAATATCAAAATGGATACTTCAGGTTTTTATACGTTCTTAGGCACTTATCCGCGTGTGGTCGGGTTGAAAAAAAAAACTTAACATTAATTCGGGGATGAGCAAAACGGAAATTAAGGCCGAATTTTGAGAGAAATTTTTTTCGCGAATACAATACTAATTCCTTCTTTGCAAAAGGAAGTAAAAATGGTGAGAAAGTCTTACCCTTTATTATTAGAGTGAGATTTTTTATTTTAAGCTTCATTGTCACACAAAAGACAACGCTTAAAGACTAAGCATTGTTACCCCCTATGCCTATTTTTGCACTGGTGAAATTTATTACATGATGGTTCATATACACTACGGTCAATAAATACTATGGTCAATAAATAAAAAATATTCAGCTTCAACAATAAACAAGGAAATACTTTTTGAGGAAGAGAATATTGAAGTTAAAATCAGCTCTTAAATTAAGAGCACATTTTTTGTTTGTGAAAATATTTGTATTGGGAGCTTGTTAAATGGTATATAATTCCTTTGAATACAGTACAATGCAAGTTTTAATCCTCTACTCTTTTTCAATCAATTTCTTTTTAATCGGCCAGTTTTTTTTTTTTTTTTTTTTTTTTTTTTTTTTTAACTTGTAAAATCTAAACATTTTTCAGTCACACCATTTAGATAGTCTAATTTTTATTTATTTATTTACTTATTTATTTATTTTTATTTATTTATTTTTGAATTGAACGAAATAGAAGAGAAATATTTTTGAAAGAATGTAAACAAATTGTAATAAAATCATAAACGGAAATGTAGTTTTTGTTCTGTATGAGAATGGTCCGTTTTCGCACTCACAATGCTTTTATAGTCGTTACATTCAAATGAGCTCATCTTTTCATAATTGTAAGGTCACGTCTGGGGGCTGACGCAGTGGAATTGTAAGTTTTTGAAAAATATAAGTACTGCTATTAAAAGAAAACTTCTCCAATTTTTTTTATTCTATTTAATCTATGAAATACAGTTGCATCACCACGGGAGAGAGTGGGGGGAATACTTGCGTTAGGAGACACTTTCTGGAGGGGGGACTATACCAATTTGGATTTAAGAGTTAGTGAAAAATATAGATACTTCATTTCTGAAAATTTCCCCCAACATTTATAATTATATTCAATGTATCAAACAGAGTAGCCTCACGCCGGCTAACATCCTTCTGGGGAGTAACACCCAAACTACATTTAAGAGAATCTGAACAATGTTAATACTGAAATTCTAATATATTTAAACTATATTCAATCTATCAAACGCATTAGCATCATTGCGGGAGGAGAGGGAGGGGGACAATTTAGTGACAAGCCTTTAGGTAGTAACACCTAGCAGTTTTCTGAAAAATATTAAAATGTTGAACTCTCAATATATATTAAATAAAATTCTTGGGTCCTTTCACGGTATTTTGGACAATTATGTATAGCCGTAACATGACTTTTTGACCCTAATTTTTTAATTTACTCTTTGATTAGCACATAATTATATTTTGAGTTTGTCCTACCAACACACAAACTCAAAATAAAATAATTTGCAAGTCAAATAGGAAATTAAATAGTCTTGGCAAAAAAAGTGTCATGTTACGGACTCAACATTTGTCCGAAATACTGTCGGAATTGTCCTCTTGCAAGAGTTAAAAGAAGTTGATCACACATCAACCTAAATTTCTGGAGCTGTAATTAGAAATTAAGTTATTGAGCAACGGCTTTAAAACTCTAAATAGAGATTCACAGATCAATCGTCATTCGTTTTTTTTTTTTTTTTTTCTTTTTTTGTCGCTGCTTTCTTAAAAGTTGTTTAATTGCGTTTTTAGAGCTTCTCTTTCGAAAAATTGACGGTTTTCTAAACGTTTCTAAAGATGGTCTACAAACCCGTTTTTTTTAAGAGCTCATTTTCGAAAATTTCCGGCGGCGGGCCTCCGAACCTCTTTAACCCCCTAACATTCTCTTCTAGACTAAAGATAGTCTAGACAGCTTTTTAAGACAATAAATTAGAAAAACTTCCGGGGTTGGCTATCGAACCTCTTCTCCCCGTAAAATCACTAAAGTTTGTATAAAACTGCGGTTTATGAGCTACAGTTTTAAATTTCGAAATTTCCGGGGAACTTTCCCCGAAACTCTCTCTCCTTAAAAGATTTGGAAGTAACATTTGCGTTTTTAACGTTTCAATTTCGAAAAATGAACGCGGGAGCACTCCCGAAGCTCTTCTCCCCCTATCATTACCAGCCCTCATCTGAAATACATTTTTATGACTATAAATTAAAAAATTTTCGGGGGTTAACCTTTAAGAACATGGACGGTTTGAAGTAACATAAGAACAACGGTGGCGTACTCCGTACGCCAGTATTTATGAGACTTAACTATCAATTTTTAAAGATTTTCCTATTTGCTACAATGTCTAGTAATGTTATAGAAATAGCAAAGATCTAATTGAACGCACAGACGAACACAATTAAAATGAATACGATCATAATATAGTAAAAAATTATGATAACGTTTAATTTGTGAATTTCACGAATATAAAATCCAAAAATGAATAAATAAAAAATGTATTCATAAAAATGATATTTTAGTCATTGAGACAACTTGTTGGCATTTGTTGAACAATTATTGCAGCTCTCACAATTGTATTTTATTATTTGTATATGCTTTTTTGTTGCATACAAAATTGGAAAATTCACGTGTGGTTTCTAAGAAAAATATTTAAAAAGAACAAGAGAAAAAATCAATTTTCAACTTTAAACACAAGTACCTCACTAAACGGATCTTGCAAAAAGGGTAAATAATAGCCAGGTGTTGATCAAGTGACTATTTTAAAATGTACAGCTGCTTTCTCGCTGAGTGTTGTACGCAGTACGCCGTTCGTGTTCTTAAAGGTTAAACATTCCAACCCCCCCCCCCCCCCCATGAAGCGAATATTACAGTCAGGACAAGTTTCATATTGTCAATACTTAAACTTAAGAGTGACTTCCTCTTCAACCAAAAGAGCTGAAAATCCATTATTTTTTCCTTGCGTTTCAGTTACGTTTGAAATAATAAAAGGCCATCATTTTCGCACATCCCTCACTTTTACTCCCTTTTACAAAAAAGGAAGTATTGTGTTCGCGAAAAAAATTTCACTCAAAATCGACCTTAATTTCCATTTTGCTCAACCCCCAAATGAATGTTGAGTTTTTTTTTTCGACTAGACCAAACGTGGATAAGTGCCTATGAACGTATAGACATGCAATATATCCATTTTGATGATTCCCGAGTTAATTACAACGAGTTCTCTCGTGACGTCTGTATGTGCGTATGTATGTCGTATAACTCAAGAAAGGTATGTCCCAGAAAGTTGAAATTTGGTACGTAGACTCTTAGTGGGGTCTAGTTAAGCACCTTCCCTTTTGGTTGCATTCGGGTGTTTCCAAAGGGGTCTTTTGCCCCTTTTTGGGGGGAAATCACTGTTAATTTCGATGTAAACTCAAGTGGTGTTACAATTTGGCGGACACTTAGCGAGTTATCGCCAGTCTTTTGATCGCCAAGTTTTGTCACCAACTTGACGACAAATTTGGCGATTTTTTTTTTAAAATCTGGTTTTAATTTGATCACTGTTGGTGATATTTAGAGAGTAAACTATTGAATCGCATTAAAATTGCCAATAATGAGAAAATGACATTAAATTGGAGTAAAAGGAAGTCATGTGATGCACACATCAGCTCGTTTTGATCTCGCGACGGCCCTGCGCATATACGTCTAGAGCAAATTATGCAAAAAGCGTCCTCAGTTTTTATTTGTCTCTAGTACACTAACCAACTCCGAATTTCATTATAACACAAATGTATTTGTTACTGCAAATTGTACAAGTTTCATGATTTTATTGAACATTAAAACCCTTTTTTACTGCCTTTTACAAAAAAAGGAAGAATTGTATTTGCGAAATAATTTTCACTCAAAAATCGGCCTTAATTTCCATTTTGATCGGCCCCGAATGAATGTTGAGTTTTTTTCTTCGACTCGACCACACGCGGATAAGTGTCTAAGAACGTATAGACACGAGAAATACCCATTTTGATGATTCCCGAGTTAATTACAACGAGTTTTCTCGTGACGTCTGTATGTATATATGTGCGTATGTATGTCGCATAACTCAAGAACGGTATGTCCTAGAAAGTTGAAATTCGGTACGTAGACTCTTAGTGGGGTCTAGGTGTGCATATCCTCTTTTGGTTGCAATCTGATGTTTCTAAAGGGGTCGTTTGCACCTTTTTTGGGGAGGGGGGGAATCGTTGTTAATTTCGATGTAAACTCAAGTGGTGTTATAGTTTGGCGAAAACTTGGCGATATATCGCCAGTCTTTTGGTCGCCAAGTTTTGTACCTTAGCGACAAATTTTGGCGGATTTTTTTTTTTTTTTTTTTTAAATCTAATTTTTAAATCTAATAATTTGGCCACTGTTGGTGATATTTAAAGAGTAAACTATTGAATCACATTGAAATTGCCAGTAATGGGGAAATGACATTAAATTGGAATAAAAGGAAGTCATGTGATGTACGCATCAGCTCGTTTTTATTGTGATCTCGTTTTTTACGAGCTCGGTTATAACGAGCAAACATCACGGTCCCTTCTTATCGAAAAATGTGAGTGCGATTGTTTCAAGAATTTTACTTCGCTTTTCAATAAACTTGATCAAATTACCTTCCCGAAACTTTTGAAGTATTTACCGACAACTCGAACTGCTTTCAAGTTGATTTCATTTTTAAATATTCATAGCAGTACGTAACGTATCTAAAAGGTTTTTTTATTCAAATTTCAACTTGTCTCGAACTTGGATATTCGTGTTCACCGCATCTAACATTTTTCTCAAATCTTTGAGCACTTTTCCTTTTCACGGGCACGTTCAAGAGGATGTTTTGTTTTCGTTTCTATGATTTTTTTAAAAGTGAATAGCAGAAATATAGCTCCTATTTTCAAACTTTTCTAAGACATTAAATAATGAATTAAAAGTTTTTCTTTAACTCTTTCTAGCTATTTTGCATTATCTAGAAGATAATACACTTCTTGCCTGCCAGTCAATTGTTTGTTTTTAGTAATTATATTACTAATTAAATTCAAATATAAACTAATTCCAACATTCATGTTTACCAGAAAATTTCAGAAATTGGATTTTAGAGAATTTTAAAGTACAATTTGTTTTCCTTCCTCTTATTCTAAATAACTTTCATCTTCAACAATTAATATTTTATCTGGGCTTACCTGTTTTTTGCGCTGAGTTTCCGCTTCCATCAGCTGTAGAGTGAGCTTAAAACATTCTTCAATCTTCTTCACGTTTTGGTACATCTGATTCATTTTATATGCATCTGTCAGCTGCTTTTCATATTGTTCTTTTGTGAAATCAATTTTTTCATGCACACTGGTAATCAACGACTGGTCAGAAATGATTGCGCCAGTGCGCTGAAAAAACACTTCTGCCTGCAGCGCGAGCTGGTAAAACGCCTCCGTTTCATATCCTTTGAGTAAGAACATGTAATGTCGTTTTCTTGACGGGCTTACCTGTCTTTTGCGCTGAGTTTCCGCTTCCATCAGCTGTAGAGTAATCTTACAACTTTCTTCAATCTTAATCACGTTTTGGTAGATCTGATTCATTTTAGTTACGTCTGCCCGGTACTTTTCATATTGTTCTTTTGTGAAATCAATTTTTTCGTGCATACTGGTAATCAACGACTGGTCAGAAACGATTGCGCCATTGCGCCGAAAAAACACTTCTGCCCGCAGCGCGAGCTGGCAAAACGTCGCCATTTCATATCCCTTGTGCAAGAACATGTAATGTCGTATTCTTGAAGAATCCAAACCTCCATAGAGTTTGATCAGTTGGTCAAAGGTTGCCTGCTTCTCGTTCAATTCTTGTGCCTGCTCTTTCAGTCTAGCTACTCTTCTTCTGAGCAAATCATCTTTTGACATTTTCACACAAACAAACAATTCCACTCTGTTGATGAAAATTAAGTGCACGAATTTACTTGAGAAAAAGTCGCTGATTTATTAAACAAGACGCAAACACTAAAACCAATTTTGAACAAAATTCGCAATCTTGCCACGCCGAGCATGCACAGCTAAGAAACCACGAACAGACGAGAGGTCCGCTTCAGACCAACTGCAGATTGTGAACTGGAAGATTCTAGTTCCATCGAATAAAGACCACCCAGTTTCTTGAAAAGTAAGAAATCTTTGAAAAAGCCCAAAAAACGATCGAGCTTTTTATTTTATTATTTTACATAGCAAATTGGTTTTTGTCTGAGGTTTGCATTTTATTTATTTTTAACGTCTGCACCATCAAAAAAAAAAAAGCTATTCGCAATTGCCATTGCTTTTATTATTTCGCAATAGTGGTAAAACAAATCCATATCCGGTCGAAATAGTCATTAAAAAATAAGAGTTTTTGTTTTGTTGACGTGTTGCTGCAGACATTTCGTCGCATTCCACTTTCTCGAAAAGTACACAGAGAGGACCTTTTTCGTTCTTTTTGCTTCAGCAACCACGGTTAAATCTACCACTGATTGTTTTATAGACCTCGAGAAGAGTAATGGCTTTCTAGAGATTGAAAACAATAAGGAGAAAACAAATTTAGTGGGCGTAATTTAAATATGAATTTTCTTTTTTCGTTTGAATGCAAGATTTCCATTTTGAATTTCTTAATAGTTTACAGGTGCTTTTCACAAACACAAAATAATGTGAAGCCAAAAGTCGGATAATGGCAGTGTCAGCGCAGCATAAAAATTCAACAATATGTTTTCTGTTTTTTCTTTGTTACAGCGATAAAAAAACCAGGGTTACCAAATTTCAAGCCCGATGACTCCTTTTTGAAAATACATATTATAGCGAGTAACGCCCCACTTCAGCTCAACGCGCATTTTTGCATTTATTTATTTGAATATTTATGTATGGTATATATATATATATATATATATATTAGGGTGGTCCTTATTTTTGAAGTTGTAGATATTTTACACGACGCCCCCTCAATTTGTTCCATTGTACAAATAAATGATCCATACAAAATTTTAAGTCAATTCATGAATATTAACACGTGCCCCTAGGGCTCCCTTTTTTGAGTTTTGAAGAAAAAATTGCGGATTTTCTCATTTTTATGTAAAAATATTCCTAGGTTTCATATTTAAAGTAATTTTGAACATCAATAGATGTTGCTACTTCCAGACCAACCATTCTCTCACTTTCATTCTGTAAAATTTTACATATTACATAGGGTACAAGTACACCAATGGTCTTGGGATAGGCATACCGCTATTCGCGCTCGTTTCAAACCAAGCGGCAGGGGAACATTTCTTTCCACCAAGATGGACACAAAGGATTCTAAAGGCCATTAATGAATAATTTTTGACAACAACAAATTGCCTCCTCCAGGCTTTGGGTGTGTTGATTTAGAAAATGTTCTGTGTATGTAATATGTGTGGCAAATAGGGTCACTAGGTTTCCATGCTATAAATATAAGTAATGACAATTATATTTTAATACGCGGTTCTTTAGTTATAAACTTAAATGTTTATACATTCTTATAATTTAAAGTTTGAAAAATCCTCGATTACCCTACCATAAAAATAAACTCTATTTTTCATATCTAAAATATAATTTTTAAAAAATTCCAGATCGGAATAATGTAAAAATCTATACTTTAAACTGTCTTCTATTTCAGTACATAGTCCTTTATTATCATCAAATTCCTCTTGCATTTCACAAGATTTAGAAACCGAAATGGCTATCTATCCTAACCTGTTGAACCTTTTTTTCTATATCTGATCTACCACAATGCAAAAAAGCTTGACAATTATTGAGATCTGCTCGCATTTAATCAATGTTAGACAAATGCCATATTAGGGACAAAGATGCTGCTCATTTATTAACAGCCTATGTAGATGCAGTAAATTTAAATCCAAATAACCTTATGTACATCCCTTAAGAGAGCAAGAGAAAATCTTCGAGAGGTAAAATCAGATTTCATGAATTTAAATTTAGGTTTTTTATTTATTCCCTGGGATACAAAGCTACATCCCGATGTAACTGGGAAAAAACGCCCGACAGGCTTACCATGATAGCTTCACGTTCCAATGTTGAACAGCTACTCAGAATTTCTGCGATATTTCTTCAGTTGTATATGATATGTTAGATGATTGCTCTTTATTGCTAACTGTTCAAGCTGTAGTGTTTTACACAGCGGCTTACAATACCGACCGTATAAATTGTGCATGTAATTTTTTGGAGCAAAAGCTGAACGGTGATATATTTGTATTGCTATCATCATGCACTTGAAATCGTACTGCAGAGTGTCTTTAAAGAAGTTCTTGCCTTTCTTAGTTCTAGACTCGATATTCCATTATTTAAGAGCTTCAAAATTCAAAAATTACCCATACCACTTAATTTCTAGAAGAAGAATTTGATGACATATTACTTTTCATAGAAAGTGGAATTACGAAATATTACACAGAATTCTCATAACGTGTAATAATATTTCTTGGTGAAGTCCTCGCTCCTACAGGGACATGTTTTCGGCAACCTGGAGCTTACCTGTGAGCCAGATGGGTGGCAAAAGGAATTTATTGTTTGAATATTTATATATTTAGGAAACAATTTAAATTGACCTTACATGAAGAGATTGCCCGTAAATGCTGTTTTATAATTAAATGTTGTATGAAGATATAGTTTTTCGCAGCAACCCTTTCTAGGCCTTTTAAATTAATATAAAGTCTAGTCTCTAAAAAACCTGCAGCGTACAAAATGATGACAAACATGCAGCAGAAGCAGTGATTGAAAAATTCATAAATCACTTATGGTACTTAGGGGATGAACTAGTAGTTTTGTCCGCATTGAATGAAGGAATTAACTTTGAAGATAGAAAAAGACTACTTCAAAAAAATGCTTGCTGAATAGGAAGACGTGTCTGATGACTGTATAAAAAATTTCAAATACTAGTAGATGATTTGAAATACTTTCTTAGTAAAGATATTCCTCTTTATAGAATCAATTACAAGTCAATAAAACTGTTTGATAAGTTACGAACACCAAAAGATGTTTTCCTATTTAATCCTGATTTACGGAAAAATGAAGGAAGCTATTTAAAGGGAAGAGATATCGTTAAAATGCTGAAAGTTGTGAATGATACAACAGAACGAGGAGCACAATTAACCGAAGAATTTCACAATCAATTTAAGAAATATGAGTCACAAAAGCAATTTAGTATTTTACAGACACTCCAAAACTATCGGAAAAAAAAATGCACACGATTGAGATACATTGAAAAAAGCGTACGATTAAGGTAAAGTTTCTAAAGCAATATTTCATTCTTATTCAATGTAAAATCTTTAGACGATATAAAGTAATTAAAAAGATTAATTTTACTGCTACCTCGCTGTAAAAATATTTTGCAAACATAGGAGAAACGATGTGCGGGGTCTGAAGTAAAAACTCGAAGATTTTGTGAGAAAATTATCAAAAGTGTTAAAGTTCAACGTCCTAGGGGCACGTGTTATTATTGACCGATCGAGTTCAAATTTTGCACCGATTACTTTTTATTATAGTGTCACAAAACTAGGGGGCGTCACTTGTTGAATTATGCATCCATCATATTAAATAATTTGAAATCTTTGCATGGCTGAAATTAAAATTCACTTTTATTGAGCTAAATGCATGAAAGTTTTTAACGTATTTTAAAATATTTGTTTTTCGAGAAATTTATTTTACTGACGTTCACTTAAATGATATTTTACTACGTATCGGCGATTCTAAACCTGTGGGAGTAATTCCATAGAGGGGCGTGATATCGCGAAATGGGTGGCACAAACACTAGAAAATTCAAACACATATTGAACTAAAATATTAATTAAATAAAAGTTATGAGACTTTCCATACATTAAGCTCAAATTTTTAACTCAGGTCGCAGTGCAGCTTTAGCGCCTAAATGCTCAAAATGCATTATAATTAGGGATGCACCGATATGGTTGGCACAAACACTAGAAAATTCAAACACATATTGAACTAAAATATTAATTTAATAAAAGTTATGAGACTTTCCATACTTTAAGCTCAAGTTTTTAGCACAGGTCGCAGTGCAGCTTTAGCGCCTAAATGCTCAAAATCCATTATAATTAGGGATGCACCGATAAGCAAATTGACCGATTACTGATCATAATGATTATTTTTATTGCTACTAATTCCTCCGTCATTTTTTCTTTTCTTTTCTTTCATTTTTTTCCGACTTTAGAAATAGTTAACAGTTTATTTCTAAGAGACGATTTTTTCCCTCTATCTTATTTTTCCAAAAATAATTTCAAATTTTCATGCAATTTCTTTCTACCAATCTTCATGTTAATGTTAATAAAATCGCATAACGTTAACTAGACGTAAAAAATTTTAAAATATAGGGGCAGCCTGTGACCAGCAGGCAAATTTAAAAGCATTTTTTAATTAAAATGTATTTTAAAATTATTAGCAGCCATTTAATCCCAGTTTTTTATTCATTAGAAAAATGTAGAGGAATCTAAAAACACTATTCGCAAGGGAAAAAGGATCGACTATGGTGGTGCGACAAACACTTTTTTTATGTAATCAATTTTTAATAGAGCGGAAAACTTGCGCATTGGCATCTTAATAACGGGAAAAATAATTTTAAAAAAATTAAAATTATTTTTGAAATCGTGCAAGAACCCTCAAGTTGAGAAAAAACAGAAAAAAATGGCAATTTTTAAAGACGTATATTTTTCTCAAAAAATAATTTACTTCATTTCTAATAGTATAAAAAATACACTTTATAGTTACCGAAATGTATAGAAAAAACTTGGGGGCACACTGTCGATCATTTGAATTCGCGCAGAAAGCCTTGAAATACCATTTTTAAAGTAAAAGTTATATTATTCTAAAAATTCGTAAGCTGACAAAGCTATAAAACATATACCATTAAACATCCATTTTAATGTTTTACATACATTTCTCTTATGCTGAAATGACTCAGGACTCATCACGTGCAGGACCGTCATTTCAAGTTTTACCGGTGTCAAAGGGTACAAATTCAATGAAAGTTTCAACGGAAAACAGCAAAAATCACGCCCACCCAAATGTAAATACATTTATTTCACAAAGCCGTGGTGGGGGTAATGACACCCCCCCCCCGAACCCTAAATGACGACCCTAATCAGATGGCGGTGGCAGCAAGTCGAGTCCAACTCACCACCCTTCCTAATCAACTAATATCAAATAGTAAATAACAATCAGATCAAGAACATTTGACACGAATTCAGAATTTAAAGAACTTCAGCATAATGAATCAGATCCAAATTGGTTGGTTGATTGGGTAGGGTGGTGGGTGAGTCTTGGACTTGCTGCCACCGCCACGTGGTTAAGCCTGTGAGGAGGGGGGGGGGGGGCATTGCCTCCCACCATGGCTTTGAGAAAAAATGTAACATTTGGGTGGGCGTGATTTTTGCTGTTTTGCGTTGAAACTTTCATTGAATTTGTACCGTTTGACCCCCCCCCCCCCCCCCTCGTTCTTCGCTACTCGTTATGGCTGGTAATATTTAATATTGTATGGGCAAGTTGATTATTATTTTCTGCTTTTTATTTAATTTTATAAGTAACTATGAAATGCTAGTGTTGTTTTATTTTAGTACATTTATATGAAATATTTAAGGTTGCAGAGCTCTAAAAATATTAAGAATTGTTAATCAGGCTTTATAATTATTTGTAAAACTTATTTCTCAGATTTTATCTTAATTTCGCCTGTACTTTTAATAATTCACTTGCACTTGAAACAGCATTATTAAAATGCGTTAATTCAGTTCATCCGCTTGAAAAAAAAATGTTTTTGACAGTACTCATAACATTATAAGATTTTTGGCTGATTTACATATTGCTATGTATGGATCAGGGCTGTGGAGTCGGAGTCGGACTGATTTTGAGGTAAAAGGAGTCGAAGTCGTTAGAAAACAGGTCAACCCGAATCGGGGATTCTTTTTTTTTCTTTAATTTTCAGACTCTCCTTGCATTAGAAAAAAAATGACTACCAATTGATTCGATTACATACGTATAAAGGCCTACTAATAAGAAAATAGTTGTCATTGGCAACCAGCTGGCTTCATTGGTTATCGAACTTTCGATAATAGCTACCTACGTTGTCCCTTAGCTATACCCAGGGGCGGATTCAGAGGAGGAAGAAAGGGTCAACTGACCCTCCCCTGTGACAGGAATTTTGTTATGATTGCTACCAATCTTCAAATTTTTAGATTCGAAAAACAGTACATGGAATCAATGTTAACCAGTTTTTTTTTTTTTTTTTTTTTTTTTTTTTTGCTTCGTTCTGTAAGGTATTTCTTCTCAGCTCGTCACAGTTCAAAGGATTGACTGGGTTTGTTTGAATGGGCTATTGCTATTTTCATTTTTTTTTTTTTTTTTTTTTTTTTTTTTGTTCATTTTCAAAAGCACAATCATCTCTAATGAACTTAACCATTGAAAAATTGTAGGAAGGGTGTATTTGAATGGGCCTTCATCTCATGGGGGGGGGGGAGGATGGGCACCCCTGCTTAAGAAAAGCTTTTTTACGTGGGAGATATAACGCCGGCCATTGAAACTTGACCCCCCCCCCTTAGAAATCTTTCTGGATCCGCCCGTGGTTATACCCACCAGATGAGTATCCCCCCGGGCGGACCGCCCCTTTTCAAAAAGGTTTTTCGACTTGGCAAAAAAGCTTTTGTTCTCTCAAGATACAGTTTTCAAAAATTGAAAGTACATAATTTGAACAACATCTATTTGTTAAACATTAAAGAGCCGAAAATTAATCCTCTTCATTTTCCCTCTTCGCATGAGAAGGAACATTTTAAAAAAAAATCAATAAATAGATAAAAAATGCCAGAGTTTGAGTTGGAGATTTCAAAATCAAGGAGCCGGAGTCGGTCACTTTCCTTCCGACTCCGCAGCCCTGGTATGCATGCTTAGTACATCAACTTGCTTCAAGTTTATTTAAAAAATATTTTTTGTTACTGTAGGATGAGACTAAACAATGTGTTCTACTCCAGTGGCGAACCCACGGAAGGGGCTAAGGGCCTTAAGCTTCTCCCAGATATCAGAAGCA
The DNA here is from genome assembly GCF_026930045.1 of Uloborus diversus. NCBI lineage: Eukaryota > Metazoa > Arthropoda > Arachnida > Araneae > Uloboridae > Uloborus > Uloborus diversus. The sequence continues at coordinate 29,324,487 of NC_072733.1, read as the reverse complement.
CACAATTCAGAAATGGCCATAACCCTCTTGACCAGACCAAAGAAAAGGCCTAAAATTGCTTTTTTGGTCTTCAATTTTGGGAATTTTAGGAAATGGTTGAAAATAACTCTTCCTCAAATACAACACTGCTGTAAAAATCTTTTCCCTAAAGAATTTTCTCTCCACAGGAGTCATCTTCTTTTTCTTTTCTTTTTTTTTAAAAAAATAATATTAATTGCATGTTTCTTTATTCAATGTTTTTTCTTGATTTCAGCATAATGAGATTGTTTTCGAAATTTTAAAAGTATTTTTTCTGAAACAGCATGCTTAAAAAACTAGGGTCTGACCAATTTCTAAATAATTTGACAAAGTTTAATATTAAAAAAAAAATATTTTAATCTGTGCGAATTCATTTTTTTACGCTTTTGCAAATGACATCACAAATGAGGAAATACCATTCACTGATTCCATTAGCGCAGAGCGCAATATCAATATTCAATTCGCTTCTTTACTCATATGTAGGGGCAATGATATGGCTGATAGCAAGTATAGAGCGCAATATAATTCGCTTCTGAACTTATTCGCTTCTGAATTATCATAACCTGGAAACGCGGTAGACAGCAAGCGTAAACGCGTAACATTCAGCGCGCCAGGGGATATGCGCCTTAGTACATCATTTGTTACGTCATAAAGACCACGTCTTGTTTGAAAAATCGGACATTTAAAAAAAAATAATTAAAAATTAAACGTTTTGAAAATAAAAAGATTTTCCTCGCTCCATGGTTTTTTTTTTTTTTTTTTTTTTTTGCTCATTTTGTCAACTTTAGTGACTAAAAGTTGTACTTTTGATCGATGGAAATAACCTCATTAGATTGAAGTGCATTTTTCATGATTTGAAAACTTAAACTGATTTTGTAGTTCGATAGATAGAGAGAATTATAGCATAGAGAACAGAGGAGAAAAAATCTAGTCTTCGCTGAAATTTTATTAAGTCAGTTTATAATTAAAACTGTATAGAACTGTACTTTTACGAAATTAAAAAAAAAAAAACTACAAGAATCTGGGAGGGGTTGGAAAAATTCTGATTTTGCCCCTCTTCTCTTATCCGAAAAATGCTAGCCCTCCCGGAAAAAACACCGGAGTGCACCTCTGTTCTACTCTCATACTTGAATTTTCTGTTCAATTGCATACTACGTTTACAAATTTACCAAAGCTCAAAAGTGTCCACCTCTTTTTTGTCTTCTTGATGTGGTAAATATGCACACACATAGCGCAAAAGCTGCAGCTACTTCGTGGTCCATTTTGTAAACAAACGAAGCGGAGTTGACATTGACAGTTGGAAAAGTGCGGGAATGCTCGTGACGTCACCGGCTTCTTCGCGCAAAACACTCGACCGAAAGTGTGTACCGCTCTCTCGTTCAGCTCTTCCCTCGCCAATCCCTCAGCCATAAAAACCTCTCGTGGTCTCGTCCAATAGTGTAGAGGAGGCGTTACAGTCAACGCTCTTTAGAACGACTTCCCATTGCTGCGACCCTTCTGTTATAGCGACCGATGCATGAAGTCCCGTTTGCTATTCTACCAACACTATGCTTTTTTATTTCCCGTTTAAACGTCCAAGGTTTATCATACATTCCATTCTAAATTCCAGCAAATTTAAACTTGTTTGTAATTCTTAAGACTATCCATTTTAAAATTAAAATTTAACAATTTTATATTTCTAAAAGTAAAATATTTCAATTCAAAGGAATGATTTGATGATGAAAGGGTTAAAGAATTGAATGGACCATACACAAATGACGGATATTATAAAATATTTTTTAAGAAAACGGGGAAAAAGCGGAAATCTTTCCCAGTATTAAAATAAGACCAGCCGTGCGGGAGGCCCACTACGCGGACCCTCCGGATGGTGGGACCTAAGGCTTACAGCTAAAGCCCTGGTTTCCTAAAAGCGAAATCACTGAGCTTTGGCGTCGCTACTCGGCGTGACGCTGAAATCAGAATCAAGTGATTCCGGCGTAGACACTCACGACGTCGATTTAGCTCGGGCGCGCATGCGCAGAAGAATGAAGTTTTCCTCTCGCCGATAAGCGACGCCGAAGGTCGGCGATTCGCTCCTAGGAAACCAATGCTTAAGTGGTGGGATGCGTGCAGAGAAAAGTATTAAAATACTAAGAGGATATGTTGGTGTTTAATAACGAATCTCAAAGCAGAGACAATCTGTCGAAGCAGAATCTCAAACTTTAAAAAATAATAATAAAAATATTTTTTCCTGTTAGCTATTTTCAGTGAATTTGGTCGCTAAATGTAGTCCTTAAAGGTATATGCAATTCATGCATCCATTTATTATTAAGTGCGCACAAATACTATTTTAATTTGTTTTTTTTTTTTTTTTTTTTTGATTTTTTTAAAGGAAATATAATTAGAAAAATTACTCCAATATTTTAAAATATAACTAAAAAACGTGTAAGATTTTGAACATTTGCGTTATGAAGACCACCCGTTGTAGCGACCAAACTTGTCAGGACGACAGGAGAACGAGCGTCGGCTGCTGAGTAATTAAAAATGTGGGAACGAAAACCAACTCCCTCACCCCTCACGACACGATATTTCAGGACAACGTGTATTCATTGAGCAACACAATCATCTTAGTAAGAACATGAGCAGGCAGTTTTGACCAGCTGCTTAGCAAATAAAACAATTTCCTATTATGCTAGTGATCAGGGGTGCCTCCCCCCCTAAGAGCAAGGGCGTACCCCCCCCCCCCCCCCAAATCTGAAGTCCCCCTCCCAAAAAAGAGGAAAATATGCCTTAAAACACCCCTTAAAAATTTCAATTGCGCAGTCTGCGTCATGACCCCCCCCCCCCCCCGCTCCTCCCCCATGTGGGCAACCCTGTAGTCACGATACAAAGTGAGTTACCGAAATGATTTTGATTAGATCGACTTAATTTAATACCGCGATGTCATGAATCAAATGCCTAATAAGATTTAAGAATACAACTTCAACACTTTAAAGGTAAAAAACGCTTACTCTTAAGAACTAAAACTCATTTTTCCCAGTTGCTCCTTCTTCTCAAAAGGATTTCTTTTAAAGAAAAGAAAAAAAAAAGAAACAAACAAGGGGGGAGGGAAGAGAATAATATGAAAGGTAAAGATTTTTATTGCTACAAAGGTGAAACAAGTTCGATACATACATAACATTTATTTTAGTAAACAATGAAAAGATTGTATTATTGACAATATAATTGATCAAGTCTCATTGGTTTTTAGTTTTTTTTTTTTTTTTGGTAATGATGTTATAGTAGGTATATTATTAAGTTGGTTAAACTACTGGTTCAATTTAATTATTACACAATAATATCACCGTAAAATCTGCACTTATCTATTTCATCTGCATTTTTTTGAGAGAGAAGTTGGGAGATCTGCAACCGTGTTGTTACAAATTGTAACACGATAGCGCAAAAGAAATGGAGAAATAACTTTAAGTTTAATTAATTTAAGCATATTCATTTGGAGTATATTTAAGATAAAATAAAGTTGACATCCTTTGAAAAAGTTCACAAGATGAAATCTTTAAATTAAACAGATATTCAAGGCATTACCATTTTCCTAGAATAAATTTGAATGAGTTTTACTTTCTCACGAAGAAAGAAAAGTTCACCTTAAATTATATTACAAAATTGGTTACATAATTGTTTTATTTAAAGATATCAGCTTCAGGAACCGTTTTTTGAGTGTTAGCCTTTGCTGTACTTTATTCATTTACTGATTTAAAAAAAAAAGTTATCGTTCACAATGAAAGGAAGAAAATTGAGACATCTATTTAACCATCGCCATCGGTTAAAAATTGACACCCTCAGAAAGATATCCGTTATATCAAAGAAAATTTAAAAATCAACAAAAAATCACCATCTCTCTAAGCGCTTATAAGCTCGATTACCAATCAGCATTGCTCATCAGCTCGATTACCAATCAGCATTGCTCATCAGCTCGATTACCAATCAGCATCGCTCATCGGAAAGTATAAGCAGCGGTTAAAACAAATCCATTCACGTAAACGAAAGGGGTTACGATCAGATACATCACGTTATTTATCTTTTAAATAAAGCTGGTGGAACTGACCCGATTAAAATTATAGCCCCAAAAGTGGGCGAAATAACGAGACCTGATGATACACACTACGGCCAAATAAGGTATCAGCTAGAAGAACTGTTTGCCCTCTTTTTCCCCCCTTCCTTCTTGCCTTCACCTTCTTTCGTGCTGGTAGACACTTTCCCTTTTGATAATGAACTCGGGGGCATAAAAAAGAAACTGGGAAAATTACCCCTCGCTTTCTCTTTCACGAAAAGTTCAAGTCATTTATGTAAAAATTGGCTCTATAGCACAGTAAAGTTTTTTTTTTTTTTTTTTGCTACTGGGGCATTCCAAGGTATTTTTGACATTTATGTAGAGTCCGTAACGTGACCTTTTTTGCCATAACTTTTTAATTTACTGTTTGATTAGCATATTATTTTATTTTGATCTTTTCCTACCAACACACCAGCTCAAATTAAAATAATTTGCAAATCAAACGGTAAATTAAAAAGTTATGGCAAAAAAAGGTCACGTTACGAACTCTACATAATTTTAAAAATACCGTGGAATGCCCCTACTGGGTCATTCCATACAAAATGAGCAAAAAAGTGGTGGCCGCATGGTAACAGATTTTTATGAAATTCGGTATACAGGTTCCTTTTATGCCTAAATAAAAATGACTAAAATATTTTTGCTTAAAGTTTTTTATTTGAATAGTTACATGCGATTGAAAATTGGTCGAATTGAATAGCATTCTCATAAGTGTTAAATGTTGCATTTTTGAAGGCTTGTATCTTATTAACTATTTAATGAAAACATAAAAGTTATATGTTGTTGCAATCTATGGAGTAGGGTAATTAATCTGATGTCAGTAAAATTTTCAAAGTTATTATAGTTAACTTTTAACCGAGTTTCAAAAAACTGAAAATATTTCAATATTCTCATAATTAAGCATTTTATTTTTAATCTCAATCTTTAAGGAATGCATTAGCTTTGATGTAATTAATACCCAATAATGTGCTAAGTATCATAAAAGAAATACCTTACTTTTGAAGTTGTATTTTAACTCCTTTGTCTACCAAAATCAGTTTTAAACTTAGTGACATTTTGTAAAATGATGATTTTCCCCTTCACATAGACACAAAAATTCAAATGAGGGAAAATTCAGACAACTTTAAAATTTTACAAGAATATAGAGCTGTGTTTCAACTATTTGCTTGAAGAAACTCGAAATTGGTTTTTGATTTCCAAACGTAAAATAAAATTCAGAAAAATAGCATTTTCTTTGTGTTTTATGGGTCAATCCATACAGGTTCGACGGATGGGTGCGCTCGACCATTTTTAATTTTTTTGAAATTCATATCCCTAAAAGCTGGATGTGAAAGATGTTTAAAACCACTTTTATTTTTTCTCTCAACTGGACCTTTGATTTTTTATAGGTCATCAAAAGTGATTTTCGTAGTCAAAAATGGGAGTTTTAGATCTTTGCATTTTGGCCAAAATCTATTTGAATTACATTTATGACAGTTAATTTAACGCTTTGATCTTAAAGTGCATAAATTGATGATTTTACATGCTGAGTTACGTAGCTGTAAGTTAATAATTAAAACAACGGCAGCAGCTTAAAGTTCAGGGTCAAATGTAAAAATTTTACTCATTTCAAAGGAAGATAACTCGCGTAGGGTACGGAAACACAAAATGAAATACGGCAAAAACTAATCACTGGAACCATGCTAAAAAGAATATGTAACTGTTGCTGCGTGTTTGTGCACCCTTTATTAATTACAGCCCCTCAAAAATAGGAAAAATGACAAAAATGACATTTTTAGAACCCTGTAAACCAAAAGAGGATGAAATTAAAAACACAATTTCTTAGCCAATTGAATATTCCATTCAAGTACTATACATGTTATACATATTATTTTTTGTATTTGTTTTGTAAAAAAGATACAGCTCTTTGAAATTGAGCAATTTTGATAGTCAATTCACACTAAAACAGAAATAAAAAGTGTGAAAACTTCATTGCACCTTCTTAAATTAAGTATATTGTGCCCTATATAATACATTATACTGAAAAAACATATTGTATTTTTCAAAATAATTATTTTGATTTTATAACTTAGGAATATTTGAATATGAATGAGTAGTTTATTTTTTGTATGGAACCTGTGTGGATTGACCCTTATCTGAAATTACGAGAATTAAAAAAAAAAACTAGATAAACTACTCAATGATGCAAAAGCAAGCATATCTAACACTTATTTCGATTTTAAAAAAATGTACATTTTAGCAAGTATTTCATAAACATGCTTTTGAGGAAATGAAACACGAAAGAAATGGTTAGTTTTGCTAAACTTACAATAAAAAGAACTAACTAATGAAATTTTGCCTTAGTTCCAAGTAACTCTAGTAACAAAAATACGCTGATACCAATGATTAAAATTTAGTAGCATCTAAAAGACACTTCAATACGTTATGTATAAAAACTTGAGTAAATTTAGAGCATTCCCTCATCTTCAAAAAAACATCTGAAATAGAGGAAAAAATGAAATTTTCAGAAATGTTCGATTTTTTTAAGTACGATTTCATCATCAAGAAATTCATAAACAATTACTAAATTAGAGCAGACAGTTAGTTTTAGATAGTTTTTCAATATGAATCATTTTTACTGTTATTTTTTCATTAAAAGAGCTAGAAGAGTGATTTGTAATCTGAAGTAAATTGGCAAAATTTCAATATTTGTTAATATCTCAGATTCAAAAAAAGACCCGAATAAATTTTACTTTGCTCTTTCCCAATAGAGATTTGTTTATAGAATGCGAAAATATTTATTTTTTAAGTGTACGTTTATAACTTATGGAGTTATTGAGTCACAAACTGGCAGCAATGATCTCTGAAAATTTAGGCTAGCGTAAGCATCAACTTCTAATTTCAATAACAAAGCAACAAAGAGTTTTTAAACTTCCATACTTTTCATTTCCTCATAGATATGCAGGGTTTAACTAAATAAAAATTTTCATTGAAATCTGTGACATGTCAGCCACAGCCGATTTGCTCATTTCGCATGGAATAACCCCACTGAAAAAGTTTTCATGAGTGTGCAGTTGATTTCATGAAGATTATTCTTTCCGATTTAGGTTTTATTTAGGGCTTTCAACTTTTAGTAACTGGCCATTTTTAATCGGATGGCATCGCAGTTTCGTATTTCGTCAATAATATATGTATTCAATATTTCAGAGGAAAATTTTCCTTCGTAAAATAAATTGATTAGTATAATACACAAAAAAATTTCTTTATCCCTGTTTATTACTATTCATATCCATTGCAGCAATTGAAATAACATGTACAGCATAACTTTTATTTTCGAAGTAGACCGTGCAAACCGGACAGTGCAGCTAGTGAGTGAATGAAATAAGTAAATGAAAAAAGTGAATGATAAAATGAAGAAATGTAAATGAATTGATTCATAAATGAAATTCTTTTACTTTGCCCCGCGTACACTTGATAAGCAGTACTAAGCATTTGAAATCGAAACATGTCTATTACTAAATAATTAAATACTATACCGAACATCAGTAGATCAATAAATCTTCAAAATGTTAATTACAAAAACTGCATCATTTTAAAATAATAAAAATATTGCAATATGGTGTAATAAATTTGAAAATAACGTATGTTATTATATTTCTAATTTGACCTTTAGAAGTACATGTCTAATTTTTAATTGGAATCAACTGCATATACAGTGGTGTGCAAAAATTAAGGACGAGACGGTTTTTTCAATATAACTTTGTACAAAAGCTTTCCAAATCAACACATTTAATACCGTAAGATCCCCAATACGTAAGGACATGTGTAATGTAAGCAATACTTACTAAAAGAGAAATCAGAGGGATAAAAAGAAGCTTTATTGGAAAAGTAGCATGGAGCGCAATGCGACTGAAGGCCGAAACATCCCTGTGATGGGTGTCCAGCAAGAAACATCCGGTCTTTAGTAGGGGATATGATCTCCCCCGACTGCTAGGCAGGTTTCACAGCGCCTGCCCATGCTGAGAATGAGGGTGTCAATGAGTTGTTGAGGCATTGCTGCCCATTCGTCTTGCAGCACCAATCGAAACTCCCGAATCGTTACTGGTGGTAAGGTACGAACTGCCAAGCGTCTGCCTAGAAAATCCCATACATGCTCGATGGGATTGATATCCGGAGATCGTGCCGGCCAATCCATACGTTCAATATCTTGACTCTGTAAGAGCTGTTCGGCAGCTACTGTGCGATGACATGGTGCATTGTCGTCCATGAAAGGGATTTGCGGACCCATAGCGCCTCTAAAAAGACGCACATATGGAAGAAGAATCTCGTTACAATAACGGGTCCCGTTGACTGAACCTGCGTCGAAGATGTGAAGGTCTGTACGACTACCAAGCATGATGCCTCCCCAAACGAGAACACCGCGACCTCCATACCTGTCCCTTTCAATGATGTTTGAGGGATGATTGCGGCTTCCCCGCTCTCTCCAGATGAGTATGCGATGAGAATCGCTACTATGACTGAATCTGCTCTCATCTGTAAAGAGTACTCGTCCCCATTCATTGTCTCTCCAATTCCGGTGTTCCCGGCACCACAGAAAACGCCTTCTCCGATGGGCAGACGTTAGAGGTACACACCGTATAGGCCGTCGTGCAAACAGACCACCACCGTGCAGTCTTCTGGCCACGGTAAAACGCGATATCGGTCGTCCAGTTGCCTGTGTCGTGTGTCTAGCGATTTCTCCCGCTGTCTGCCGCCTGTTTCTTCTGGCCTGTAAGACAATATACCGGTCATCTGCGGGTGTGGTTCCTCGTGGACGACCACTACTGAACCCCCGGATAGCTGTTCCTGTAGTTTGAAATTGTCTCCAAAGTCGTGAAACGACGCTCTGAGCAATTCCGCAGCCACACTTGTCACACTGCGGCCTTCCTCCAACTTCCCAATGATTCGACCTCGGGTAAAAGCATCCAGATGTCGTCTAACAGATTGATTATTCGCCATTTCTCGTTGAGGCAGCAACTCGGTGTGATTTTAACTGCTATACGGCGTGCAATCTCTTTGCCAGAAATACTGATCTTACACCGACAACATACTTTATACTACTCAGACACTCCCCCATTACGTCTGCCTGCATATCTGCGCATGTGCTACCGTACATCACCTTACTTAATTTCCTGATTGGTCTTTCTGTCCGCTCTGCCTCTTCGTTCAGCTGATATGCTAATTTTTCGACTTCGTCCTTAATTTTTGCACACCAGTGTATATTTTATAACATATTTAAAATATTACCAGGAAGGGGATGTAAAAACTGAATATTTTTGAATTTCACTTAACGACATATTCCCCTGCAGGCCCAATGCAGGCCCAAAGGTTCCCTTATAGAGTAAAAGAATTGGAAAAAAGTTGCTGTGGAGACGAAAATGAGTGCCACGTACACTGTTAAAACTTCAGGTTGCATATGGCACTTAGTAAGGTGAAACGCTGTAGCACAAGCAGCAGCTCCTTATGAGTGCCATTTGGCTCCCTATGCCATCCCAATGGCACCCTTTAAAGGTGTCATTTGGTTCCGTATTGCACCCCATGACTCCACAAAGGGTGCCATTTGGCTCCCAGTGGCACTTTTAAAGGTGCCATGCCATAGATAACAAAATGGCATCCTGAAGGGGGTCCCTCTGATGCTAGAAACGTTTCACCCTAAAAAGTGCCGTATGCAATCCGCAGTTTTAATACAGGATGTTTATTACATGTTATATAATAAATATCCGAGTAAAAACATAACATAATAACCCTTTTGTTACTTTGGGAACTCAATGTCTTAAGAGATGAACGTGTGAGATGACATTTTTGTAGGTTTGGAAATGTTTCTATCGCTTTCCGTAAACACATAAAAATTTGCTTTTTTCAGTGCTCCGATAAGCCCCGTTCAAGTTTTAAGGGGAGTCCGTACCCTGTATGAGCGTGATGTTAAATTGTTAAACTATATGTACCTTTTTCTCAAAAAGTTTTAAAGGCAGGTACTCACAGTTCGCACAGTGTTTTCAAGAGATATCTAAGAATCTACTGAAGTCTCTTATCAAATGAAAATATGTATATATATTTTGACTATAAAACAGCTGTTTAAGAAAAAGCTTGAGTCCTAAAGTAAAAATTTAACTTCAGTATAATTATAAATATATAAATAAATTGTGATGAAAATTTCAAAGTAATACGCTAAGTAGTTCTGCAAAAAAAGAAAAAAAACATAAGGGTTTAAAATTGACGTTTTGAGAAAATCGCGTTTGAAAGTAAAATTGAAAGCACATTTTAATGCACTTGCTGCTCCTTTAACTTGAGTTACTTTCAATCTACATAGAAACATGGATTCAGTGGCGCTTGAAAGCTCTATGATTTTGATATTTTGAATACGCAAAAAGTTGAAAAAATATCCTCATATATACAATAGCCAAAATCACTGATCGAGTAACGCTGACGTCACCAACAATGAAATTCACGCTATAGCATGTTTGACGGCATTATTTCATTGTTGAAGCACTAAAAATTCAATAAATATACATAAACTAATAATATGTTTGGGCAATGTTTGACCTGCAGTTAAATGCTTCATTTTGACAAAGCTAAACAGGGTCTGGTACCTTAACTGTTTTACTGATAAAACTGTAGTTTTAGGAGAATTGAAAAACGAAAAAGTGGTCAACAACTAACGCTATCTACTGGAGTTTAGGGTTAATCTACTGGAGTCAAGGTTAAAACTTCAGCTATCAAAATATCACCAAACAGGCAATTGCTTCATTCAAATGTGGAACCGATTTTCACCCGCATACCTTGACGGCCAGTTTTCTAGTTTTTTAAAGATTTTACAGTACAACTCCCCTAAAAACGTTGAGCTGCAACCACCGACACCAAATGAAATCACAGCAAAAGAAAAAAAAAACTTGCAATATCATCTTAGTAAAGGAAAGGAAATGGCATCCTAAAAAGGGCACCCTTCTGCAGTAGTGGATGTGACTCAAATAGCAGATTCTGTTGAGTTCATTGTTACCTTGTTCAGTTTAAAAATAAGGTAAGTTGTTAAGGCATTAAAAATAAGGTGTGAGAAAGCAGGTATGTAAGCTAAATAAAATTTTATTGAATATTTACTACAGCTATCCTGTCTCGGTTAAAGGTCAAAAGCACTCACAATGACGTGACTAAATGCGGTATCACTATGAAACTGAAGTTAACAATCACTGAACCATGTAGATAAAAAAAGAGCTTCACACTCGACTGAGCTCAATAACAACAAAAAACTTCCCTTCTCAAAATATAATGACAAATTTATTCTCACCCAAACTGTTTTGCAGGTGAAAACACACACGGTACTAAATTTCGGAACTGTCATTAAAATCATCAAACATATCTGAATACTAAACTCCATTAAAACTTGGAGGAAAAGCTCTGTAATTACATTATTCTTCATTCTAAATTTGTGACATGATCACTAGATGTGGAATGTTGTATAAATTTCAAACAAACTCGATATTTTGTAGATTATTTTAGGAAAAAAATAAATAAATAAAAACTCCCGTATACTCTTAATTCACCTAAAATATTTTATAAACTGCATTTTTTTTTATAATCTTCTTTTAAAAAAATTAAAAAAGACAAACTTAAGAGAGAAAAATCACTTTTTTAGCATATGAGTATTACTTTATGGGTCGTGCTGATCAGGGGTACCCCGATATGAGGTCACGGGAAGTCATGATGACCTTCTAAAAATTTCGATATTCGTCAAATTTTCTCTGACAATTCCAAAAATTTGGCATCATAACTACAATATTGCATTTTTAAATGTCCGAATGTCCCATTTCATTTGATGTATGGATACCTGTATTTTACCATTCGACAAAATTTGGGGTTCGGCAAATTACGAATTCCGCCTCTCAAAAATGTTTAATGGAGTGTTCTGTATCAAATCCAGGAAGTGTAGTAAAAGAATTTTGGAGATTGTTGAAAGTGAATTGTACTTCATCTACGATGCTGAAACTGGTTCACTGCACGAAGAACTGAATGAAATAAAAATGAAAGCTCTTTAAACTCAGTGAAGAAAAGAAGGAATTATTCAATTTGCAGGCAAGATGAAAGTTGTCAAAGACCTTAATTATACAGTAAATATATTTGTCAAAAAATATTTTCAAAAGACACGTAATAGGCACTGCGTTCAAAATAAAAGGCAGCTTTTCAAGAAAAAGATCTTTTATAATCGCTGATATGATTATATCTCTTTAGACTACCTTTTTCAATTTAAGAATTTACTGGAAGAACGTGTAATTTGTGACAAATAAGCTAGTCCGAGAAAGCTGGCTGTTTAGTTATCAGTGGGTTATTTTCTTCAGGCAATCGGTTTAAAAAAAAAAAAGACATTATAAGGATACTAGAGAAGTTGTTATTTTGAATTTTGAAATTGTCATTTGGTAATTTAACTCCACTGTCAGTGGTCTTTTCCAACTTAACTCCTTAAAATTACGCGGCTCTCGACTTCTCTCTGAATAGCCCTATTTAAAAAGCTAACAAGAAAAATAGTATCAAGTAAAGTAGGGATTACGGGACGCGGGAGCGTCCCGCCCCGCCAAGGAAACCAAACGTCAGCAGCCAACAGAAGCAAATCCACCGCCAAAGACGAAAGAAAATAAAGCGACCAAGAACAAGATTACGCGACAGAACGAATTGGGGTTTTTTGGGTTTTTCACCCCTCTGTATCTCAGCCCCATGAAGACCCCCGGAGTTGATTTTTGGTACACTCAATTTCTAGTGGCCCCTGACGCCGTAAACCAAAATACAATCCCCTTGACCATCAGGGGGAGGAGGTATTAAAGTTATAAAATCGCTGTTCCAAAAAGTTTTCGCTTTCTTTGACAGGGCTACAGCCCAGACGAAAAAAGGAATCAAGCTGAAATTTCGCACACACATTCCTTGTGCCCTACTGATGTGCCTTTTGTGCCATTTGACCCCCCTCCCCTCCCCCCCCCTCGTTTTTACCCCCCAAATTGTACCTTCCAGGGGTTCTATCACAGCCCCCCGGGGGGCTACGGTAATGATTTTTTGTATACATATTCTTGGGAGGCCATTGAGTACACATACAAAAATTCAACCCCCAGGGACATCATGGGCTGGAGTAATTAAAGTTTGAAAATCACCAATTTTCCCTAAATTCTTATGTACTTACTCTCAGCTCATAGGGTTTGTTTATCTCGGACTGCAATTGCAAGGTTAGAACAGATCTAACAGTTACTCCAAAGCAGTGGTTGGAAGTAGCGCGCTACAAGTAGCGACGCTACTGTAGTAGCTACATTTTTGAGTAGTTTGTAGTGTAGCGCACTACTTTTTAAAAAAAGTAGTGTAGTGAGTAGTTAACTACAAAAAAATGGTAGTTTGTAGCGATTTCTGGAAACTACTTTTAAATAAACTGAAAAAAAAGAAAAAATCAAGGTTCAAACGAATTTGACTGGCGCAAATTTTACACAAGTACATCAGCGGATGCAATGAGAAATAAGACTCATAAAAATATTTTGACGCCATACGTTCTATCTGTTCGCCACCATTAGTTTACCGTCGTAATTTTCTTATTTCACCAATATTTATATTGAAAAACGCACTTATTTTCGCGAAAATGAAGATATCGGTGATTTCGCGAGTTGAAAATTTGGTGAATTTTATGTGAACAGACCGAAGATTGAAAAACAAAAATATTTTAGTGAAGCTTAAATTTTCGACAGTATTTACCAAATAAAAAGAAGCTACTGAAACTGTTATAGAAAAGGATGAAATTGAACTGTTCTGGAGGACTTACAATAAATGAGAGCATTACATGTATGAGAGTATGATAACGGACATCTTTCTTAGTGTCTTTTGATGAGCTAATTTATCAATCTTTTTTTGTTCAATCCTCTTACGGTGTGTTTGTGTATTGGGGTGTCCCCCCCCCCCGAAAAAAAAATCGAAAGTTGATTTTTCAAGTCGCACACTCTCTTGTATTTCATCCTTTTACGTCAATATATATATATATATATATATATATATATATATATATATATATATATATATATATAATTTGAACAACGGCAACAAGTGCCGATTATGTCTGAAAGAGTGAATCAGCACTTGTGTAGTGCTAGGCCAAATTAAAATAAAATGTTTTTTTAGAAACTCAAAATTTCTGTCGATAAAACGTTGCTCCTATACCCCACATGTGCACCACAAAAATATTTATTCAAATTAAAAATCATTTAGATATCTCACACGTGTCCTAACATTTGTAATTTTCTTCAAACAATTAAGTTTTTGATATATATTTTCAGATATGTAAGATTTTACGAAATTATTATGCTAAAAAATATAAACAGTAAAGTAGAAAAGTAGGTAATTAGCGTTAAATATAAATTTTTGTTTTCCTGCAATTTTTAAGTCTCCCACATAGTACTCAAAGATATGGATTTTTTCCAGGTTGAGTTAAATTTTTCATTTAAAATATATTATGTTTTTATTATTCGTTTGTGATTGTTGATCTGTAAATGTGTTCGCCAGTAATTTTTGAACTTGATATTCTATTTAAATTTGTATGTAATTTTTTGAAAGATAACTGAAAAAAAAAATTTAAATAAAATTATAAATTTTAGGTCAAGTGTGGCATATCTAAATGTTTTTTAATTTGAATAAATGTTCTTGTGGTACATGTGGGGTATTGGGTACAGGGACAACGTTTTATCAACAGAAATTTCGAGTTTCTAAAAAAGTTTTTTTTTATTTTTTTATTTTTATTTTTGATTTGGCCAGCATACAAGTACTGTTTTACACTTTCAGTTGCAAGTCGGCACGGGTTGCCGTTGTGCAAACTATATGAGGTTTTTTTCACGATTTTTTTGACACAAGAGGAAACATACAAGAGTGTATGCGACTTGAAAAATTGACTTTAATTTTCTGAGGGACAACCTATTGTGTATGCTTTGTATTTACTACTTATTTTTTAGAAAGTAGCGAAGTAGCAACTACATTTCAAAAGTAGTTTGTAGATGCTACATTTTGAAAAAAGTAGTTGTAGTTGTAGTTCGCAACAAAAAAAAAATGTAGTTTTTCCAACCACTGTTCCAAAGTTGTCTTAGGAAATGAAATTCAATCAAGACTAAAACATATCCAACAGTCGCAACTAGACGTTAAATCGCGGATATCACAAATTTGCCACAGCGACTGCGCATGCGCAAAAATTCAGCTCATTGGGATTTCTGTTTTCAGATTCAATGTTGTTTTTTTACACTTAAGCAGAGAAACAAATTAAAGAATGAGATTAGAATGCTGTCTCCCCCCCCCCCCCCTCCGTTTCGCGGATACAAAATTTCTTTTCTTCCTGTTTTTCAGTTTTGATATATTTATGGAGGGAAGAAATTTTAAATTGTCGGCGCGAAACTGGGGTTGAACCATTACAATATTTTACGTGACAAATTATATGAAACTGTACGCATATTAGTACGGCACATATAACTTTTTAATTGAAAGCGAAAAATAGCACTTTTTTATTGGTTTGCTTATTTTCTAAATTAATGGATTTTTCGCAAACAATACATAATGAATTGAAAATATATGAAATACGTGTGTGGATATCCGTGCTTTGCAGTAATTTGTTAGCTGAAAAATTTTTTGCAATTAATTTAAGCAAGACTTTTAATGAGCTTAGTCCGCGCGCAACATGCGCATTCGCTATGGCAAATTTAGGATATTCGCGGTTTGACATCGAGTAAAGTTGTATAGATCTTCTGACACATTTAAATTTAAAATATTTAATGGCTTAGTTTTTTTTTTTTTTTTTTTTTTGCTTGGTGATAGTATGCGTTATTTTGATTTTTAAATGAACTTTTAAACATGAACTAGGTATTAAATTAGACAAAGACTTCTATCAAGAAAAAGATATATCACCAAACAATTAAAATTATCCCATAAAACGTAAAATAATCCGCGATTTAAGAAAAAATGTAATTAAACAAAAAGTGAAAAGCTAGATTAAAATAGCCCTCAAGCTGTAAAACATTTAAAGAAACCTTCATGAAAATGTTGAACAATCTGTCAAATAAAGAAACTGTAATAAAATTTATTGCGAAGTTGTAAAATACTCGAAAGCAATATAATTTAAAATATAGTATTTTAAATTAAAATGAACATAGAATCTTAATAGTCAGAAAATAACTTGACGTAAAATTAGGCTAGCCGTTATTGTTCCTTAAAAACACAAAACAGCGTTGTTTCAATTGAAAATTTTTTGACTTGATGTTCTCAATTCTAAAAATACTGACAAAGTAATAATATCAATGCAAAAAGATGTGATATATCATCAAAAACAACCCCGTTGTAAAAATTTCCCCGCCAAGAAAACCTTTAACTTTTCCGCACAAAAAAGAAAACCTGCATCCTAAACCCAAAAACCCTCAGCCATAAAAAGTTATGATATCTAGTTTGTCCGCCAAGTATCTGCCAAACTATCCTCCTCCCTCTTCTCCTTTTTCATCACAGCTACTTCCATTAGAACCTCCTCCCACCTTCAACTCCTCAGAAATATGGATAGATCTTTTAAATTGTTTATATTGTTTGGCGGGAAGCTTACCAAAGTGAAGTGGTTGCTTGGTGAGCAAAAAGCTTCCCGCCAAACAAGATAAACCATTTAAAAGATCTATCCATATTTCTGAGGAGTTGAAGGTGGGAGGAGGTTGGAGAAGAGGGAGGATGATAGTTTGGCAGATACTTGGCGGGCAAACTAGATATCTTAACTGTTTATGACTGAGGGTTTTTGAGTTTAGGATGCAGGTTTTCTTTTTTGTGCGGAAAAGTTCAAGGTTTTCTTGGCGGGGAAATTTTTACAACAGAGTTGTTTTTGATGAGATAAGAGAATCTATCTATCATTAAAAGAGAAAACAAGATTTTTGTATCGCTCACCCCTCTATTTATTCATAACAAACCTAGTCAATTCAATCATTTTAGGGCATTCATTTTAAGCATCGAAAGGGTAACTCTTATCTAAAAAATATATATTATATTTAAAACTTTATTTTAAATGAAAATTGTTTACTTTTTCGAAAAAATATAATAAATAAAATAAATTTTAAATTGAGAAAATCATTTTTTTAAGAAAGGCTCTTTAAAGACTACTACAAAACACCTTAAAAAAATATGTTTTAGATTTCAAACCGAATTCTTTAAAACGCAATGCGCACTGCATTTCTTAACTTTGAGGCACTCGGCAAAAATGAGATATTTGGCATTGTGTACAGTTATAGATTAGAAACTCATTTTTTGTCAATGTATGAGTCTCAATTAAAATTCCTTGCAAAGATACGAAACTATTGTTAAAATGATATCTGATTCATCCTTGCAACAGAAATTTCGTTTGATGCAGAAAAATGTGATGCAGTTTAAACAATCAGTGTTCATAGTTAATGAATTCAGTGCAAGGGGATGGCTCCGCTATTTATACGGTTCAGAATTTTAAATTGAAATCGATAGAGAAACATAGTATTTTTCATTTTGTACAAGAACGAGACATCTCCATACAATATTCCATTAGATTTTTTAAAAAAGGAGTCATAAGCTACAATTCAGGTGAATAGTTTTAGCAAAAAAAAAAACTTTCAAACTTGAACTTTTATTAAAAGTTAGTTCACGCAATCATTTTTGCGTTTGTGCCCAGCAGGTAGTATCATACACTCACAGCACAACAGTCAATTTCCTTCATAGAATTGCTGCAACATACACTGGTGTGCAAAAATTAAGGACGAGACGGTTTTTTCAATATAACTTTGTACAAAAGCTTTCCAAATCAACACATTTAATACCTAAAGATCCCCAATACGTAAGGACATGTGTAATGTAAGCAACACTTACTAAAAGAGAAATCAGAGGGATAAAAAGAAGCTTTATTGAAAAAGTAGCATGGAGCGCAATGCGACTGAAGGCCGAAACATCCCTGTGATGGGTGTCCAGCAAGAAACATCCGGTCTTTAGTAGGGGATATGATCTCCCCCGACTGCTAGGCAGGTTTCACAGCGCCTGCCCATGCTGAGAATGAGGGTGTCAATGAGTTGTTGAGGCATTGCTGCCCATTCGTCTTGCAGCACCAATCGAAGCTCCCGAATCGTTACTGGTGGTAAGGTACGAACTGCCAAGCGTCTGCCTAGAAAATCCCATACATGCTCGATGGGATTGAGATCCGGAGATCGTGCCGGCCAATCCATACGTTCAATATCCTCACTCTGTAAGAGCTGTTCGGCAGCTACTGTGCGATGACATGGTGCATTGTCGTCCATGAAAAGGAACTGCGGACCCATAGCGCCTCTAAAAAGACGCACATATGGAAGAAGAATCTCGTTACAATAACGGGTCCCGTTGACTGAACCTGCGTCGAAGATGTGAAGGTCTGTACGACTACCAAGCATGATGCCTCCCCAAACGAGAATACCGCGACCTCCATACCTGTCCCTTTCAATGATGTTCGAGGGATGATTGCGGCTTCCCCGCTCTCTCCAGATGAGTATGCGATGAGAATCGCTACTCAGACTGAATCTGCTCTCATCTACTCGTCCCCATTCATTGTCTCTCCTATTCCGGTGTTCCCGGCACCACAGAGAACGCCTTCTCCGATGGGTAGGCGTTAGAGGTACACACCGTATAGGCCGTCGTGCAAACAGACCACCACCGTGCAGTCTTCTGGCCACGGTAAAACGCGATATCGGTCGTCCAGTCGCCTGTGTCGTGTGTCTAGCGATTTCTCCCGCTATCTGTCGCCTGTTTCTTCTGGCCTGTAAGACAATATAACGGTCATCTGCGGGTGTGGTTCCTCGTGGACGACCACTACTGAACCCCCGGATAGCTGTTCCTGTAGTTTGAAATTGTCTCCAAAGTCGTGAAACGATGCTGTGAGCAATTCCGAACTCTGCAGCCACACTTGTCACACTGCTGCCTTCCTCCAGCTTCCCAATGATTCGACCTCGGGTAAAAGCATCCAGATGTCGTCTAACAGATTGATTATTCGCCATTTCTCGCTGAGGCAGCAACTCGGTGTGATTTAAACTGCTATACGTTGTGCAGTCTCTTTACCAGAAATACTGATCTTACACCGACAACATGCTTTATACTACTCAGACACTCCCCCATTACGTCTGCCTGCATATCTGCGCATGTGCTACCGTACATCACCTTACTTAATCTCCTGATTGGTCTTTCTGTCCGCTCTGCCTCTTCGTTCAGCTGATATGCTAATTTTTCGACTTCGTCCTTAATTTTTGCACACCAGTGTATTATCTTTAAGTCGAGTAATTAATGGCTGTTAACTAAGAGAAATATTGCAGCACATTTGCGTCTTTAAGGTGTTGAAAATTTGTTCTTGGAGTCTATATGAAAGGATAAAACCAGATGAGGTTTTTTGTACCCGTTATTCCCTTGCATCTGTATTTACAGTTAAATGAAATAAAATAATGCATGCAAACTGAATAATCATTTGCTATTTCCTCGTTTGAGAATATTTGCATGCGAATAAATTTAAATATTAGTTAGGAGTAACTGCTATGAATCAAATTTTAATGAATTCGTCATTCCCTCACTAGTGAGGTACCACCAGTATTTTTTCGTAAAGCATTTACATATAATATCACTTACATATCTCTATAAAAGGTTTCATCTGATTACACCCACTTTATTTTTTCTGAACTTAATTAGCTCAAAATGACTGTTTTTACGAAAATGATCCTTAAAGTAATTTTGAGAAATTTAGCGTTCATTTTCGAAGTTGCTTTTGAAGACGATAGAAATTGCAATAATTTTTGTTTTATTGCAGGTATAGACTATTTTCAGAATGCTGCATTCAAATAATACTTCTGAATAAAAGCCAGAGGCTCCAAGAAAAAATGAACACTTAAAAGTTTTCCACTCATCAAACATCAAAGCAATAAAAAAACTTTGACCTTAAGATAAAAATAATTTATCTTCGGTTTGCCGAACTAAAGTTTACAAATCGGAAATTTTACCAACTACCGTAATTAACCAATATGACGAGAAACTAAAACCGGTTTCTTTCTAAACGTTTGAGGAAGCCTCTGGAAATATAAGGTGACTTCTTCTCCCCCCCCCCCCCCCCCCAATTCGATTTGAGTGTGCCATTATTTTAATAGATCAGAGATCTGGACGAAAATCAAGAGGGAAAGAGCAAAACCGAAACACTTAAATAAACTTCAAGAGATTTCGTATCAAAAATATTGCAAGTTGAGATTAGAAAAGTTAAATGTGAGGTCAAGATCTTTCTGAGACAGCGGAACTAAACAACCTGAAGGTAAGCATCAAATCCATAAGCCCTCCCTCATGTGAGATCAAATGTTCGGTGTGCACAGGGCCGCAGAAACGAAATTTGAGATGCTCCGTAATGCTTTTGGCGGGGGGAGAGGAGAAGATTCAGAGGAGTAACATTTTAAGACTTTCTTATTTTCAGACGAACTAGAAAAAAGAAAAGTAATGGGAAAATAAGGAGAAAAAATAGGACGGAGGGGGAAGAGTAGCTTACCAATTAGCTGTAACTATTGAAAACTTTTAATTAAAAGGTTTCTTTTTAAAAAATTAAAACTTTTACCCCAACATAGTTATTTGTTTCTTATTAAAATCACTTTGCTTTCCCCAAAGACGCGTTTTTTTTTATTCTCTTCCATAATAAAGAATATTTTTGAAAAACATTCAACTCAGCATTCTGGAGGTGAGGGGCACGGGGTGGGGCAACCAGAAAGGTACCTTGTGAACGCGCCCCCTCCCCCCACCCCTCTGGTTGCGCCACGGAGCAGGAGGGTACTGATTATATTTCTAAATTGAAGGATAATATTGTAGAGAATATTCCACCTTAAAATCTGAAACTGAAACTTGCCGGTAAAACTAAAAATTCTAAATTACAGAATCGTTAAAAAGATATTGAATCTAATATCTGAAGCAAACACATTGTCCAAAGCTCTTTCTTTAACTTCATGCACAAATAGTTGAAGAAAAAGAGGGTGGGGTAATCGAGTAATTATGCTCAAGTCGTTACTTTTCGGAACTAAAATATTGACATTAATTATTGTCTACAATATATGTGTATTATGCTCAAGTAAACGATATGCAAATGTGCTTACCGTATTTTTTTATTTGTGATAACATAAAAAATATACGGTACAGTGGAATTACCACGAAAAATAGTTAAAAATCACAAAAAGACATATTGTACCAATTATAATACAACATATTCATCGCAAGAACCAAAATGGGATGGGAAATAGAAAATTTCTTGCGCTTCGTATGCTCAACCTTGTGAAATTATAGACATACCGAAATAGCATTCACAGTTCCAAATATGAAGAAAAATGCTAAAGTATGCATTAATTAGCATCATATGTCTTCACTGTAAACGATTGCGCTTTTGAATAGCATGTTTAGACGCAACAACGCAATAAATTTTTCCTTTTACATAGGCAGCGAGAAGGACTGCTTGTTTTAATGTGTATTATAATTTCACCATCACTATCAGATATAGTAAAAAACTAAGTTTTATTTTTTTGTTGGACATTTTCCCCCATTTGGAGCATTTTTGATTGGCACAGCTTGGCGCCATTTAGACTCTGGCGCCGTCGTGCGTCGCACGAATTTAGCGTAGCATTTAGCGTGCGTAGCACGAATTCAGTTAGAGATTATTTTCCTTTCATTTAAAGCATTTTTGATCGGTAGACCCTCGGCGCCTTTTTGGCTCTGGCGCCGTCGTGCGCCGCACGACCTTGCACATAGGGACGGCGCGGCCCTGCATGTGGGGCTATAGGGGCAACGTTAAGTCAACATAAAATTTCGAACTTCTCAAGAAAAAAAAATTTCGATTCGGCATTTTATTTCAGGCGCAAGTCGGCACTGGTTGCACAGTTCAAATTATATGAACTTTTTTTACAATTGTTTTGGCCTAAAAGGAAAAAAAATAAGAGGGTGTGCGGCTTAAAAAATCGACTTTCGTTTTTTTTGGGGGGGGGCGGGGGGGGGGGACGACACCCTAATATATATATCCCCTACACAATTACCAAAGTTAAGCAAAAATGTTTTTTTGTCAAAAAATAAAAAATTTTTAGGCATTTCATTCACTATTTTATTCACTCATTTGTTTTCCTTCATGTATTAATTTATTTGTTAGTTTATTCTTTCATTATCTTTTAATGTATTCATGCATCCCTTTATTTACTCATTACTTGATCAAAAATATTTTTGTACAACTGAATAGAATATATATCATTAGGAAAATATTTCGTTTTTTCCCTTTGCTCCATGAAAAAAAAGGGGGGGGGGGGAGATTTCCACATATTTTTGAAGGCACAAATTTATAGCCGAGAATAAAATACAATGTTTCAATGAAAGTTTTATTAAAAATGCATTGTTCTTTCTTTATGTACAGTAATTTTAAAAATAAAATTCCAATTTGTTCATTTTGAGAAAGCTAAGTCATCTTCACTATTTCACTTTCTCCCACACCCCCTACTTCTGTAATTTGTGTTTCGCTCTTCAGTCATTCTAGCGAATGTGGTATAAATCAGACGTTGCGATTTTCTTTATCAACTTCAATATTTACCCCTTCCAAAAAGATTTTTGAATTGATTTCCCATTTATTTGTGGATAATAAAAAATCAATGGTTTATACATGTGAGGGGTATTAAACTATTGTGACCAGTCCGTGCAACAGAGGGGACAATGCGAAAAACTGAAAATGTTGGGAAATTAATACTTGATTACACACAATTAAATAAGGGGGGAAAATAAAAAAAAAACTGTGATTAAAATGGTGATAATTATTAAAATTGATCTTTAAAAAAAATCCAAGGTCTCGGTTCTCGATAAAAGAAATCAAAGGTCTCGCCATGATTTCTTAAGAAAAAGCAACTCTTCCTCAATCAGTTTTACATGTGAATTGTGTTTCTGTTGATACTTAACGGGATATTTTTCTTCTTCAATTGGAAGATTACTTTCAGGGGTATATTTATAGCTCATAATTTTGGAAGCAAAGTAAAGTCTATTGCAGGTTAGTAAAAATGTAAAGAATCATTTGAAAGTAGAATTGTACAGTAACTTTTGCGTTAATTATAGAAATAATAACGTCTCTTTTTCAATCAAAGAGTTTTCTGTGTAAATTCTGTTTCTGTATAAGTTTAACGGGATTTCTCTTCGTCATTGAAAGATTATTTTAAAAGAATCATTTTAATAGTTAGCGATTTTGAATGCAAACATAAAATATGGAAGATGCTGGTGAAATTTTCAAAAGCTCTTTGAATGTGTTACAATGTACTTTTATAAAATTTATTTATTTAAGCGATTTTCTTGTCATGCTCAATCAAACAGTTTTCCGTGCGAAAAGTTATTTATGTTCTTACATTCCAACATTCAATGATTGGTTAATAAGTTTCTGAAATAATAAGTCACATGTGTACTTCTTTCGATACATATGCACAACGTGTATAAAGAAAACATGAGTTAACTTAATGTTTATAAAAAAAAAGAGTGGCAGTCACTAATTTATTTTTCTCGGTAGGCATTAAGCATTAACGCTTCTATGATCATTCGCGTTATATTAGTGACAGGATCCTCCTTCCCCAATAGGGTTGCCAAACGTCCCGGATTTTAAAGGACTGTCAGTTATTTGGAAAAACAGTCCCGCGTCCCGGGGAACTTTGATACGGGACACCTAAAGTCCCGTAGTCAAGCTAAGAGCAATACATTACAAATAGAGACAGTGAATGGGAAATTATTTTAAGGAAAAAAAAACAATGGAAAGAAAAATACAAAATATGAAATAAAGATTGATAAGAAAAATTAATCATGGGTGACAGCAAATACAAAAAAATTTTAAACTGTCATTTCTTTCTGTTCTGAAGTGTAATCGTAGTATTCTGTTCAGTTAATTGAAATAGAACTGATTGTAGCGATAAATTCAACAAATATAAGTTGGAGTAAAATTTATCACAACATGAAAACACATTAGACTTGAAAAGAATTATTACAGCAGTAAAATCAAGAATCAAATAAGATATTTTCAAAAAATAGGGCTCAACAGCATTATACTGTAATAATTATTACATTACAATAAAAAGTAGTCAATTTTTATTGATTAAGATTTTGAATTTTAGTTTTTTTTTTTTTTTTTTTTTTTCTAAACTTCTTTTCGTTTCACCCAGATGTAACATTTAATCATATTTCTGCGTAATTTAGGAGCCACATTGTTTATAATTGACGCATTAAAACTATTTTGATCATTCCGGTTTCCCCCCACTCTCTGTCGAAGCAGTACATATTTTCTTTTAATATTAGTCATCCGTCAAAATAACTACCATATCTTTCAAGTCAGGAAAAGAGGGTTAACAAAGAGGAAATACGAATGTTTCTAACATTGAGTATCGTTTTAAAACTTTTCTCACTAATATTTACAAAAATCAACTATGAAATGGTAAAAAAAAGCAGTTTGTATTTTGTATTCATATGTTTATAGTATATTCCTTTCTCCTTAGGGAATGTGAACAGACATCATCCCTCTTTTATGGAACCCCTCTTTAAAAGGCTGTCCCATATTTACAGTTCTTAAATTTAGCAACCCTCAAAAATCATAAAGATAATTGGCCATTGTCTAGGAATGGTTCAAAATTTTCAATGTGAAAGTTTCTGGTAGTGTGTCATTGATGTCGGTATCCTTGTTGGTTTCGTCCTTCTTTATCACTTCTAAAAACTCTTTTTCCAATGAGCTCGGAATTGAGTGAAATTTATAACTTTACTTTAGGAAAGAGCTTCGGAATCAGTCGCAAAAAATGTCTCCAAGGGTCCAAATTCCCTTATTCGCACACCGAAATGCAGTATTGCAGGTTCTCTGAAGTTTCAGGAGTTAAGAATTTTGAAAGCGGGGAACATTTTATCCGTTTGCAGTGACGCATCTGCGTAAAATCGAAAACACATAAAATCAATGAGTGAAAAGAGGGTTTACTGTATATATATATGTCCAGTGGCGTAGCGAGAAAAATCCTTAGGGGGGGGGGTAATTTTTTCTGAAGTTTAAAGCATATATATATATATATATATATATATATATATATATATATATATATATATATATATATATTACTCTTTATCAATTAAACAACAAAGGACATTATAAACCAATCTCTTCTTTGAAAATACTTTGATCAATACTGCTGTCATAAGAAGGAAAGCCCTGTCTCCAAGAGAAAAAATGTTGCGCAAAACAGAAAGACATAAGCTTTTTACCGTCATAAAAGCTATTATATTAAATAAAAATATTTTAGCTCATAAACAGAACCCTTCAAGTTCGACTGAAAAATGATTTTTTGGGGCTCATAGGGGGGTCTGACCCCCCCCCCCCCCTATCCCCCCCCATGGCTACGCCACTGTATGTGTCATATATTGTATAGCATTATTGTACAATCTTGCAGTTTTATATATATATATATATATATATATATATATATATATATATATATATATATATATATCGCTCATTTTAATATTTTTGTAGATTAAAGTTTTTTTTTTTTTAAATTCAGAAGGAAAGATTTTGTGCATTGTTCTGTCAAAAAATTTCAAACGTATACTTTTCAAATGCAGAATTATTTTCTATTATATTATGCAGCCACATTTAGCAATGTTAAATAATATAAAAACGCATGTCACCTTAAAAAGAATTAATAAATGAAGAGTTGGGGAAAATTATTATAGACGAATAAATAAAGCCTTAGAAATTTCTTCCAGACAAAATAAGTTCCGATTCGTATTTGTTTATATTCACAGAAAAGCACATGTGCTCTGCGCGCCGCATAACGCTGTTCCGCCAAAAATAGCAACCGCGCAGCCACCGACTGTGAGATGTTTTCCTCCGGCCGGTCGAAGCAAAACAAAGTGAAAGTTTGTTTTGGTTCGACCAATTAATCCGTAAAGGAGAACTCCAAAAACTGAGTTTTATGAGACGAAACATCAACTACTTACCGTCTCTTGGAAAATTTCTAACGGAGACTTTTTGACATGCACTCCGTTTATTCCGTTGCTGTCAGATGCGGTTTCCGCCATTTTGTTCTCGAGTTCGGATAAAGGGTGCTCGCTGACCGATACGACGGGCATAACTGAAGCACCTGTTGCTTGTCAGTTCCCTCTTTCGACTGTTTCACTACTGCCTCTATTCCATCCCTATCTTTTCACTTCTAGTCGCACGACTCTGGGCGTTGTCCGAGTTCTCGCCACCCTCTCTACCCTCGTTAGTTGCTGCTCGAGTTATTACTAGCTTGACTGATTTGATTATTACGGGAGATTTCTTTTTTGGTTTTCTGAAAGTCGATCTTTCTTGCAGGCTGTCCTGAACTTGCGATAAGGCGACGCTATCCCACTCTTTCTTTTATTTCGTGAATTCTGTCTTTTCTTTCTCAATACAAAAACGCATAAACATAAGGACAAAGATGTTGGGCCCCAGCCAGTAGCGTACATAGACTTCTTTGTGCCCCCCCCCCCCGCATGATTTATAAATGCGCGCCCCATATTTTTTTTTTTTTTTTTTTGATTTTCAGATAGTGTTATTTTTTTATAGCGAGCGCACTCACATCTCTTCCCCCCTCCACGCCGCGGGGGTGCTATGTACCATGTACGCCACTAGCTCCAATGCATCTATACATCGGGCTCCTATCCGAAACTCTGATTACAGTATAACCTCGATCATCCGTAACTTTTAAACGGAAGCTCGTTTAATCGACGTTGGTTTCCGTTATTTATTTGTTTATATTTTTTAAGTAAAAAATGTAACTGTAAGGGCACCAGAGGCAGTTATCCCTACTGCAGGCACCGAAAAATTAGTGCATTTCTGTTAAGGTTCGCCTTTCAAATGTTTCTAGTTAGATCAAGGGGTACACACGCACTGTATAGTGCATCAAAAAACTACAGAAGCCACTCCCGTCATTTTCGACGATAGTCGATGGTGTTAAGGACGAAGAGGTTCGGGGGCTCGACGACCTTCGGAAATGTTATGGAATTCAGGGGTACCCATCAGAGACGTAGCTAGACATTGATGTAAAGTAGGGCACTTGCTTGTATGGCAGGGCACTTCAAAAATTTCTGTGTGAGGAAGAATTTCACTCATCGATTTCATGGCCCATGGCCGTCGCAGAGTTAAAAAATGTATGACTTTGAAGAATCCTCATTTTTTGTTAAACGAATATATACAGGAAGAGAGACAGAGGGGTACACACGCGATGTACGTATGTGCCCCTCTGTCTCGCGATACGTGTGTACCCCTCTGTCTCACTAGGCTGGATGACAAGAGATCTAACTTATGATTTATTAGGTTATTGGGGATGATTACTAGAACATGAGCATACAAATCGGGAGAATTGCGTCACGCATTTACCTGAAGAGAAAGTATTTGCAATATGAAATAACCCGTAAATTATTATTCGCGTAAAACGGGTATGGCGGCTCTCCATCAAAAAATATCAAAATTGTAGCTGTAAAAAAAAATTCTTGAAAAAAATAGAACCGACTTTAAAATTGCTCTAAAAAGGGAAAAATAATTTTATTCTTTAAACACCATCGATAATACTTTTAAACATAATTTTTGAAGTTGGCGCAAAAACAAAAAGTAAAATCCAGTGTAACCATGCTTCGTTCATATTTTTTTCAGAAAATCAACCAAAGTTAGAAACGAAACAGTTATATCGTTACTCAAATATGCTGTCATCAATGCATAATGTATGTGGTAGTAAAAAAACTAGGCCTGGTTAAATTTATAGTTATAGTTGAGTTATGGCGGTGAATGATCTTTTCTATCATTTTTGCGCCAACTTCAAAAATTATGTTTAAAAGTATTATCGATGGTGTTTAAAGAATAAAATTATTTTTCCCTTTTTAGAGCAATTTTGAAGTCGATTCTATTTTTTTCAAAAAAATTTTTATTTCATTCTTTTTAGTGTACATATATATTTTCAGTAAAAATAAGAAGTTACCATCATGAAACTTTACCCCCTTTTTTTCCTAAAAATGCTCCATACTAAAAAAAAAAACTATAAGCACGTCTTAAACTTTAAGCGATATGCACTAAAAATGTATCTTTGTTCCTCTCTGGAATTCATTTGTATGTTAATTTAATTATAACCATTTAAATATCCCTAACTAATTTTCATTTCACAGCATACTAGTTGCTTGTGATTCAGTCCTGTATAGTTGAGGCAAACATAACTTGGTAGTATTGAGAAGGCTAAGCAGATCCTGATCACTGCATCGCCTTGCTTCCAGGTTAGCTTCACCACCACTATGGAGCAATGACACTGAAGAAACTTGATGCTTGCTTCCGAGAAGCCTTTATTCAAAATTATCATTACAATTGCTAATAATGTTAATATTATATGGCACCAAACTTTTATAACAATAGGTTTCATATTTAATCATTTAATAGGGAAATCGCATGAAATTTACTGTTTTTTGCCCATGACTTTTTTTCTAAAGAACAAATATGGTCAAACAAAGTAATGGGACCTAAGTTGAGCCATCCCCTATCCATTAAAAAAAAAGAATCATCAAAATCGGTTCACTAGATGAGACGCTGTGAGTGGACAAACGAAAAAAAAACATACATACGGTACGAATTGATAACCGCCTCCTTTTTGAAGTCGGTTAAAAACGCAATTTTAGATTGATTATCTTTGGTGATGCCGAGAGGCCCTTTCTGGTACGTTTTTCGAAATTAAAACCTTTAACACGCGGCGGTAGACCATATTTGGAGCGTTACAGGAAAAGCTGGGATTTAAGGAATCTATCCTAGAAATTTTTCAAAATTGAAGTTTAAAAACCGCAATTTAAAACCATGTTTGATGATACACTATAATAAGACTTCGAAGCATCAGGAATTATTTCCAGCAATGTTGATGGGTTTCACCCCTTTCTAAAGAAAAACACGTATTTTTGTGAAAAGTATCTTGAATTGCAACAAGTTGCACTATAATTATACAGGCTTTGCACTGTTGGTCGATTCTTTCGTTACGTGTGTTACTTTTACACAATATTTTTCAAAGTTAATGCCCTTTCTAACAAACTTAATGGACACTTTTCATGGTTTTCTCAATTAGTTGTTAAATTTTTATGTGTTTTAAGCATGCAAAAAAAAAAAAAAAAATTGAAGGTTTATATTCATTTTTTGTTGTAAAAAGAATTTCTGAAATTTCGTTACGTGTGTTACCTTTTATAAAGATAGATACATTAGGCGCCGCTTAATGTGATCACGGTTAATGTTATCATTCACTCAATGTTATCAAAATCCCGAAGTCCCGGAACACTTGTATGTTAACACACGTTAAAAAAAGTCGGATATTGTAATCAGCGTCTTCGTTTATTGTTTTAACTTTTTCATAAACTTTCAATTTTTT
Organism: Uloborus diversus; assembly: GCF_026930045.1. NCBI lineage: Eukaryota > Metazoa > Arthropoda > Arachnida > Araneae > Uloboridae > Uloborus > Uloborus diversus. The sequence goes on along the minus strand of NC_072733.1, from coordinate 29,294,952 downwards.
CTCTGTTTTTTTTTTTTTTTTTTCTCAATTAACAGAAATACATAGGCAAATCCTGACAAGACTACCTTTCTGTGTAGCATTTTGTGGTTTTCAATACCAGTTCAAAATTTTTCTAGGAATGGAGCTACAGAAAGTTCGCCCCCAGTGACCACAGACTCCCCCTAAGAAAACCTTTTTTTGCACCTAAAAAAATTCAGTCGCTGGACATGTTGCTGGCATTGATGTAGGACCTCCATTGTTGCCATAACTTTGTAAACTATTAAAGAATTGTGTCGAGATTGAAAACAAAGCGAAGTTAAATTAAAATTTTAACAAAAATTAAAACTATGCTGGAAAAGATAGAAAAGCTGAATGTGCTTTGAAACTGGTTTACGAATGTCAGGGAAAACGGTCATATTTTACTTCACCAATTACTATATGATTAAAAATTGCATAATTTAGCTTTAACTTTTTATAATTCAGATATTTCCATTCTGTTAATTTAATCTCATCAAAAACAACCCTGTTGTAAAAATTTCCCCGCCAAGAAAACCTTTAACTTTTCCGCACAAAAAAGAAAACCTGCATCCTAAACCCAAAAACCCTCAGCCATAAAAAGTTATGATATCTAGTTTGTCCGCCAAGTATCTGCCAAACTATCCTCCTCCCTCATCTCCTTTTTCTTCACAGCTACTTCCATTAGAACCTCCTCCCACCTTCAACTCCTCAGAAATATGGATAGATCTTTTAAATTGTTTATCTTGTTTGGCGAGAAGCTTTTTACTCACCAAGCAACCACTTCACTTTGATAAGCTTCCCGCCAAACAAGATAAACAATTGAAAAGATCTATCCATATTTCTGAGGAGTTGAAGGTGGGAGGAGGTTCTAATGGAAGTAGCTGTGATGAAAGAGGAGAAGAGGGAGGATGATAGTTTGGCAGATACTTGGCGGGCAAACTAGATATCATAACTTTTCATGGCTGAGGGTTTTTGGGTTTAGGATGCAGGTTTTCTTTTTTGTGCGGAAAAGTTAAAGGTTTTCTCGGCGGGGAAATTTTTACAACGGGGTTGTTTTTGATGATATATCACATCTTTTTGCATTGATATTATTACTTTGTCTGTATTTTTAGAATTGAGAACATCAAGTCAAAAAAATTTCAATTGAAACAACGCTGTTTTGTGTTTTTAAGGAACAATAACGGCTAGCCTAATTTTACGTCAAGTTATTTTCTGACTATTAAGATTCTATGTTCATTTTGCGAGAATTGGGCGGTTTAAATTTTATTACAATTGTTGTATCCTCTCTCTGTTGCAAAGAAAATTTCTTGCATAATAAAATACTATATTTTAAATTATATTGCTTTCGAGTATTTTACAACTTCGCAATAAATTTTATTACACTTTCTTTATTTGACAGATTATTCAACATTTTCATGAAGGTTTCTTTAAATGTTTTACAGCTTGAGGGCTATTTTAATCTAGCTTTTCATTTTCACCAAGCAAAAAAAAAAAAAAAAAAAACTAAGCCATTAAACATTTTTAATTTAAATGTGTCAGAAGATCTATACAACTTTACTCGATGTCAAACCGCGAATATCCTAAATTTGCCATAGCGAATGCGCATGTTGCGCGCGGAGTAAGTTCATTAAAAGTCTTGCTTAAATTAATTGCAAAAAAATTTTCAGCTAACAAATGACTGCAAAGCACGGATATCCACACTCGTATTTCATATATTTTCAATTCATTATGTATTGTTTGCGAAAAATCCATTAATTTAGAAAATAAGCAAACCAATAAAAAAGTGCTATTTTTCGCTTTCAATTGAAAAGTTATATGTGCCGTACTAATATGCGTACAGTTTCATATAATTTGTCAAGTAAAATATTGTAATGGTTTAACCCCAGTTTCGCGCCGACATTTAAAATTTCTTCCCTCCATAAATATATCAAAACTGAAAAACAGAAGAAAAGAAATTTTGTATCCGCGAAACTGGGGGGGGGGGAGGACAGCATTCTAATCTCATTCATTAATTTGTTTCTCTGCTTAAGTATAAACAAACAACATAGAATCTGAAAACAGAAAGCCCAATGAGCTAAGTCTGCGCGCATGCGCAGTCGCTGTGGCAAATTTGTGATATTCACGATGTAACGTCTAGTTGCGACTGTTGGATATGTTTTAGTCTTGATTGAATTTCATTTCCTAAGACAACTTTGGAATAACTGTTAGATCTGTTCTAACCTTGCGATTGCAGTCCGAGATAAACAAACCCTATGAGCTGAGGGTAAGTACATAAGAATTTAGGGAAAATTGGTGATTTTCAAACTTTAATTACTCCGGCCCATGATGTCCCTGGGGGTTGAATTTTTGTATATGTACTCAATGGCCTCCCAAGAATATGTATACAAAAAATCATTACCGTAGCCCCCGGGGGCTGTGATAAAACCCCGGGAAGGTACAATGTGGGGGGTAAAAACGAGGGGGGAAGGGGAGGGGGGTCAAGTGGCACAAAAGGCACATCAGTAGGGCACAAGGTATGTGTGTGCGAAATTTCAGCTTGATTCCTTTTTTCGTCTGGGCTGTAGCCCTGTCAAAGAAAGCGAAAACTTTTTGGAACAGCGATTTTATAACTTTAATACCTCCTCCCCCTGATGGTCTAGGGGATTGTATTTTGGTTTACGGCGTCAGGGGCCACTAGAAATTGAGTGTACCAAAAATCAACTCCGGGGTCTTCATGGGGCTGAGACACAGAGGGGTGAAAAACCCAAAAAACCCCAATTCGTTCTTAGTCGCTTTATTTTCTTTCGTCTTTGGCGGTGGATTTGCTTCTGTTGGCTGCTGACGTTTGGTTTCCTTGGCGAGGCGGGACGCTTCCGCGTCCCGTAATTGGTCGCTTTATTTTCTTTCGTCTTTGGCGGGAGATTTGCTTCTGTTGGCTGCTGAGGTTTGGGTTCCTTGGCGGGGCGGGACGCTCCCGCGTCCCGTAATAATTTATAATTTAAAACTGCGTTCAGTTGAGTCATTGTGATTTTAATTTAAAGTTTCCAAAATAAATGCACCTTAATTGGAAGAAAATCATTATTTTGTGTCTCCTGGATTCTTTTCGGTTATTGTTATCAGTCGGTTATTGTTATCAAATTGTATTTGTCCCAAAGTGATCACATTAAGCGGCGCCTACGAAACTTTGTATATATACGTTTAATTATGTGATATATAATAAATGGGTAAAATCAAGATTTATTTTTTATACAGAGATACATTATTAAAGGTGTGTTTAGAGATTTTTAAAAAAAATTTAAGAAATAAATATTTTTTCGATTTGGTGATATTGGTGCGTTACGTGTGTTAGCAGAACGTTACGTGTGTTACCCTCTGTGAATATTACAACTGAAGAGTCACAAATACTGCACAAAAACATTTAATTACTTGAAATTTACTGAAGGAAACCAATTTATTTTAACACTTGAAGATCATGGTTTTCGAAGAAAATTTTACCGGACTTTCCCACCATGACGTGTTTTTCTGACCCTGTTTCTTTGCGAAACACAATAAAAATTTCAATGAAGTTTTTAAAATATCTTTTATTTTCTTTTAGTATGATAACGAAGAATATCTAGGATTATTTTAATGGGAACATATTAATTGTTTATAATTCTAAAGTTTTTCATAAAATTTTAAAGCATTACGTTTGTGACTCAGAAAATGAAAGAAATGGAATGAACTGCGAAGCTTTGAGAGTAATAATATGAACCACATTTTTTTTTACATGTGTAATATGTGTTACATGGATTAATATTATTTGAAAATACATTTTTCTGAAGCTCTTACATTGCCAGTACAAAATGATTACACTCTGTATAAATGCGCCTGAAATGTGTTACGAGTGCGGCCGCATGTGAAATGTGTTTCATTCAAAAGTAATTTTAGTACTAAAAGATGATTTATTTAAGTCAATTTCAAATCACATGAAATAAAAGTCCCCAACATTGTTGACTAGGCGCGCCCAGGAGGGGAGGGGTTATGGTGCGGACTGCGCCATTGTATAACGGATACTTGAAAAGAGTCGATATTTTTTAATCTAAAAAAAAAGATTTGTTTTCAATTTATGTGAAAAAATATTTCATTGCGTCAGGGCCACTTTTTGTGGAATCGCCCTGCTGTGAAAAATATTTTTCGCTACTGGTAAGAAGATATAGTACAGTAAATATAGGGGTCGAACCCAGGGGCGGCTCCAGGGCGTACAATCCGTGCAGCCGCACAGGGTCCCGCGCCTTGGGAGCCCCTTGCCGAGTTGACCTTTTTCCCCCCTCTCCTTGATAGAACAAATTTGATCTAGTGCAAGGTTCATTATTCCCTCCAGCTCATTGAACGTGGGGCCCTAATATAAATGCAAAGCAAGGATGAACAGGGCCCGCCTAGGGCCATCAGACCCTCTCCACCCATGCAATATTATTCTGACGTGTACTCCCCCCCTCCCCCAAGGATACGGAGCCGAAATGGCACCTCTAAATAGGGTGAAAAACAGGCACCTTTTAAAAAATAGACAGCAGGAATGAAATAAAGGAACCATCAAGGAGAGAAATGGCACCCTTACTATAGATCCTCCTCCCCCCTCCCCCGTATTGTGTGCGTTTTTGAATACAGTTGTGTTTTTTTTTTTTTTTTTTGTTTTGATTTATGATATTTTATGTTTTGGACATTTTTCACATTACACTCGGTACTGGAAATGATTAAAACATGTAATTGCAGCATTTGATCATATTTCAGAGTTTTCAACATAGTTAAGAAGTGCTCATTGCTTTAATTCATCTGATCGTGCTCTAACTCAGTGTTTCTCAACCTCTTTTGAGCCACGGGCGCTGTGAAAGCAAATGAAAAACTTTGCGGACCAGTGAAATCTTTATCGTTTTCTTAAAAATTCATAAAATAAATAATATTAATAATTAGAACTCTGGAACCATTAAAAACACGTGAAAAAAATTCAGAGTTCTGATGAGTTTTTTTTTTTAAATAAAAAGTAATGTTAAAAATTAATAAAACAATAAATATCTACCCCTTTACTTGGCATCAAAGAGCTGTCACCAATACGTTATAATTTAAATACGAGTAATTATTTAAATAATGTGAGAAATCATACATTTACTAAAACATGACCCATTCTGGAAAGGAAGCATAGCTGTACTTATGAATTATTTAAATGAAGAGCCAAAAATATTCTGGGATATTACAGTTACGGAAAAACAAAATCGTTTCATAAACGTTAATCAAGAGTAACAAAATAAAATGCTCATGAAGTTTTTCGACAATTAAAAAACCAAAAGAAATTTCTAACGCTATCGAGACATTAACCGCTAACAGTAAATGAGTCTAACACTTGAATGAAAAAGCAAAAAGAAAAAAAAAAGAGCTAGAGTGAGAGGGATTTTCTTTTTTCACTAGCTTTCTGTTATAATAATCTACGAAGCACAAGAATCATTTTTATTAAGATTCTCAGTTGTTGGTTATCGATAATCTTATTGCCAGTGTTTTTTTTTTTTTTTTTTTTTGGTGATTAATAAAAGCTGCTCATCGAATACTCAAGGAAATAATGAGAGATATTTTTAGTAATGATGGAAATTTTACGATAGTAACGGTAAACTGAAACTAAGCAACGGTAACTGAAAAGCAATAAATGCACTTTTAAACACTTTTAACTATGCTTGAAAGCCCTAAAAGCTACAAAGTGATCAAAATCGGTACTTGTAATTTCGGATAATTAATCCTAGAAAAGTTGTGTTTTAATCCAATAGTGTACTTCATTCAATGTGAAAGACACATAAACGCAATCATCATTTGTCCGCCATATTGAAGTGGTTGAATGTATGTCTAAGGCAAAAACGCATGCGCAGCGAGTCTTTCTGCGATTGCATGCTGTTTCGGCTCCTCTGCTCTAGATTGGCCTGCATTGCACCTTCAGGCACCATGTTTTCACCTTGGAGGGAATATATTCACTCGTCTGGAACCCCTGGTTATAACAGTGTATAACTTATCCAAGTAAAGAGAAATGCTACTTTTTTCACGAGTTACTTGACACTTATTATTGTGAAATATAAAATAGTTAGGAAAACCATTGACATTTAAATGGTTCTGATTAAACTAGCCCCCACAAATAAATCCTGGAAAGGAACAAAAATCAGTTTTTAGTTCCAATCGTATAAAATGTTATGCGCATTAAGATTTTTTTCTTTTTTTAACCGACTTTAAAAGACGTTTTCGATTCGTCGGAATATTTTTATGTATGTCCCCCGTAAACTCAAACACGCATAGACCAATATGGAAAATTCTTTGTTTTTTTATCTCGTTTAAAAAGGTATATACTTCCTAGGTGATCCCATGGTCTTCAGGTCAGTATCTGAAGATGGGATTCTCGAAAAATCAAGAAAACTCTTCAAATTATATGGGCGAAGTTAAAGCGATTTCTGTTGTTTTTTTTTTAGTGACTCGTGATTTTTTTTTTTTTTTTTTTTTTTTTTTTTTTTTCGGAAAGCATACTTTGGTAAAGTCAAACTGATGATGAAGACAATTTTCTTTGTAAATAATTGCGCATTTGAAAAAGTCTTTCTTCTGTCTTCGGACGCCTTCGAGATGTTGTGCTCTATTTCTTTCTCTATTTTGCTCATCTTAGCTGTTTTCAGACTCCTGTGTTAGACACTTTCTGACTCGAGATGTGCGTAAGGAGTGTACTACATACTCTACCCTACGTACTTATTTTATATTTACACCACTAAAAAGCAAAAAATAAATTATTTTCAAATGAAAAAAGAACCGCCTTCAAAAAACAAAGAGGAACTAAAAAGTAAAAAAATAGTTGGTCATACTTACACACGATTTCCTACCCAGACGTATAAATCAAATTTATTTTACAATTCCTGTACAAAAATCAACTAAACTTAACACTCAATTATAAAATAAACACCGGTTCTAACTACTATACGATGAATTATTTTAATACCTTACTAATTACATACGATCTCTTAATTTTTAATAATCATTTGAAGTCGGGACCTCCTATAAACTACTACCTAACGTATATGACGACTCACCTATCCTGAGTTAAACACCAATTTAACAAAACGCGAGTCTTTAAAACTAAACCTACTCAGTTACGTTAGGTAGTAGTTTATAGGAGGCTCCGACTTCAAATGGTTATTAAAATAAGAGATCGTACACTGTTAGAACTACAGGAGCCGTTGAAAGGTCCTTTGGCACCCTGGGGTGAAAGCAAGGTGCATCCGGGTGAAAACGGAGGCTTGGAGATGTCCTTGCGGTTCTTTTGGCTCCTTTAAAAAGGGGTGCCCAAATGTCACGTGATCTGTCACATGATATTTATGATTTTTAATGGCGGCGATCATGAAATGATAAAAGTCATTTTCATGCATTTTGTATTATTACGTTTATTTTTCAAATTTATTCTTCGTGATTACAGTAGTAGATGCCTTCTTCTGACGACTCGATTTTACTAAAAGGATCTTGTAACCCTGTAACCGCTGTTCCATGCTTGTTTACAAGTCAATGAAGTGAAACTGGGAGGTTGTGTTTTTTCTCGAGTTTGTGAGTTAGGATTCGTTAAAGGGTTTTTTTTTTTTTTTTTTTTCTTTTTCCAATTGCGTTTCTCCTTGCTATGCATGTAGCTCGTGCATGGTTTTTTTTTTTTTTTTTTACTAAGAGGAACTTGTTTATATGGGGCCAAAAAGGAAGGCTAGCCCTAATAAGGAGGTGGTTTTTAATGGTAAAGAGAAAATTACCAAGCGAAATGAATTTATATATGAAGGTAGTATGTCTAGGAAAGAAAAAATTAGGGCTGCCATGACAAATGGAGCCGATAAAATTAAAATAGTTATTTTCGGTGTAAACAAGGAGATACCAAAGAACAAAGGGATGAAGTTCCACAAAGAAATAGAAAACTTAATCTCAAAAGAAGATGAAGTATATTTTACCAGGAACGGCAACATAATTGTGAGTATCAAAAACGAAGACACCATGAAAAAGGTGAGTGAAACTAAAACTTTTCTGGATATTGAAGTTGGAACAAGACTATTAGAAGATGCCATAAGCACAAAGTATATACTAAGAAATGTAGATGAAGACTTGACCATAAAATTCATAGCAAACAAACTTGAGGAAAGGGGAGTTTACGTAACGCAGGTGATAAGATTTAAGAAAAAAGAGACTGAGGTACCAATCCCGATTGTTTTGATAAAAGAGTTGGGAATCACAAATAGAACAGAATTTAAAATAGGATTCATTAACTTCCGAGCTAGTAAATACATAGAAAAACCTTTGATTTGCAAAAAATGCAAAAAAATAGGTCACCCAGCTAAGTATTGCAAGGGAGAAGTTAGATGCTGAGATTGTGGAATGACACATGAAAATTGTGGAAAAATAACAGCTTGCTTTAGATGCAATGGTAGTCACAGTGCAGAGGATAAAAGTTGTCCTGTTCTAAAGAATTATACAAACAATAAAGACAGGAAAGAACAAGAAAAAAATAAAACATATGCAAAAGTGGCTAGTGAAAATAAAGTCGAAAATGAAAACAAAGACCTAATCATTAAACAGTTAAAAAAAGAATTAGGAGAGAAAGATGAAGAAATAAAAATGCTGAAGCAGGAAATAGACAAGATTAAAATCGAATTACAAATATTGAGGTACAATAACACCTACAACGACAAAGCTGAAAATAGTAATTTTAATACAGTAGAAGTTCAGTTGATTAAGCAATATAGAGAAATGAGGAAGGAAAATCCAAAAATCAATTTAATCCCAACTGCAGAGAATCTTCTACCTGAAGCTGAACTGTTGGGGGGTATACCAATAGATGGAGACCCAATGAAAAGTGACCAAGAGGAATACAACTCTCTTTAGGGGGTTGTTCTTTTTCCTTTTTTTTCATGTTCAGGGACTGTTTTCTTTTGTCATGGAATTGCCGCAGCTTGGCTAAGAATCTTATTTACTTAAAAAATCTAATTTCATGTTTGTCTCCTTTTGTTATTTGTCTCCAGGAGACCTGGTGCACAAAGAATAAAATCCCCACTATTAGTGGCTATCATAATTTTAGTTATGAAAGGCCACCTCCCTGCAAAGGGGGTGGACTTTGTATATATGTCAAAACAGATATTCCTGTCACTGAAGAAGTAATAGACATTACCAATTCCAATTTTGAAATTAATAGTGTGACTATTTTTTACAATAGCAAGTATTATCAAATTATTAACTGTTACAGACCACCAGGTAAATTCACTGAAGAGGACTTAAACGTTTTAAAAAAGATCCAAAAGGGAAATAATCAAATTTTTACAGGAGATTTTAACGCTAGAAATAAAATAACAGGAGACAAAAAAACATACAATAGCTCAATTAAATTCTATGACTGGATCCAAGAAAAAAATAATCTGCATTATCAATAAAAATATACCAACCCGTATCAACAAACAAAAAGATGAGGGAATATTAGACCTAACAATAGTCAGTTCTGAGCTAATTACAGAAATGGATTGGCATAGAAGCGATGAAAACGGCGAAGGTGATCACTATTCCACTATAATCAGGATTGCTGAAAAAAAAAAAAACACACACACACACACACTAAAATTAAAAGGTATGTAAATTGGGACAAATTCAAAGATAATATGGATAAAATCATTCCTAATATAAATTTCAAGATTCTTAATTGCAATACATTTAATCAAGTGACAGAAATTATTACATCAAATATAGATAACGTAACAAAAATAGTGAAATACAGTAACAACAACTCAAACAGCAACTGGTGGAACTTAGAATGCTCAAAAAAGAAAAAACAGAAGAACCAAGCAAAAAACAAAGCCTACAGAACGCAAATGATAACTGATTGGATAGATTACAAAAGAAAACTATCTCTTTTTAGGAAAAGCATTATAGAAGAAAAAAGAAAATATTGGGAAAACATAAATTATAACATAAAACAACCTAAAGACATATCTAGATCGGTAAATAAATTAGAAAATATCATAAACAAAGTAGCAAGTACCAACCAAGTCCTTATCAAGGAGGGAATTAAGTACTTTGAAGATAACAAACAGGCTGAAATGTTTGTGGAATATTTTAGCAAGAAAGACAAAACAGATAAAGAGAATCACATACTGGAAATTAATAATAGAGGAAGTTTTCAATCTTTTACGATGAAAGAACTTTTGTCCGAGATCAATAGTTTAAAAAATACGGCAGCAGGATCAGATGGAATAAATAACAAATAATATTATAAGAATGTTACCAGAAAAAACCAAGGAGATATGCTTAAGACTTTTTAATTATAGCATACATACTGGTAATATGCCAAGTAACTGGAAGATATCAATGATTATTCCAATTTGCAAATCAGGAAAAAACCCACAGAATTTGGAGAGTTATCGACCAGTTGCATTAACACAATGTTTGTGTAAACTTATGGAAAAATTGATACTTAAAAGACTCACATGGTGGGAGGAGAAGAACCAGATTTTCCCAGAATTTTTACATGGTTTCAGAAAAGGGAAAAGTGCAGAAAACTGCATTGTACAAATTATTAATGCACTAAAAAGGCTAAGAAAGAAAAAAACTTTATCTTCCTCATCTCATTAGATTTGAAGGGTGCTTATGATAACATAAAATCAGATATACTGTTAAGAAAATTAAACAATTTAAAAATGGATCACAAATATATTAAATGGATAAAAGAATGGTTGACTAATAGAAAAATAGTGATTAGATGGAGAAACAAGATGTCTAAAGAAAGAAGTATTGAGTATGGACTGCCTCAAGGTTCCATATTATCACCATTCCTTTTCAATTGTTTCATGTCAGACCTGGTAGGTAATGATGAAAGAAACAAACTATTTGTATACGCAGATGACATTTCATGTATTATATTCGACAAAAGTAGAGATGCAGCCATTAGGGCTATCAAGAATTTTATAGAAAAAATAGAAGAATGGTCGGACGACAACAAAATGATATTTTCGGCTGAAAAGAGTTGCATACAAAATATGACAGCGACTAGAAACAAATTCACTGAAAATATAAAGATAAACGGAAGGGACATTCCATGGAATACTCAGAACAAACTTCTTGGAGTGTACATTGACTATAATTTATCCTGGAACAAACACACACAAGAAATTGAAAGAAAAATCAACAAGACTGCAAATGTCATTAAATTTTTGGGTAGTAGGATAGGTTTCTGTAATGATAACTTACTCAAAATAATCAAGCAAGTTATACTCCCACAAATTGACTATGGCAACCTGAGCAGAATCAAAGATACAAAATATAATAAGAATAAAATGGATGTCATCACAAACAAAGTCATAAGGAATGCTCTGAAATTAAACAATTTTGCCCCAAATGAAGTTATTAGACATTTTACAAATATTGACACATATGAAAGAAGACTAAATTGGAAAGCCACTAAGTGGGTTTTAAAGAAAATGTATCAAGATAATTATTCAGGAAACATTAACTTGATTAATTCAATGGAACTGGATGAAAATATAGTAGATTTTTGTAACAACTTTATGACAAATTACAATACAAAGATATGGAAGGATACAAATTATGAAGAATACCCACCATGGCATTGCAGAAAACTGAAAATCATTACAGATGAAAGAAAATTTCAACAGACACAAATAAAAGAAGAAATTAAGCAAGACTTCCTAAAGTTCCTTACAGAAAATAAAGACAAAGAAATATGGGCTACTGATGGCTCCAAAAATGAAACATATGTAGGCTTTGGACTATTAAACCAAGACAAATCTATTAAGAGAAAAATCAGAATCCCTAACTTCTGTTCCATTTTTACAGCGGAGCTTTCGGCTCTATATTATGCTGCTAAATATCTTATAAAAGCTGATATGCCAACAATTATCCTCACTGATAGTCTTAGTGCAATCAACGCCATCAGAAGTGAAAACAAAAATCAAGACTCACTTGTGAAAATTACCAGGTATTATTTGGAGAAGTTATCCAGCAAAAATTATATTTATTTAGTGTGGTCCCCCAGTCATTCAAATATTGAATTAAATGAGGATGCTGATGCTCTTGCAAAGGAAGCAGCATGTGGCTCAAACGCTCCAAGCTTAAATATCACTACATGGAAAGACTGTAATAATTATCTGTTGAAAATGAAACATGAGGAGCAAATGGAAAATTGGGGAAAATCCAAATACTTTGAAAAATTTAAATTTAGAAAAATCCCCTCAAACAAAGGAAGTTACAAAGTCCAAAATAGAAGGATTGAAATTTTCCTGAATAGACGAATCTGTGACAGTTATATTACAAAAAGCAAACTTTTCAAAATGAAAAATACCAACTCCCCAAACTGTGATTTGTGTGACTCTCCTGAAACAATTGATCATATACTACATCATTGTACAAAAACAAAATCAAATAGAAAACATTTAATAGAGCTTATTCAGAAATACAAAAATCCTCTTCGTATCAAATTTCTTGATCAAGATATTTTGTTTACTCCTGGGGTCGCTCAGGCTTTATTTTCTTTCTTTGGTTGAGACTGTTTCGGTGTTGCATGCTTTCCCCGTTTGCTCTTTCTCTTTTGCTTTGGGGTTTCTTTATCTTGATGCATGCTTTTCTGCTATGATCAATAACTTTTTCCAAATAGTCATCTTTTTTTTTTGGTTGAGAAAGTATCCTATCGTGATATTCTAATTTTATAGGAACAAGATAGACAAAGTTGGAAGAACTCTTCAATAGTGACTTTTATTCAAGGAAGTGAGGCAAGGCGTAAAGAATTCGCAGCCCTCCATAAGTTTTTGGAGTCCCAGGACTCGAGATCAAATCAAAAGTGAAACTGGACCGTTACTACTTCGCTAAGTTTTTTTTGTTCTTATATTTATTTCACGTATGATTATTTTGTTTCGGTCGCTATTCTTTTGAGAGATGAGAAAATTATATAGTTTCGCTCACAATTCTGTAAATATCTTTGACTTTTTTTCGTTTTAATGAATCTACATCGCGTGTGCTGATACATATGTGCTGAATTTAAGGTGAAACATTTTTTGACTTTGAGATATTTACCCACGTGATTTCATGCTGTCAATGTTTCGAAAGCTGAATTGCATGCATTTTTGTTTCGTTTCAAACTATTTGGGTCGTTGCACAGTCAGAGATGTTTTAAGAAAATTTTCTGCCTTGCAAACGATCCTATTGGTTTGAAGCGCTGATTCTCCTTGAACGAATGAAGTTGAAATTTCTGAAGATTTGTTTACTTCTCGTCAAAAAAGTTTTAAGACTAAACTTTAAGGCTTGTATAGTAAATTAAATCTTGACTAACATGCTTCATTATAAATAATGATGTGAAACACCTCTTAGCTGCTGCATAGGTTTAAAATTCAAATTTGGTAGGTTGTGGCAAATAGAAAAACATGCTTTGCTCTAGCAACGGAGCAATTGATATTTTTTGTATTCCCATTGACCAAAATTGTGGAAGGATCCTGATTGAGGAAGCAGTCTTGAATTTACAGTCAAACCCTGACTTAAGGCCCACCCTTTAAAGCACCAATCCTATTATGCCACCATAATTGTGTCGCTTGTTATGACACAGACCAATACCATGCTCCAAAAAAATGCTTTTTCAAAAAATTTTCTGATGTTTACAGTAAGTTGACAATTATTTAATTACAAACACTGATTATTCTCTTCTGTATCTATAGTGTAATACGCACTCCCATCCAAGTTATTCAAAAGTAGAGTACACCAAAATGTTTCCAGGCAAAAACGCTTTGTGGAGAGCTCGTTTGCAATAAACTTGTGGTCTACTCTCTACCGAAAAACACTATCAGTGGTTGAATAGGAAAGTGGGGCTTTGTTAACATGTGCCTGCATTTTTTACACCAGGGCTTAAATTTTACACAACCTTTACAACCCTTTTAGCTAAATGGGTTTATGGGATGAAATTACACCAGAAACTTGTCAATAGCTGGAGATATGGGGATTTAGTTGAAGGTGAAAAACAGAGTGCAGAGTAATGTTGAAATGAAAGATTCAGAATAACATCAACAAAGAGATTGTTTTGCAAAATCTTCCACAGTAAATAAATACATTGATGCCAAAAAATCAGTTTCAACTTTTGAAAATATGGCTCTCGAGGAAATTATTAAGTTAGCGATTCCGATTCATCTGAAGGAGAACTTGAAAATATAGAAGGGAATTTTAAGTCAGAAACTGTAAAACGAACGTCGCATTTAGAAACTAACAAAATTCTTAAAGGAATATGCGACTGATAGAAAAATGTTGAACAGCCTTCTTGCATTAGAAAAGAACAGAGCTATCTTTTTTGAGCAAAAAAAAAAAGTCAAACTGAAACTAAAAAATATTAATATTTTGGACCAGAAAACAGGTAGTTTAGATAAACTAATTAATGTTGGAGCCTGAAATCTATTAATTTTTTAAACTTAAAGAGGTAAAATCGTGCTTTAATTTTATTACATTTCTTAACATTATTTGTAATCTTACACTTTATATTTCGATATATTGCCAAAATCGATATAACGTCACCATAAGATGGGATTTGACAGTGGAGTTATATCGGAGTTTTACTGTAAGTCTATCAAACAGTCATATTAACATGATGACAGATTGCAGGGTTTTGTCGAAGCAGAAAGTGGCTCAATCACATAGGCATGATCTTACAGCATTGTATCCCAAGATGTCACGAAATAGTGCTCAAAGAACAACTCCATAACTTGAAGGTGAAAATTCTGGTTTTTAAAAGCAAAAGCATTAGGCTCAGAGCTGAAACATTAGGAGTACAGTAGAATACCTTTATAACGCCGACCTGTATAACGCAATTGTCTATAAACCGCACTACTTTTCAAAAGTAAACAATAGGTTTTGAAGAAAAAAAATCTCTCTGGTTTGTCTTGCAAACATAAATATTGTTAGGTAAATTCAATTTTGAAACTGTTTTTCATCTTTTCATCTTAATTCAAAGCTTTTAAATAAAAATTAGTATTCACAGAAAAAAGAAAATACCAAATGGCTCTTGAAAATGCCGCTGTTATGTTAACCATGGAGCTAGCAGAAGTGCAGAATAATTCACTTTCTTTTGATTGTGAAAGATATTTATATTTGTGAATGACTAATGGTTTATAATTAGTGCTTTAGGACTCATTGCAGATAGAACTCATTCTGAAATGCTAATATATAGATATATTCTGAATATTAGTTTCAAAATTTGAAATGACCTATATAATGCCAAAACCTGTATAACACAAAAGCTCTGGTCCCAAGGTGTGCGTTATAACGGTCTTCTACTGTATTATTTATTAATTGTGGGTACTAATAATGCAATATATTCATTAGGTTTTTAGTTGTTGCTTTGTAGGAATTGAACATTTTTGTATTCTGTCACTTTTTTCTTACCTGGGTGCAATATGCTGTCAGATAATAGTACCAGGCTTGATGGTGCACTGATTTGGTGCAAGTAAAAACACCATAACAAGATTAAAAAATAACTTTATAAAGTGCACAAGAAAGATGTTGGAAAAAAAAAACATTGTCTAGCGTGCATCATATACAGGGCCCTTGCTAGGGATTTCAAATTGTTAGCCAACAAATTAGCCAATTTTTAATTGTATTAGTCAAAGACCTAAATTTAGTTAATTTTAATTGTGAATTAAAAAAATTTCCAGAAAATTTTAATTGGAAAACAAAGGAGTAAGTTTATAAAATAGACAATGCAAGTGCTAATATTTTAAATATGCAGTATACACTAATATTTTACTAATCACTTAATAACAATGCATACGACATGGAAATCCCAATTTGTTGTTTTTTTTCTTGCAGATTTTCTAATTATAATTTTGAGGGTCGAGGGAAAAATCTTTTTTCTATTTTTTATGAAAATTTCCGAAAATTTTCCGTTTGCCAAGAATTATAGCAAATCAGCTTCTTTTGTTGAATTTACAATTTTATCACTTTTGGCGCAGTGGCGAATCTTTAGCGCGGGCCCTGACGTTTGTAAGTAAATTTTCATTTATTCTATAATTCTGCATACATTATTTTCTTAAAAATTACCGCAATGATGTACAACAACTTTGTTATATTCTGTTGGACTAAGCAATGTAGAAATTTCTACATTGTGATGCATCGCCAACCTTACATGGAAATGTCACAATACATCACAATGTAAGTTTTTTTTTTTTTTTTTTTGAAGATACAGTGAAATCTTGTCACAACAAATACCAATACAACTAAATATCGGTTTCAACAAAGGAAATTTTCTGTATATTTCATTTCCATTACTTTGCTCTAATTCAATTGCAGCGAAAATTCCGTTACAGTGAGCAAAATTTACGGTCCCTTAAAGTTCGTTGTAACGAGATTTCACTGTAAACTACTTGTTTAAATTTTACAAAATATGTTCCAGATGGAAAAATATAAATTATCCCAGATACTACAAACAGATTCTAACACTAGCAGGAAGTTGCCAAAAAAAAAAAAACTGTTTAAAGGGACAAGATAGCAATAAATATTACAGGTGTTTTGGTATTACAATGAATCTATTTTCCTAATGCAAAAAGATGTGAGCAGTCTTTTAGCATTTAAAAAGGGGTTCATCAGAACACCAAAATATGTACATGCAATCTTAGTAGCTATTTTACACTTTAAGCGTTTTTTTTTTCTTTTGTTGTTGTTGAATGATTATAAGATATGTATAAACTTTGTTCATCAATATTTTTTCTGTCAAGAGCTTAAAAAACTGCATTTCCTGTAAGTTTTGGGAAAAATGAAGATCTTCGTTTGCTTATGATACTTCCATGAAAGATAACAAAACTTAAATTTTTGGTTGGGAAATTTTTTTAATTTGCTGAATTGTACTGTATAAGCTATGAGTATGAATTCATCTTATGAGAAGAGACATTAAACATCATTATTTTTTAAAAGGTAAGTTCAAAAAGTAATCATTAAATTTTATGAATCATCTGAAAAAAATTGTGGAATAAGGGCATTTTTGTAGGTCACAGTAACCTCCCATCTGGGTGCCCCTGCTTCTACAGAATTTTGAAACAATTAAGATATTGAAACGGTAACGATTGTGGAATGGTGTCTGAATATTGGTGGTAGGATTTGTAGCCAGTGCTATATTGATGAATTGGTTTATAGAAAAATTCTAATCTGATTTAAAGATGTAGGATGTACAACAGTTTTTTGCGATGCATTGCCCAACCCTAATATCCAGTAATATTCTATTGATATTAATTGAGATGCACTAAGTAAAAAAATATTCAGTTGAATACCTGGTTAATTTTTTTAATCTGAAAAATTTAATTTTTATTTTATGCCAATTTGAAATATTTTGCAGTAAGATACCGCCTCTAAGCCAAGGCTAAGGCCCCCAGAACAAAATGTAATGTACCAAACAGCCTGATCATCACATCCTGAGACTGCAGTTTGGATCTTTTTAGAACTCCTCGGTCAGAATTGGTGAATAACTGAGCAGATGGCAGATATCATCTCAGTTGAAGCTGAGAGTGCCTACAAACTGGTAGATAAAGTGAATTCACCAGCGAGTGTTCGCAGCATGGTATGGTTCGACTCGTGAGTTCAAGACAAAGTATGGGTATTTAGCAGTAAGTTACCACCTTTAAGCCAGGGCTAAGTCGGAACTGAATTGAGATGACATCCGAAACCATCTCTGTTATTCACTATTCCTGACTGAGGAGTTCTAGTAAGAACGAAACTACAGTCTCAGTATGTGATGATCGGGCTGTCGGGGTATATTGCATTCAATTTGAAGTAGTTTATCCAATTTGTGTCTTATATGAAATTTAAATGCACTTCCATCAAAAATCCTAAATTGATTTTCCTTAAAAGCATAGTTATTAATTTAAAATAAATAAAAAATAAAATAAATTATTCCAAAAATAACTTAATGTAGTACAACTAATCTTGGTTATGTTTATCAGTAGAGACGTACCAAGTATTCGGTAACTACTGGGTACTCGGCTTGCTCGGACAATTTGCCGAGTACTCAGTACTCGGGCAAATTTTGATCAGGTACTTGGCCAATACCGAGTAGTTGTAAAAAATTGAATAATGTTCAAAGCAGATGTTACAATTAATAAAAAAAAGTGCAAGCATATAAATAATGTACTGCAATCATTTACAATTCAAATTTAAATTCTGAGAATAATGAAGTTTGTTATGCCTCAATGGAGTAAATCTTATATTTTAATGCCCCAAAGTTAATGAAACTTAAATATTAAAAATGGGGCAAAAAGGCAAGTACAGAAAATATGAAATTTTTATATTATTAAATGGATTTTTGCCACTAACAAAATTATAAGAAGCATAAAAATACCCTTTCTTAAAAAATAAAACAATGTTAAAAGCACAAATGTGCAGGAACACTGTATACACGTGTTTTGGCATAACAAGGAATGCTTTTTATAATGCACAAAATGTGAGCTTATGAATTTAAAGACATCTGACAAAAGTCAGATTTTTTTACGTTCATTTGCTCACATTTCATGCACTAAAAAAGATGTTCCTTGTAATGCAGAAGAATGTGTCTGCTGTGCTCCTGCACATTTGTACTTTTAACATTGTTTCATTTGCTTTAAAAAATTATTTACATTTGTATGGCTAGAAGTATAGATTGATATAATTTGTTTTAATTCAAACTTGATAATCCTACCTTTTATGTATTTGTTTATTTTTACTTTAAAAAATAACTTATTTGTAAAATTATTGACACAAATAAAATCATTTAAATAATACATAATTAAATTTCATCTGGAAGTTTGTTTTAAAAACTATTTTTTTTATATGGAGGTCTATACTACTATTCCAATGAGTTCACAATTTGTCAGGTGTGTGTCCGTGGTTCTTCTTAAAACATAATTGGAACTCGGTACTCGGCTGATTAGCGAAAGGCCGAGTACTCGGCTACTCGGTACGTCTCTATTGATCAGAAATTCTGCATAAACTGATTAGTTTCTTTTCTGGGGATATAGGGTTTCATAACTGACAATCATGATAACTGGTTATGTTGTAAGGTACAATAACTATGTTTATGTTTTACAGCCTGTACATTGTAAATTTTCATCTTTTCACGAGGTTATTTTGGGACTGAGAAATTTTCAAAGGGCTGTAAGTTTACAGCCTTATTTTGGCTTTTCGTTGACAAAAACTAAACTTTACAAAGTGTTTAAATAGTATTAGTTACACTATCTTTTTTTAAAAAATTTCATAGCAGTTTAAAATAATATCGTAATCTTTTACTTGTTAGTTAGAATGCATTGTTCTTAATTATCTATTTAATATATAATATTCTAGGATCAAGCCCGGATTACCCAATAGGCCAACCTAGGCCCTGGCCTAGGGGCGCAAGCCAAAAAGGGCGCATATCCAGGAGGAGAAAAAAATGAACAGCTCATTAGAAAAATAAAAGGAAAGTGGCATGCTAGTATTTGGACAGTAAAAATACAGCTAGAACTGATTGGGACCTTACCACTGAGCAGAAAAAAAGCAATTAGAGGAGAGGGGGCGTAATGCTTGAGTCTAGGTACTGTTTCTGGTCAAAACAGATAATTTTCTAGGGGCGCCGACTCCGAGGGCGCTGCGATGCTCCAGCAACCCTCCCCCCCCCCCCAATATTTGCGGGGGTGCCGGGCACCCCCACTATCAGCAGAAAACTGATGAAAACCTTTTTGTATGGCCTCTTTTTCTACAAGCAGAAAAAAGAGGCCATACAAAAAGGAACGAGTTTTTAAATATTTAGCTAAGCTTAACAAAAAGAACAAATTATACTGTTGTGTTTTTGTTCCTAAACTATTTGTGTTTTGATTCTCACTAAAATTTTCTCTGCTTTAATTTAATTCATTCTATTTTACTTTATTTTCATTTATTTATTTTTTTCTCGTAAAATTTTTTTGTGGTAAAAACCCGAAGTAAAATAAGATATTTTC
The DNA here is from genome assembly GCF_026930045.1 of Uloborus diversus. NCBI lineage: Eukaryota > Metazoa > Arthropoda > Arachnida > Araneae > Uloboridae > Uloborus > Uloborus diversus. The sequence goes on along the minus strand of NC_072733.1, from coordinate 29,274,988 downwards.
CGCCTAGTGTTTCTGTTTATAAAACTGAAGCACATTTTCTTGAGAGTTATACGCTCTGAAAAATTGCCCTTGTTTGGTCCATTGTGCTCGGTGTTTGAGCACCCCCACTGGTTTTCAAAACCCCGGTGACACTAAATTTTCAATATCTTTGATTTGAACAATGATTTAAAAATTCGGTAAAGCTATGATATAGAAAGTGTTCAATGTAAAAAACTTGTTCATGGAACAATTTTTCTCTTGATGTCTTTAAATCATGTCAATAAGTATATGTTTCGCAATTAATAATTTATTAGTTCATGTTTAGTTTTGACAGTCAATAATTAGCAGCGCCCGAAGCTTAAATTTTTGAAGGGATGAAATTATTAATTTACCGAATGAAGTTTCAAATTTTACGGAATGACAAAACACGAGTATGCATAATTGCACGTGTAGCAAAATCTAACGAAAACAAACAATAGACATCTCTTTAAAGAATATTTTTATGTTGTCTCCAAACTGTCAGACATTGTTTAACGCATAAGGAAATTTTGGGGAGTTCACAGTGACCTCCTGCGGCCTTTGCCAATAATATCCCCTATTTTGTACACAAAATATTCACCATAGTCTGCTTTAGTTCTCCACACTAAGCATTGCATACAAGTTTCCTAATAAATAATTTCTTTGACACAATTTTCGATCTTTTCCTTTATAATTACCTCTGTTATTGGGTTTCACTTCCAACATATTATTTTCTGAATATTTTTTTTTTCAAAACATCATCTAAATCACAACAAAGTTGATAAAAATAAAAGAAAAATTAAATATATTTACAGAGAGAGACCAGCAGTTTTAAATATTTTCAAGGTAAAAAATGAAACTATCAAGGAATTCAAGAGTCATGATATCTAAATGTAAATAAAAAGGGGGAAAAATACTTCAGATATCACTGCTAAATATCATCTCAGCTCAAACCGGTAAAAGCTTTTTCCTTGGGCTACAGACATTTGTTTTCCAAACAGATAAACATTTTGAGGCGGAAAATTTGAAAATTTCACAGTGGAAAACCAAAACAGTTAGATGTTTTTGAAAAAGAAAAATTGAGGCAAGATGTTTGATAACATATTTTAAGAAATGAATGAAAATTTCGGGACGTAGCAATGTGGGGAGGGAGGCGTTTTCTGAGCCTAATCCCATCATGTTACGTCACCAAAGGTAACCTAAAATTGCGAATTTTATAAATTTAATTTCAGAAAAAAATTACAGAAGAGATTCCCCCTACCCACTTCTACTAACATCTTCAAAGTTTTTCTGAGTTTGCTTTTTATGAAACGTTAGTTTCAAAAAGTTTCCGAGTGTTTCTATATTTTCCGAACATTATCGAGATTTTTTTCATAGGACCTCAACTTTTGAACATCTGTGCAGGAGGGTCCCCCTCCCCTTTTTAGCATTTTGAAGATGGTCTAAAATTTCGAAAATTTTCCGGAAAAGAGTCCTCAAACCCAATCCCTTTACCCAGCACCATCAGATGCATTAGAAGTCCTACAAATGCATATTTAGAGTTTTCTTTTCAAAGGCTTCATATCATAACAGATCGTCTAAAACTTTGTTTTTAAGTCCTCAAGCCCAAAGATTTTCCAGGGAAGTGACCTTGACTTCAGTATCCCCTCTCCCCTTCTCCAACTTATTTAAAATCGCCTAAGATTAGGACATGAATTTAGGGGAAAAAAAAAAAATCCGGATAGCTGCAGAGTTCAGCCTTTCTCCAACATTATTAAAATTGTCTAAAGCTTTGTCTTTAGGACTTTAAATTCGAAAAATTTACGGAAGAGAGTTACCCAATTCCATCCCTCCTCCTTTTGTTATTAAAGATGGCTCACAATAAAGTATTTAGGTTTTTAATTTCGAAAACTTTCTGGGGGAGAATGTCTTAACCCCATCCATTTCCCTAACATCATAAAAGATGTCTTCGAATGTTGCAGTCTTTAATTTCAAATAAGTTCCTTCCTAAAGCAACCCGCTCATCAAAAAAATATCCTCTAAAATTGTTTTAGGACCTCAATTTCTTCGTTGTCTCCCAGCATCATTAAAGTTTTTCAAAATCTTAGTTTTATGACTTTAATTTCGAAAAGGGAGGGGGAGAGTTCCCTAACCGATCCCTTTCTCTAACATCATCAAAGATGACCGTTACTTCGAGTTAAATGGCCTAAAATTGCATTTCTGAAGCGTCAATTTTGGCAAATTTCTGGAGTGCACCGGCAAATCCACAGCCCCCCCCCCCCTTTGAACATTAACCATGGGAAAATTGAAAATGAAACCCATCCCTTAATTCTCAAACTGGGGAAGGGGCGCGAAATTTTCACTTATCTCCCGGACGCTGCTACGCCTCTGAGAAAGAAGAGGGGTAGGGGGGATACGATTTCTATACACTTCGAATATGTGAAGGGAGTAGGAGGGTGTAATCTCTAAGTTTGGCCTAGGGGCGTAAATAGACGTTAATCCGGCCCTGTCTAGGATTGATCAGAGCTAAATAATGTAGACGCACGCGCTCACGTCGTGCGCGGATACTTCAACTGAAGTGCAGATACATCGCCGCGGAGTTGCACGTCGTCCGATAATAGTAAAAGTTCATAGGGTCTGGTGGGGGAAAAAGTGGTCAATGGGGTAAAGTGGTCAGTCGTCAAATAAATGGCTATAGCTTGGAAATAAATGTTCGAATGAATGTGAAAATTTTATTATAGAGTAGGGTAGTTAGAAACTACATTTTGAGTACAAAATTTTACAACTGGCAAAATGTTATTCGGTAAAAAAAAATATTTTGTGTCAATATGAAAAGTTTTTAAATCTAAAGACCTCTTTTAACTTCCTTAGGAAATTTTGTTTGTTAGAATTATAAACAGATTGACTGCATAGGAAGCTTCCTACATGTCTCAAGAACTCTTACTCATTAGCAGTTAGCTGAATCTATTTTAGATAATTTTTTAGAACAGTTTTAGTAAGATGGGGTAAAGTGGTCATAATATTAGGCTTAACAAGTATTGTTCTTCTAATGTCACTTAATCATTAAGTATAAGACAGATATAAATTGAATATAAATTTCACTTAATATGTATTGTTTTTTCAGTAAATGGTGTTAAATATACGAGTATATGCGTAAGTATACGCATATACTCGTGTAGGCACGTATATAGACGTATTTACATAAATGCACCAATAAATACATATATGGGTATCTGCAAGTATTTTTAATCTATACAGATTCGACTATAACGTATATACTCGTTTATATATATAAACACTTATATACTCAGGTAGACACTCATATACGCGTACGTACTCGAGTAGACACTTACATACAAGCATATGATATACAAGTATACAGGGTGAGTTTAAACTTTTAAGCAAATTATTAAAAGGTGTTAGAGGGGAGGATAAGAAGTAAGAATCACATAAGGAAACAAACACAATACTGACGCGCTACATGCACGCAAAGCCAGAAACTGATGGATGCAAAACTGGTCAAAAATTTATTACACAAAGACAATTTTACACAACATTTTAGGTTTCAAGAAAATTTTAAAGCGATTGATGAACTTTGCGACCTGCAGCTGTGATATATGTGCGTCACAATCACAAAGCACGCTCTGTTACAATAACGAGACTTTTGAAAAACTTTCATCAGCCAACGCGCCTTTATTGCGATGCTTGTATTAGAGCTACAGGCCGTAACTTTTAACAACTGCTCTAAATATTTCTTAAAAACTAAAATCTTGGGCAAAATCATCTTTGTGTAATAAATTGGTGATTTGTTTTACATCCATCAGTTTCTGGTATTGTGTGCATGTAGCGCGTCAGCGAACGTAAGTTCCTTATAATTCTTTGCTTCTTATCCTCCCCTCTCCCACCCCTTAGATTTTTGCCCAAGAGCTTGTTTTCACTCTGTAGGCACATGTATTTAAGCTTGTATACTCGTGTGTACATACATGTACTTGTGTATACACGTAAATGTACGTATATACGTCTATGCAGGTATATAATCATGTTTGCACGTATACATACGTATACGCGTGCTTCACAATGTGAGTAGACACGTACCTCCAAACATACACTAGATGTATCCACGAATTAACTCGTGTATACCCGTATATTTGTGTATGTACACTTATATATGCGTGTATACGACTACTGTACGCGTATATACTCATGTATGCACGTATATACTCAAGATACAAGTGCATACACTCATATGATGTTCGTTTACATACATATATACCCGTACATACACGTGACACGTATATACTCGTGTATACACGCATACACTGCTGTAGCTAATCACGTATACATGCTTATATACACGTATATGCTTGAGTAGGCACGTGCATGCATGTATCTGATTCATACATGTATCTACGCATATAAACGTGTTTACTAATGTATACACGACACATACTCGTGTATACTCACATATGCTTGTGCATATACTTGTAACTATAAAAATAAGCGAAATATACAAATATTAGGGTTGTTTATAATGGTTTTGCATCTATATTTAACTATGACCACTTTACCCCACGCTATGACCACTTTCCCCCACCCCATGGGGTAAAGTGGTCATAAATAAAAGGGAAAAGAAAGTGTTATAATGCTACTTAAATCAATATTTATTTTCCTAAAACTCAATGTACTGTGTTCTTTAATAATGCAATGTAAAATAAAAACAAAAAAAGTTTAAGTGTTTAAAGAATTTATTGTACTTATTATTCACCTAAGTTGAAAATCTACGATTTTATGACCACTTTACCCCACCAGACCCTACTCTTTTCTTCTAATTCGTTTTAAATTTCTTTGATATTAAATTCGTTGATATTATTTATTTAGATTGTAAAAGATATTTCCAGATCGTATATGCACCCAAGCGTGTGGTGAATGTATTCGCTGCGGGCACGCGCATCTCGCGATAATCGTTCAAATTCTTATTTCAAATTTGTTTTAAAGTGATATTTAATTAATTTGTAAAAGTTATAAACGAATAGCATAAACGTAATAACAGCATAACGCATTCATAAATACCTCTTGCTACTAAATTTGCTGCACTTGTTTTTGTCCATTCCCTCAACAGAGCATATCCAAGAAGCAGCGAATTGCTAGTTTTTCCTTTGTTCTCAGAAATTTGGATATCATATTAATTTCTTGACTTGACAGACTAAGAAGAGAAAGGTCCCACCAATGTATGATCTGCAGTGGAGATATAATACCCAAAATTATGTGAGCTTACGAATGCAAAGATATCGCTAAAAGAAGCTTAGTTTTAAAATTTTGAAATTTAACTTAGGTCTATGCATAAATAGGCTCATATATAATTGGCATGAAAATTAGTTCCTTGTTACCTCAAAGCATATACCTGCAATTATTTGCAATTTTGTGCTTTATAACGTTGTTTTAGATAACGAATTTTTACAAAATGAAGAAATTTCTTGATTAAATTTTTTTTTGTAATCCGAACCCCCCTCCCCCCACATTTTTTTTTTAAAAACGTGTTAGACAATTATTAGCTTGCAGATACTTTTGAGTTGCGTGCACAGATACTTTATATTTTTATCTGACTCTGGGATTGATATAAACTCATTTCCTTTGTTGTTCCTAGTGTAGATCAGGCACCTATGGTACAATGGTTCGCAGTCATGTTTCCTACTGTTTTGAATTGGGATAAAGCACTGTTCCAATGTTACCCCAATCAATGGGGTAAGATTAGGACAAATTTAGATTTTTTTTAATAAAATGTCACTATAACTAGAGTTATTCTTTTGCCATATCTTGTAAGAGGAATACTCAATTGACATATTAGTGATTATTTAGCTTTTTTCTTTGAAAATAAAAATAGGAACAGTTAAACTTTGAAAAATGTTCCAAAGTTATCCCATCCTACAGTACTTTTAATAAAAGGTAGCTTATAATGCTTAACTTTATTTACAAATTCTGGAATACAAAAATCAAGTTGAACAGACAGAAAACAATTGTTACAACAAAACGATTAGAATTCAAAATTGAAATGTGAAGTTGTTTTAACTGATGCAATTTTAATATATTGGGTTTAATGGTTGATATCTAGAGTAGAATGTTAGGATCAGCATTTAGACAGCTTCAGTATATAGTTTTGGTTACTGCATAAGTTAAATTCAGATTTTCATATGTAATGACAGTTGGAAGAACATGCTTTGTGTTTTCAACAACTGGGGTTTTTTAGTGTCCAGCCAAAACCAAAAATGGGTAAGCACAGACTGACAAAAATTGTAAAATCTTTGGAGGCAAGGAAAATTGGTGGGCTCCTGACAAATTGTTTTTAGAATTTGTGAGGAAATTCATAATAACATGGTTTGTAGAATAATATTATTCTGAAATAACTAATTGCCAAGGTATTTCTTTTTTAGTCAGACCTTCAAGTGAAGTATCTGTAAGGTAGATTTAAAGGTGCAGTTTGAAGTTATGTCTATCAAGCATTCATATTCACATAACAACAGACTACAGGGTTTTCTCAAAGCAAATAACGGTTCAACCACCTACGCATGATCTCGCCACACTGTCAGTGAGTCGCCAAGGGCGAATTCAGGGGAGGGTCAAAGGGTGACCCCCCCTGTGGTGAAAAATATGGTGAAGGTGTGGTGTGGTGAAGTGATAATTGACTTTTCAGGCCTAACTGAAGAAAATATAAAGAAATTCTATTGAAATATTGCTAGGAAAAACTTAAGTTAAAATTTGACTGGAAAATTTTATTGGGGTACAAGCACGCATAAAAAAAGGGGGGAAACTTGCTGTTTGCAATCCTGCTCTCCTTAAGTTCACATCTTGATTGCATTGTAAAAAGGTTTTATTTACAATGTGTGTCTACATGAAGTTGTTGTACAACATTTTAATGCCACATTGTTGTGCCTTTCTTGTTTCTTGTTTTCATGGAACAAAAATTTTCTCGACACATTGACTATAAAAAATGTATAGAAATATGTTGTTTGGAAAATTAACTTTAACCATGAAGAGTGTAGCAATTAATGAATTTAAATTAACATTTTTTACGATAATGATATTTTTTTGAATACATATGTTGGTAATTTAATATAATGACATAAAAATATTAATTGAAATGGCAATGCAGTGGAACTGCAATTTTCTGATTCAGTTGAAACTGAACCCCATTCGGATGATTGGATTTTAATTAGTCAATATTTGTGTTGAAAAGGAGAGAAAAGAACATTTTTAGAGAAAAAGTCTTTGATTAATTGAAAGGAAAGTCAACACATTTACTTGTGTGTGTGCTGAGTATATTTACTTGTGCTGTACAATAGAAGCTTCTACACTATGACACTGACTCTTCATCCCAATAATGTTTGTGCTGCACCTACACTAGGTTTGTAGTCTAATCTTTTTAAAAATTTATCTTACTTTTATCATCCCATTAACGTTTATGCTGCGCCTACATTAGATTGGTAGTCTCTTTTAAAATTTATCTTATACAGTGAAACCTGTGTAAGTTGACCACTTGCGGTGCACTACTTTTATTGATCAACTTAAACAGATGGTCAACTTATAGAGGTTGATTTATACTATAAAGGCTAATTACGTTCCTGAAAAAAGGCGGTCAACTTACAAGGGTGATCAACTTTACAGGTTTTACTGTATTTTTGTTTCAGAAATTCGGAAAGTAGGAGTTTGGATAATTGAAGTTCTACTGTAAGAGAGTGTGTGGGACATCCCCCCCCCTCAACTCTTTGCCAATGGGCTAGTGGAAGAAATCTGTAACCCTTGCTTGTTTTTTGTTTTTATGTACAATTTTATTTACAGCACATCCTGTACTAGCAACTTTTTACAAATTTGCTCCTTGGCTTGTATTTGCAATAAAAAATTTTATGCATTGACTAGCATTTTAAACCATTGGTGGTCTGTTGTACCGAGACGAGTAAAAATTGCTTCAGACCACCACTAAGTGGAATTCAGTATACCGTGGTACCAGTGGTTGATCACAGTCAATTAAGAAATTTCCTGTTACAGTTAAACCACATTAATGAGTTGAGCGAGTGGCACAGACTTCATACTTTTAAGGTTTGTTTTTAAGAAATTTTAATTTTTATAATTTTAAAAACCCTCATAACATGTGGGTAGGAATTCCTATTTAAAGGGGAACATCTCCTTCCGCTATAACTCTGCAGTAGGGAAAAACCATCGGCCTTCTGGATTTAAAAAAAATCAAGCTATTTATTCGAATAAGACCAAAAGTAGTAGGGCCTATTGGGGGGGGGGAGGGGAGGATGGAGCGGGTCATGGCGCAGACTTCAAATTTTTAAGGTTTATTTTTTAAAGATTTCAGTTATTGTGGTGATTTTCTTTCTTTTTCGGGGGGGGGGGGTTGACCCTCTCGTTTTACTAAAGGGGGTTAACTTTTACTTTCAGGGAAGCACCCCCTTCCCGAAAGTAAATGCAATATGGAACAGGCATCAGCCTTTTGGATAAAAGAAATTCAAGCAATTTATTGCAATAAGATCAAAAGCAGTGAGTCCTACGAGGGGGGGGGGGGAGCGGGTCATGGCGCAAGCTTCAAATTTTAAAGTTTTTCCTTTAAAAATTTTAGTTTTTTGATGGTTTTAATTTTTTTTCTAAGGACGGGAGGGGGGGGAGAGGTATGCCCTAGACCCCCCTAATACCTGAGGGGGTGAAATCCTTTTTTAGGGGGAACATCTTCTACAAGTGACTGATAAAGGGAAAAGCCATCGGCCTTCTGGATTAAAAAAAAAAGCTTATTATTTGAATAAGACCAAAAGTAGTAGGGCCTACGGGGGGGGGGGGTGATGTAGCGGGTCATGGCGCAGGCTTCAAATTTTTAAGGTTTATTTCTTAAAGAATTCAGTTTTTATGGTGATTTTCTTTTTTTTTTGGGGGGGGGTTGACCACCCCACCCCCCGTTTTACCTAAGGGGGTTAACTTTTACTTTCAGAGAAGCACCCCCTTTCCGAAAGTAAACGCAATATGGAACAGGCATCGGCCTTTTGGATAAAAGAAATTCAAGCAATTTATTGCAATAAGATCAAAAGCAGTGAGTCCTACGAGGGGGGGGGGGAGCGGGTCATGGCGCAAGCTTCAAATTTTAAAGTTTTTCCTTTAAAAACTTTAGTTTGTAGCTTTTTTTGATAGCTTTGTTTTTTTTTTTTTTCGAAGGAGGGGGGGATGCCCCAGACCCCTTCTAATACCTAAGAGGGTGAAATCCTATTTTAGGGGAACATCTCCTTTTACAAGTGTCTCTGCAATAGGGAACAGCCATCAGCCCTCTGAATAAAAGAACGTTCAAGCTATTTTTGTTCCATTAAGACCGAAAGCAGTGTTGCCTACGGGGGGGGAGGAAATAGTTGAACTGGTGGCGCAGACTTCAGATTTTTACGGTTGGTTTTTGAAAATTTTTCACTTTCATATTTTTTGGGGGGGAGGAGGAGCCCCCCCCCCCCACCCCCATGACCTGAGTAGGGTAAATTTCTATTTAGGGGGGCATCCCCTTACGCCAGTAACTCTGCAATAGGGAACTGGCATCGACCATCTGGATAAAAAATTTAAGCATTTTATTCGAATAAGGACAAAAGCAATGTGGCCTGCGATGGGCGGGGGGGGGAGGGGTAGTTGAGCGGGTGGCGCAGACTTAATATTTAAGGTTGGTTTTTGAAAATTTTTAGTTTATTTTTATTTTTTGGTTTTTTGGTGGGGGGGATTTGCCCCCACCCCCCATGACCTGAGGGGGAGGAGAATTACTATGTAGGAGGAACATCTCCTTCCGCAAGTAACTGCAATAGGGAACAGCCATCGGCCATCTGGATAGTAAAAAGTCTATTCCAATAAGACAATAAGATTAAAAACTCAGGGGTGTACCAAATGGGGGGGAGTCGGTCATGGCGCAGACTGCTTCAGTCAAAAAAGGGGATGTTTTTAAAAAATATCGATTTTTTAAGATCTTGTATTGGAGAACAGCCCCCCTGAACCCCCCACCCCCAAAAAAACCCTCCCCCTCCCCGTACCACATGAGGGGCTACCTATTTTACATTGGGGGAGGGGTAGCGCCCTTTCCGCAAGAACTGAATATTAAAACCTGCAATAGGGAAAAGTGAGGGTGCCATTTCTCACTCCTAGTATGCCATCTTTTCACCTACTGTGCACTCTGGGGTTAAGGGTGCCAGTTTTTCACCCATTTTAAAGGTGAGATTTCGGCACCGTATAGGGTGTCGCTGGTGAACAAGCTTTTCACCCTTGAAAGGTGCCAATCGCAACCTGTAGTTTTAACAGTGTATATAATTAGTTAGGTATTAAAATAATTCATCGTATAGTAATTAGAATCGGTTTTTATTTTATAATTGGGTGTTTAGTTTAGTTGATTTTTGTACAGGAATTGTAAAATAAATTTGATTTATATGTTTGGGTAGGAAATCGTATGTAAGTATGACCAATTATTTTTTTTACATTTTAGTTCCTCTTTGTTTTTTGACGGCGGTTCTTTTTTTATTTGAAAATAATTTATAACATTTTATTGAACTAGTGCAAAAAATTCTTTACCTTTTTCAAATTTATTTTTAACTGAAAATATTTCGTCAACAGCATTTTTTCTTCATTGTATGTTAATTATAACGTTATGTTAAAGCACAAACGTAACTATTACTGTATCGGTTTGAACACGTTTGTTAAACGCGTGCAAAAAGATCCTTCCCTGCGTTTCAATTTAATTTTAATTGAAATTTTTCTGTAAACAACTTTTTTCTTTGTATGCTCACCATACATGTAGGGCTCACAATAATCATAATTACATTTAAATGTTTTGTGTATAGCATGTTCGGTCAAGCTACAAAGGTCCTGTACGCTTCATCGGAATAACCAGTTATTAAGATCAAAATGATCCTGTCCCAATGTGGGGGAGGGGGGTCTTATTAAGCAGAACCGATTGTGTTCTTTGAAGGAAAGATAACTGAAATTATCTAAAAGCAAGAAAATATGCCTGTGAAAAATTAACCAGAAGAACTTTATTCAGGTTTAGATGCAAAAGCAATTATAGTTCAATTTGTAAGATATTTTTCAGTTACTAAATTGTTAAGGATGGAATTGATGTTGAAAATCGCACGTTTCTTTTCCGCTTGTCAAAATATTAAGTTATTAAATTTTTCCAGCTACAGCACAGTATATGTACATATAGTATTACCAATAGAACATGTATAACAAAAAAAAAAAAAAAAAAAGTAACAACAAATACATTGGTAGCTCAACCGGAGTACCGGATAACTTAATTTTAAGAAAAAGAAAAGACTCATCTAAACATATTGGAGCTTCGATGATTCTTTTTTTAATGGATAAGGCCATAGAGGATGGTTCAACTTAGGTCCCATTACTTTGTTTGACGATATTTGTTCATTAGAAGAAAAAAAAAAGTTATGAGTAAGAAACAGTCAATTTCATGCTTTTTTTTTTTTTTTTTTTTTTTTTTTTTTTTTTTTTTTGTCCACTCACAGCGTCTTACCTAGAACCGATTTTGATGATTCTTTTTTTTAATGGATAGAGAATGGTTCAAGTTATGTCCCAGTACGTTGACGATATTTGTTCATTAGAAAAAAGTTATAGGTAAAAAGTAGTCAATTTCATTCACAATTTCCCTATTCGGATCCAGACTGGATTTGGGAGGGGAACCTTTTCAGAAATTATGTTCATTGAGGGTATATGAAATGCAATATGTTTTTGAAATTGCAGTACAATATCGTTTATCCGTCCCTCGTTCGTCCGGATCAAATTTTTTGAAAAAACATTTTTATAGTTACATAAATAACAATTTTAAATTACGCTAGCAATAACATAGCTATAATACGCCAAACGTTTTCTTTCGTTAAATGAAAAGCTCCTGTACAGATTTTACAATAAATGACGGTGGTGTGGCGGATCACCGCATAGGGGCGCATGAGGCGCTAGCTGGGGCCTCCAGCAAACAGGGAGCCTCGGAGTCGCGAGCTGTCACATCCTCAAAACCCAAATTTTTTGTTTTGAGGATTTACCATAGAAAGTCATAATTTTGAGTAGAAAATGCTCAAACCTCATACCTCATGGAAATTGACAGTTAGTCGCTAGCTGATTGCTCCCAATAGGGGGCTCTCATCTTCTAAAGGGGCCCCAGGCTTTAGGTGTCTTTCTTTGGATTTTTCCAGAAAAGAAAATTGTGACATTAAAAAAATGTATGTTTTTTTCGTATGTGCAAGGTTTGAAGTTTCAAAATACATTTGTTTATTTCCTCCGGAATGCTTCATCAAACAAGCAGCATATTTTGCGCTCTTTCGTAGCCCAGCACTTTTTCTGATCGAAGGGTTCCTGCTTCTTTGTTCAAGGTCGTGCATGTCATTAAGAAATTGGGGTGTTAAACAAAATTAAAGGCATTTTTATACATGCAAAAACCGGGGGGTTCGGTTGACCTTGGAAAATTGCCGCGAGAACTGTTCTTCTGCCTCGTACATTTCAATCCAATTCAGTAGTGCACAGTGTTGTCTTGTAACAGTGTTCAGAATCTTGCTAACTAACTTTTTAGTCATAAGTTTAAAAACAAATTGTTTCAAGAGTCGAAAAAGTACTTCTTTTTGACGCAATGTTCCTACGTATCATTCTTTTTTACGATGCTGAATTTTTCCTGCACCGAGTTATGACTATCCGACAGCTATCTTTTTTTTTGTTTGCGAGTTTTCCATACAAAAATGTTTTCTTGCGCACAAAAGTAAATTTTATGGTTTGCCTTCAACTATCGCGTAGGGTGTTTAAGTAATTATATCATATTAAACCAAGATTTGTGTTCCTTGAATAGAAGACATGATTTTTCCTAACATAAGTTTCTGACATTCGCTGATCTTTTTCTCCCGTTTCTGAGTTAACGTAATGGCGTTGTTTTGGTCTAGTTAATACATTGCGCTTAGATCTAGTTGAAACCGAATAATAATTAGACTCACAAATTTTAATGGTTGTTTTCGTTTCCCAGAAATGCTTAGAAATAACCCTCCCCCCCCCCTCGAAAAAGAATTCAGAAGAATTCTTCAAGAGTTGAAAGAATCCAGTATTCGCATTTGAATTTCGACGTCTTGAATTAAAATTATGTTTTTTGCAATCATGAATTGTGATAAGTACCTACTAGTTGGGTTTCTTGTTTCTACAAATGGAATAGAATGGAAATGGTCATGAAATTTACACCCGTCGTATTATGACTGGGGATTTTCTAGAATTGGTAATACACGAGGCATATCCACAAAAAAAAAAAAAGTGGTGATTAGGATGCAGTAATACCAAATAAAGAATTAGTAGCCCATATCCACCAGCAGACAGGGCCGGATTACTAAATAGGCAAAGTAGGTAGTTTCCTAGGGGCCGCGAGGTTCTGATGGCCCCGGAGAAATCTTAAAGTTAAAAATATGTAAGTAAAAAGTTCTCATTTCGACAAAAAAAAAAAAAAAAAGAAAAGAAAGAAAAGAAAAAGTGAAAAAAATGGGGCTCCCTTTCTTTTTTTTTCTTTATCTATCTCATATTTTACTGCTGTCAAACTGGAACCGATTCAGACATGTGGGATCCGGGGCACACACTACAACTATGGGGCCCCTACCAAAAGGTTTTGTTATGCATTTTTCGAAGGTCATGGAGACCATGTCCCTTTGTTTTAGCTGCTAAAGGACTGACAGTGGCAGATTTACTTACGTATCTCAAATGTGGCAAAGGGGAGGGCCCCCACAACATAAGGCCGTCCCAAGAGGGATTTAAAATTGAATAGGAAAAAATATTTATACGTTAGACAAGTTGGGCCAAAAAAGGAGTAGATCCATCATTGTGGTGCGACGGCATCCATATCATTAAATGTTGGCTAACGATAAACTACGTGACTCAGTTGCGTAACTACGTACCGCAAGACCCCGCACCGCAGGGGAGGGGGAGTCAGAAGGGGCTCGAAAATTGTTGAGTTTTGTTTACATTCAATGTTGTTAACATTTTCCAAAAATCAAACATGGTTTTAAATGCTAGTATGGGCCCCTAGAGCCCCAAAACCTATTGACCAAGGGCCCCGATTACGATATTAGGGCCCTAGGCCAAATACTTTTTTGTGGCCCTCTTTAGTCAAACAATTTTTTCCAAACAACAATTTTACAATTTTAATTTGTCACAATTTTTTCCATTTGCTAGAATAGTGTTAGCCAATCGGGGCTCCCAAATAGCAGGGGCTTTGCTACGGCCTAGTGGACGGCCTATTCAGTAAACGGTCCTAAGAAGAAAGAAGAGGGCCGACGGCCCAACTTACACATGCGCGAAAATCAAACCTTGGCTCCATGATATTGCATTCCCTAGGCCACCTGCCATGGAGAGAAGGGAAAATCCCTGAAAGAAAAGGAAAAAGTCTTGGCCGTACCAGAGTCCGGAAAAAGACAGCCAAGAGAAGTTTTTAGGTGGATCTGAATTGGGGAAGGCGGAGGGGGACTTGGAAGGGCCTGAAAATTTTTGAGCTTTTATTTCAATTTTATTAAATTTTTCCCGTAAATCAAACTTAGTTTCAAATGCTTATATTGTTTCTGGGACCCCCTAGAGCCCCAGAACCTTTTGACCAAGGGCTCCCAATTAAGATATCGTCGACCCTAATTCTAACAATTTTCTTGGCCTCCCTGTAGCCAAACATCAGTTTTTTTCCATTTGCTAAAACAGTTTCAGCCATTTGAGGGCCTCAAATAGCAGGGACCGCTGTCTAATTTTCCTGATCAGTAAACAAGCCCTGAGTGGAGAAAAGGGGGTCCATTGCCCTATCTCCGTGCGTGGAAACCAAACCTTGGCTCATTGCAAAAAGTATCACATTGCCCTCCCTATTGTGAACTGATGAACAAGAGCTGTGAGCAAGGTTGTAGCACAGGTGCAAGTGGAATTAGTTGTTTTTTTTTTTTTTTTTTTATTAACGGTAAGCAATATTTTTAATGTAATTACATTTAAAGCATCAATAATGCATTGATTGCGATGAATGAAACTGCTTGCAGTTTCCGGGGACTGGTGACCGATAGCGAGCACAGGGCGACCACAGTTAATAATTAAAATCCTAATACGCCTTAAAAATAGAACTCATATGAAAAAATAACACTCTTAAACTAGGCTAACAGTGTTTTGTTCACTAACTTCAAAAGTTAATTTTTTTTAGTAAACTTGTAGAAATTTCGTGATAATTTTATTCTTGGTAGAATTTTAAAAATGTAAAAAATGAAAACCAGACATGAGTTCTGAAAAATATACAGAACAATGAATACATAAATTTTTAAGGGGGAAAAACGTAAAAATATATTAGAAAAAAATAGAAACAGAAGAATCCGCTTAATGGGACCACCGGTTAATAGGATCAGCCGCTTATTCGGACCTAATACTAAAGAACCAAATCATTTATCATTACATAAGCCTAAAATAATTCGCTTATTGGGACAAAAAATCCGCTTAATCGGACCAAAAAACATGAGAAGAAATGAGAGAAAAGTCTAGAAATTGTGCGTTTAGAGCGAATTTGGTCAGCAAACTTAGTAAATATTTCATTAAAATTAATAGTTCTTGTAAATTTCAATAAAGTCCAGCGATTTATCAAATAGATTTGTTTTATCAAATTTCAGCCAGATGGCGGCACTATTTCAGCAAAGGTCAAAGTTCAGTAAAATTTTTCATTTTTTCATTTTAGTTAACACGTATAATAAAGAAAATTATTTCAATGAAATGCTATAATTCTATAATTGTAAAACATGAAATTTTATTATTTTGGAATTTTTAGTAACTGTTAAGTACTGTTTAGAATTTTTCACTTTTGTTTTTGAGCAATCACGATTGCTTATTGTTCTCACTTGACAGTCCTTGATGTTATGGTTCCCTTTTCAGCTTGGACCAGGGGCCTCTGCAGCACCACCGCCCACCGGCCGGCGCAGCTCCTCTGGTCTTGAGCCACTGTCCCCTGGAATAAACTTCTGCTGGGTGGTGGCGTCCATGTCCTACACACACATGCTCATACACATAAACACTCACACACGCGCGCACCTTCACACACATACAACGCGTGCACACACGTAAACCTACACACACACACACACGTCTACGTGCACACACGTAAACCTACACACACACACACACACGCCTACGTGCACACACGTAAACCTACACCACACACACGCCTACGTGCACACACGTAAGCCTACACACACACACTCAACTATACGCACGTAACCACCCAGGAGGAGGGACATGCTTGGGAGGGGGGAGGGCCGTTTCTAGAAAGAATAACTCTAATGAGTAGGGTCTTGTCGCATTTCGTGATTGCGAAAAACATAATTTGAATTCAAAGTTTCAGAATTCAAATTAGAGTTGATTGAGGGATTAGGGTCACAGGTCTTTTTATTTCCTTCTGTTTACTGACTTGAATTGATATCGATCGAAAATTACGTAACTGAAACCGTATCTTTCTCAACACGTTGTTAAAGGGGAGAAAAAGGTTTGTTTACGTAGTGAAAGTGTCACGTAGGGATTTAACATTGGCTGAGAAAATTGATTTCTTATATCAGATCAGAAAAAAATCCGCCAAATAGTAGCCAGCGTCAGTTGGCGAAAATCACGTGAAGAACGACGAGGATCTTCTCAAAAACGGAAGCGTGAAGGCAAGGATCCAGATATCGAAGAAGCCCTTAATGAAAATGGTTTGCCGTTGTTAGCGGACGCGGTGTGCGAGTAAGTGGCCCAATGTTAAAGTGCAAAGCAGAAGAACTCGCCAAAAAGCTGGGTCACAATGCTTTCGGTTGGCTATCTCGATGGAAAGTTAGACGTGACATAAAATTGAAGAGAGCACATGGTGAGAAAGAAAGTGCTGACAGTGTTGGAGCTGAAGAATGGAAATCTACAAAACTCCCCGAGCTTCTTGAAAAATTTTCAGCAAATGACCTCTACAATGCCGACGAAACTGGGCTGTATAATCGTGCATCACCGGATGGCTCCTTTACTTACAAATATGTAGCACTATCTGGGTCTATAACAGCAATGGATCGCGTAACTATCTTGTGCTGTTCAAACATGTCAGGAACGGACAAGAAGAAGCTGTTGGTTATAGGAAAAAGCTCCAATCCTCGCTGCTTTAAGGGAATCAGAATTGACAGTTTGCCCGTTGTATATCAGGCAAAAACAGAAATGCATGGATGACATCTGCCCTTTTTCAAGAATGGCTGAAAGATTGGGTCAGAGATTTGCAACGCCAGTCGAGAAAAGTGTTACTCCTTCATGACAACTGTTCAGCACATTCCCATTTGGATTGCTTGAAGAACATCGAACTAGAATTTCTTCCTCCTAAGACCACAGCTTTACTTCAGCCTATGGACATGGGAATCATTAAAAATTTGAAGACCTTCTATCGTGCAAAATTAGTTTATCACATCCTTTAAGCTATTGAAGACGGTTTGCTGAGCTCATCGTCAACAGCCAGAGAAGTCTGTACTTACTAAGGTCAACATTCTACAAATTATCACATTTGTGGCTGATAGCTGGATAAAAGTGAAGCCTAAGACCATTCAAAACTGTTTTTCTCACTGTGGTTTTAAGAGTTTGGGGATGAGCGTCGACATTGAATGTGAAAACATTGCAGAAAATTTGGGACTTCAACATGTCGAAAATTGCGAAGAGTTTTTAAACATCGACAGCGAACTTCAATGCTCTGATGAAAATGAAGATTACGAAGCAGTAATTGTTGATCGAATAGCATCAAAACACGTAACAGAAACGGAAAACCAGGAAAGCGACGATGATATGTCTAACAAGCTGGAGAAAGTAGCAACCCAAGCAGTGGCGCAGCCAGAAAAAAGTTCTGGGGGGGGGGTTTCAAAATCGAAAATTCTTGCATTATTTTCCATTCATTTTTTATGTAAAAAATTGTTATTCAATATATTTAATCAATTAACTGAAATTGCTTAGTAATTATTCATTTGCTTAAAATAATAAGTAATTAATATTGCTGTAACGATGGGTTTAAGACGAAGAAAAGGGGAGGAATGAAAAATAAAAGCACAAACAAGATTTTTTTAATTATATTTACCTTCACTTTAATCTTATGTTCATTTTTCGGGGTTTTTTAGCGAGATCATTCAAGAGGTCTTGAATGATCTCGCTCTTCAGATATATCGATGTCTTTGTGGATGTACATCAGTGCTAACCCGTTTAACCTTTCTTCGGAAATATAATTTTGCAAATATGATTTCAAAATCTTTAATGTCGAAAACGAACGTTCATTGCTGCTAGACGTTACTGGAAGAGTCGCCATTATAGTTAACAGGAGATGTATGCCTGGGAAAAGAGTTTTGTTGCAAATTCCAAGAGCCTCGATGGCATTTAGAGGTTTTTCCTTGCAAGTTGTTAAAAATTGGCGCCACAAAACAAATTCTCCTGTAATGTTTTCTTCTAGTTCATAAAATTCAGCTAAAGTTTTCATTTCTTCTATGACTTGTTCTTCATTTGTGTCTTCAACCCTTATTCATAACTGAAATGGCTGCAATATTTTGGTGTGCTCTACAAATTTCTCGTCCAACGCATTGAAAAATTCGTCCAAAAATGGCACAAAAATTGTTCTTTTAAAGTAGTTTTCTACAGTGTCTGCAGGAGTATTGCTCCTCATTGTTTGTTTACTAGCAATGCGAGGTTTAGAAATATGAATATCAAAGGAATTGCATATTTCTTCAACTTTTTTGAAAATTTTCAGAAAGTTTTCACTAGAGTTGTCTCTCATTTTTTGCAATGAGTCTTGGACATTTCTCACAGCAACAAGCGCATCTATTAAGTCAAAATTTATTGTTTGCAGATATTTGCTGAGAGGCAGAGTAAAAGTAAATACTGCATCTAAAACAGATAAACTTGTCAAGAAACAGCACTTAGAAATACATGTAGAAAGCATTTGCGCTTCCGTTGACACTTTGGGATCATTCCACTCAGAAGATATCTCTTCCAGAGCATTGAGAAGTGGGGATATTAATTCAATGAAGGCTGTTACAGCGTCGTGTCGTTCAATCCACTGAATACTATGTCTTCACTTGAAGATGAAAATACACTGCTCGACATTGAAAATCCAACACCAAGAAGGATTGGTCAAAAAGTAATGAAATTTGGAAAAAGGACAGAGACAGCTAGGAATAATAAATGATCTTCATTTCAAAATGATAGGCAGAATACAGAGCGAGAAAGGCGTCGGCTCAGTAGGATGTAGGACCACCGCGGACAGCGATACGCGAAGAAACACGTCTAGGCATAGAGACAACAAGGGTCGGATGGTGACCAGAGGATTGGCTCTCCATTCCCTTTCAACCATTTGCCACAGTTCTTCTTCTGAACGAGGCGGGGACAAAGTCTGCAAACGGCGTCCAATCACATCCCACGCATGTTCGATTGGTGACAGGTCAGGAGAGTATGGTAGCCAGAGAAGCATCTGTGTGCCGTGGAGAGCATGCTGGCAGATGCGAGCAATATGTGGTCGGGCATTATCCTGCTGAAAAATTGCATTAGGTAGCCCTTGAAGGTAAGGGATTATCACCCGCCACAGCACGTTATCCAAGTATCGTTGGGCCGTCATAGTGCTCTGAATATGAACTAGAGGTGATATGGAATTGTACGCAATTGCGCCCCAAACCATTATGCCACGTTGTCGTGCGGTGGGACGTTCCAAGGTTACTGCCGGATTAGATCTGTCTCCACGTCGACACCACACACGTATGCGGCGACTATCACTGGATAAATAGAAGCGAGATTCATCTGAGAACACGACATTTCGCTATTCTGTCATCCACGTTGCTCTAGCCCGGCACCATACTAAACCATTGCAGACCACGTGCGACCAAACGACGGGAAATGGTTCAGGTTGACACGGGAACAGGGGTATCTTGCACCTGCTGCAGAATCGAGGAACAAGTGACTTGTGGGTCTGCTACAGCTTGTCGGTGGATGCGTCGATCCACGCGCTCTGACGTCACTCTGGCTGCCCCTGCACCCCTCATTTCGTTGTTCCAACCAACTTCGGCACAGCCGATGCACCGTGCTCGCATCCATGTGGGTATTAGCTGCGATTTGACATACGGACCAACCTCCCCTTCTCAGTCCGATCACCATACCCCTCGTGAAATCGTCTATCTGCTGGAAGTGCTTTCGTTGACGTCGGCCTGGCATTCTCTCGTGTTACGCATATCCTCCAAGACAAAAACAAAATTCGATTTAACTTCATAGAAACATTACGTGTAGCATATGCAAACACCTGCTGTTAGGCGTCTATCCAAAAGGGGAGACATAACTCCCCCCCCCCCCCCCCCGAATTAAGCAAGCAATCAAATATAGCCGAAAGGTGTATTTTGGAGACCTATATTAAGAAAAATTTTCCTCAGACTCCTTTTTGAACCCAAAATTATACGTTCACTTCTTCCTTTCTTAATGATGACCCCTATCAAAACCAGGAGCGGGTTCCGCCGTTGCCTGCTTCACCATTTGAATGCGACGAGGAGCTAAGCTATCGTGCATCTCTTATGGAGAATCGAAAATGCGCGGAAGTGCAGTCGTACTGCTGTTCCTGTTTGTTGCAATACTTTTCACAATACCTAGACCACAATTTGTTTCTAGCTTTTCAACTATCAAAGGGACCTTCTGGCCCTCAAACAATGAAGGACTGCGTGCCAGGCGCCTTGCCTTCAGAAGACAACACAATAGATAGTGGTGCCTTCTATGGACAGTTCGAGAATTTAGAATTAGGCCAGGAGCCGAATAACTTTCTGGTCTGGCATCCCCATAGGTATCGTTTCCCTACGAGGACATTGTGACCACGAGAATTTTTAACGTCGCCCAGTCACCATTAATGACGACGGTGGATCTTCGACCAGCGAGGATCGAACCCGAGACCCTCCGGCCCCAAGTCCAATGCCTTACCGATCAGGCCACCACGGCCCTTACTTCAAGCTTTCAATGATGAAATAGAGAAGGAATGGTTAGTAACACCCAAAAATACAAGAAGTGTGTGGACATATTTTTACTTATGAAAAATTTCCTGGGTGGAGCTTTTTACAGTGTGAAGTGTACACAGTAAAAAAAAATCAACGGAATAAAACTATGCAACTTGATTTACGCTGTATGTATAAAAGGTACTCATGAAATTTGTTCAGAAAGAGTTTCTTATAACAAACGAGCATTTCGAGTTAATAAAAGGCGTTTATTTTTCAAAAATAAAATGAAATAAAAAATAACTACGCGTTTTATTCTGCCCTTTTTAAGAGCAAGAAAATGCTTTAGCACTTTCACGATTAATGTACGCAGTACATGCCTACCAGTGCCGGATTAAGCCCAGGATGATTGACAGACGAGCATCCAATCAGAGAAGGAATTGTAACTGTATCTAGGACCCCTCACATGTTATTTATTAGCTGACATCCCAATAATGGACAACCTTCAGGCGTTGAGGTTCCCCTTGTTGCTTGACTTGTTTACTATTTTACTACACACGCGGTCACCCCACAGGGTCTTAGGAAGACCCCCTGCTTTGCTATGAGACAGGACACTTTCAGAATCGGTACGTTGAGTTTAGAAAGACAGAACTTCCGCTGCCGCTAGAAATTTCGATTTGAAACAAAAAGAAATTTAAGTTTCGTTATGAGTTTTTCTTTACTGTTTTCTACCATTTTTGAACGATGGGAAAAAAGCATTTTTAATGCAAGAATTTTTGCTAAAAGACATTGTGAGAGAATTAGCAGATTTTGTTGAAATTGGAAAAACGTATTAAAACTACATACACATATATTATTTTAAAGTAACACACGCATGTATAAAACATTTTTACATTTTCTTTATTCTTGCATTCTACGCAATCTAGAGCTCCGTACGGTATTAGACTATTGTAGGTTGGAAAAGGGTAACATTTTGGAAGGGGGCTTAGCTTCAACGTCCCACCTCAATCCCCATTTTCTTTCAATTTCCGACATTTTCATGGCCATAATTTTTATTTGGACAGGAAAGGAGTATTATAATAACCATTAACATTCCTATGAGTATTTAGAGAGGTGCAACGTTCAAAAGCATACGTATTTGGAGCAAGGTAAGAGTCTCGTATAGGCATTCCCTTCAAAATATTCAAGCCATCATGAAAAATGTCTCTTTTTTAGGGGTTTGTTTTACAATTCTTTCACTTTTTAATTCTTCGGTGTAAAACTTGAGTATCGGATTCACTCTTATGAGCCCCATGTTCAAAAAATATGTTTTAAACAAATCTTGAAAATATCGCACAGTGCATACGAGTCATATCGCAGATCATTCGTTAAGAAACTTCCCTCTTTCAGAACTTTATATTTATTCAAGTTACATTCACAAATAATTAAGATTAAAAACGAAACTGAGTTTCTTTTTTTTTTTTTTTTTTGCAATACATATAACATTGCTGCTATTCCATAGCTCATGGATCGCCTTCTCTGTCACTGTCATGGACCGCCTCCTAACACTTCTTGATATAGTGATAAATGTTTTTGCTCGATTTTTAAGTTTTCTCCAGCGTGTATTCTTCTCTCTCTCTCTTTTTTTAGTGATCCTGGAGGGGAATGGTTATCAGGCAAGTGATTCATAAACCCCCTTTAAGTGAGGTATTGACTATTGTCAATATCAAGGGGTCTGGGGGTTCCCCCCCCCCCCCTGGGAAATTTTGGGAGAAATAGATGCAATATTATGCATTTTGAGGCCTTATAAGAGTTATTAGTGTTACAAATATTAGGCAAACAAAAACCTTTTAAAAGGTATAAATTCTTTTTCAAATTAAGATTATTAAAAAAAATGTTTATGGTTTGTCAAATTGTCGATAATCGATAGGGGACAAGAGAGACAAATGAAAAAAGAAATCGTGTCACTTTTGTATCGCACCTTGCTCACAACGGCTGTTTGTTATAGGGTCATTCCATAGAAATGTCAACCTCAACCTCCGAAATTTTTTTTCCACAAAGCCTTAATTGTGACCTATCATTTCATTCAGCATACTTTCTAGTACATAAATCCAATAACAGTTTGCAAAAATTTTATTCGGTGTTTTTCTTCTGGCTCTAAACGTGCGAGGTTGTAGAAAAGGCTTAGCATGTGCAAAAAACATGCGTCAACGTTTTCTAGTGTAATGCAAAAAATTTTGCAAATTTTTAAAAGAACTATGTTTATTCTAAATGAATAGATGTTGGCCCAATAAAATTGACTGCTCTTTTTGCATACATTATAAGATAAGTCTTTTAATTAGATTGGTTATTTCAATGAAAATATTTACGTTACGTTAGTCACGAAAATGTACTAATTTCTGCTTAAAAACTAAACCAGATGATTGAACCAAACAGCACTTTTTATTTTCTTACATCTGTGTCATATCTACTTAAAAAGTGCAAACTATTTATTTTAGTATCAGTAGATATAAAATAATTAGTGTGACTAACGTAACATTTGAGCTGTGACTAACGTAACAGTTTGCATGTGACTAACGTAACATTTTAAAAATGACTGCTAATATTTAAAACTTATTCAATTTAATGTAAATTTTCATGACAATTTTGAATATGTAGTCATTCTATATTGATTCAAAATATAAAGGGTGAAAAATACCAGTAATATTACATTGTAGACCTTCTGTTTGCTTAGAAAAATACTTTTTTAAAGGTCTTTATAAAGATACTTCCAATTTAAAGAATTATTAAAAAAGAAAAAAAAGTGAGTAAAGCAAAATGAGTACTCTGTTGAATGTGCATTCAACACAAGAATCCAAGCTTAAGAATTAAGATAATAGAAATACAGTCTTAACAAAGGAGAACGTCTCTATTTTTTAGAAAATACATCTCCACTTATTATTAAAATGAAGTAACGGCTGCTCGTCGGAAAACTTTTGAAGATGTTACATGATACAGTGACGATAAGCGCTGCTGCCATATATTGCAGGAAATATAAGAATGATTTGAATTTAGAAATTCAAACATTTGCGGTGATTCTGGAATTAAAATGCATTCTGCAAAAACGTTCAAATATTTTTTTCTCAATATTACATTTTAATTCAAAAGGATGCACAACACTATTCGTTCGATGAAACAGTAAACCTTAAAAAATAATATGCCGTTGAAAAGTACTACGGAGTTTCTTATAACGATAACTAGTATATCAGCAGAAAACTAGAATTCAGTGAAACTACCAACTTGCAAAAAGTTAATTTTTTAAAAGATAGATATTTAGGATTTAATTAGTCCAAGAATGATGTTTTTCAGTTTGTAAAAGCAGGTTTTTTTATTTGTATATT
Organism: Uloborus diversus; assembly: GCF_026930045.1. Classification (NCBI taxonomy): domain Eukaryota; kingdom Metazoa; phylum Arthropoda; class Arachnida; order Araneae; family Uloboridae; genus Uloborus; species Uloborus diversus. Next base: position 29,250,672 of record NC_072733.1, on the reverse strand, counting down.
TTTTTTCGCACATTCAAATTGAGTTAATTGAACTGAATCCTTCCATTCTACTTTTTACACTAATATAGAAAAAAAGTAAAGAAAGAACCATAATACAACACAAAGAAGGTTCCTAAAAAGTGTAAAAGTAATATAAGAGCAAGAAATTAATTATAAAAAGTTTTTTATATGCATTCATTGCTTGTTATTCGATGGTTACGTTAGTCACGTTACGTTAGTCACACACAGTTTTTCGGAAAAGTACCATTTAGGGCCAAAAAAGATTCGTCTGTAACAAATCTGTAGTACGATTTAAAAAATAGATTGTTTACCTCATACAAATATATCGGCCAATTTTAAATGTCTGCACAAGTTTCAGAAAAATTTGCCTCGTAACATAAGCATTGTTTCTCAGGGTTGCAAAAATGTTACGTTAGTCACGATGCCTTTTTTGGTGAAAAAACACCTGCCAGCGCTTATTTTGCTTCAAATTCTTGGTAGAAATGAAAAATAGTCACCTTGTACATTTTAAATCTGTATATTAAACGAAAACACATTCATTTTTACTCCCGGTGTGAGTAAAAAGAGTTTGAAAATCATCTGCGAATGTTACGTTAGTCACTATGGAATGACCCTATAGCAGTTAAGTTTTGATCACCTCCTCAACCCATTGACAAACACAACACTGAATGAAATGTAAAATGATCAGTAGTAAAAATTGCATAAAATGCTTTAAAAGAATTAGTGTAGAAACTTAGACAATTTTAATAAATAAAATTGAGGAATTTTTCAAGAAGTTTCAAAGACTAATTTAATTATTTTCAAGTAATCTAAAACAGTTAAAATTATTTAAGCCATTTATGTATAATTTGCACTTTTCAGTCTGACATTTTAATATTTGATTGCATAATTTTACTGTATTGTTCTAACTTTGTAAGAAGCACCTGTTTTATGTTTAAAAAAAAAACATAGATTTCTCATAACAAAACTTTTTTTCAATCACAAGCAGTGGGAAAAAAAGGGGGAGGGGTAATGTACTTTTATTTCTATTTCTAAACAGATTAACAGTATGCAGAAGAATTAAGATAAAATCAGGCAATAACAAAAGATTTTTCAAAATATTGCACTCGGTATTAAATAATAAATAGCATCATATAAATAGTGTTTATGGTGAGTCACAGACATTCATCTCGAGCAATGAATACAGAAATGCGAGAACCGTATTTTTTGCTATTTTACGCAGGATTTATCAAGGAACTGAATTTGGTACATTTTGGTATCACCCTCAACTTGGCATTAGTTACAAATTTTTAAATTAATGGTTTATAACTACACTTTTCAAAAAATTCAAGGTTTTCAAGCACTTGAAAACTAAACTTATTTTTTCAAGCCCTTTTATTTTTTTTAAAGATCATGCGGGGATTTAGCGAACCTGAACAAAGTGGGGACCTTATAGGCTACACTTTAGGCCTTTAGGTACTTTTGATATTACATTTTAAAAAACACAATTTTTGACTTCCTTTGATAATATTTGTGGGAAAAAAAGCTCGGGGGCCTTTATTCGAAAAATTTTCGAAACTCAAGTCAAAAACGCGATTATATGCCATTTGTGGTTACTAAATAAAATTTTAGACGAACTTTAATGATGTTGGTGGTGGTGGTGGGGAGGGAGAGGGGTCGAAGGTGCCCACAAGAAGCCCCCTTTCGCGCAGTAATGGTAATGGTCAAGATGGTTTTTATTCGGTATACGCTACAAGTCTGCGTTCTTATGGAAAAAATTGTGATTTTAAATTTATCTGGAAATTAATTTTTGCTGAGAAAAGCAGGATCCGAAAAAAGCGGGAAAGAGCAAGAAAAGAAAGAAAAAAAGTTTAAACGGGATTTTTTAGTTTTTTCTTAAATTCCTTTTCGTATGACGCGGGACCCCCCAGAAGCGCGGGGTCCGTAGCATTTACTACTTCTGCTTTATGACTAATCCGGCCCTTATGCCTACCAAATAGCCACACAGACGTAGAATAATTTTCAAAAAGATATAAATTTAAATGCTGTAATTTTGGTAGGACGAAAACAGACTACATAGTTAGTCTGAGACAGTTTTCTAAAAAATACTTTTATAAATTATTCTTTAATCGACTTCTGTTTAGTGTTACAAATAAATGTATTGTTGTGTCAGAAAAAATACTTTTAAAACTTTAAATCCCCTTTTTTTCAATGTGAAAAGAGATTTACAGCACACACAGAGATAAATACAGAAGCAAATAAAACAGTGAGAACCTAATTTACTGAAACTGTCAGATATTTGAGTCAAACTTCTTTATTCCACAACTATTCCATTTAGAGGGTTTTTTTTTTTTTTTTTTTTTTTTTTTTTTTTTTTTAAGTTGACTGAAGCTCAACAAATAATAATCACTGGGTTTGTTATTTGTTTTGCATTCATTTACTAGTTATCATTTTTGTTCTTAGAAAGTGTTTGTACATATTTTGGTACTAGGATTTCGTTTTTGTTATGAACTATTGAGGAACATCAAACTAAAACACTTCTCCAGAATTTTATTGCATGCGGACTTTATCTTTTTCTCTTTTTTTCTTGTTACTTGTTACATTGCATAAGGGGTTCGGCAACTTCTTTCGCCTTTTGAAAGGGGTTCGCAAGGGAAAAAAGGTTGGGAACCGCTGCTCTAGGGAATGTTGACTTGAGGCTGCCTCCCTTACCCACCTTTCTTTAAATAACTATCAACGTTCAACTAACGTGAGAAAAAAAAAGCATTAGAGTGAATTTATAAAACCTGTGAAAAATTTAAAACGGAAAAATTCCTCTTTGTGCAATTTATTGTTTTGAACGAAAGATAGATTTCAAAAGTTACACGTACTAAAAGGCCAATTGTAGGCGGCCTGTGGAATACCCCAGAAAAGGGCTGGTAGAGGAGACAGGAGGAGGAATCGCAGATCGAACGAACTTCCAGAATTTTTTTTACTTAGTTTAAATCAATCTTTGGAGGGAAAAAAATTAAGGATCTGTTTTTTTCCCAGAGATTTTTTCTAAATTGAAATCAAACATAGCTAGTTTTAGCAAATGAAGGTTTGAGGTTTCTCTCCAATTATTTTTCAAAACTGAAATTACTATGAGATAAGCTTGGTGATGTTTGGCATTCGAAAACCCTTCCAGGGCACATTTTCCAAAATAAAACTTCTAAAAACACAATTTTATGTCATTAAGGAAATGCGGAAAGTTCGGAGGTTTTTCAAGAAAATTTTCGACTTTGAATATCTTTGGTGACGTTGGACAGGGAAAGAAATAGGATTCGATGATTTTCGCTGCAAATTGTATTGAATATCAGTATTTAAGATGTAATTTTGCATTATCTTTACTCATGCTTGGGATTCGTCGTCTCGGCTTTGCACTGTTAAAAAAAACCTGAAAGTTCAGGTAGTTTTCTGACTGATTTTAACAGAATATTTCCGTAATGCTTCAAAACGTATTTTTTCCTTCCAAAAACAGAAATATCACGAAAGGAAGTTACGAAAACAGAATTTTTCCATTTCTAGGGTTGCCGCTGTGCTGTACTTTGTTAGTATCCTGATTAGCCTTCAAGTTATGATAAACATCGCTTTTTGATAGTGCTTATTAAATCGCACTGTTACATTTTTTAATTAAAAGCTTATTTAGAATAACAACTCAGATGTCGAAGACAAAATAGATAGCTTGCTATTTCATGCCTGGAAAGTAATATACTCGTATGTCGAAATTGTTTTTACGCCTTTGGACTTAGTAAGTTTGGAAAAATGTTTGCGCCATTTTCAGACAGGCAGCTGTGTTTTGATCGCCCTGGTGATTTGATGTGAGTTTTACTGAGTCAGTATTAGAATATTATTGCGGTGTATTATTTTGCTCAATACTTCGAACAATTCTGTTCGTTAGTCATATTGTGTGTTCTAGCGGTGAGAATAGTTTTAGAATCTCGTGTTATCCATTTAAAATAAAGGCTATTGGATTACTTGTATACAGACGCAATGGAGACACTTAAACTTAGCACCGCTGGTCACATGTAAGTATTGTAGAATATCTTTGAACATGTTAATATACAAATGTATTTTTCTTGTTAATATGCATTTGATAGAATTCCGATGGTAGCTGATTTAGAATTTATAGAACTATTATAAAGTTACTGTTTTTGCTCTAACGCGGAAATCACCGGGGGGGGGGGGGGATACATCATCTGAGCAAAAAATTCTTCACGTGTATGTCAATGATTCTGTTTTTAAACACAGTAAGTTGGTATGCGGTACCCTCCATCACGTATATTATTCCAAGATAAAGTCAACCGGTTCTTAATGGTATTTTATTTGACTCATTCTGCAAAAAAAATATTCTATTTTTCATGTATGCTTTTCCATGCCATGCCAGAATATGTACGAGGAGATGTGGAAGAAAATATCGAGCAGTATCAGCATCAAAAATTGGTGTTATATTCAAATCCACTAATTTCCTTGCTGGTACTTTTCGATTATTTTTATTCATCTGAAGGTGCAAATTTCAAGATAGATGCTTGAAAGGTAAGTTATCAAGCAAAAATTTCACTTAAAATGTATTTAAGTAATAAATACAAATTAAAAAAATAATAGTTTTTGAATGGTTAACTATTTTTATAATATATATTATTTTAAACATAGGATAGAAAAACGAGAGTGAAATTTCAGTAAAATATGTAAAAATGAGAAACGAAAAAATAGCGCAACGAAAAATCAAGAACCGAAAGTTCTGTAAAGATACAGAAAATTTAAAAACGGAAAAATAAATGAACGAAAAATTTAAAAACGGAAAAATAGATCAACGGAAAGAAGAGAAATGGAATTTTCGTTAAATCACGGAAAATTTATAAATGGAAGAACAGAACTAAACGGAGAAATGAGAAATGGAACTTCTGTTAATTCACGGAAAATAATTTAACGGAAACGTAATATTTACGGCAACTTTGCTGCCGGTACTTTATCCGTTATTTTCAGGAAAATTTTTTAACAGTGTGGTTGTTTTTTGACTTTGAAGTTTTAGAAATGTAGCGGGAGGGTTTGTTTGTTAGGTGGAGGGGGGGTCAGGGGGGATTTGAGATTCCCTCCCAAAACGTTTTCAAAACTAGTCAAAGTTAGACCATCTTTGGAAAGGGGGAATTCGGGGGTTCATCCTCTGAAATTCTTACAACTGTAATTCGTCTTCTCTCTTCTGCTTTTGAAAAAAAAAATTTTTCAGTGTCGACCATAGGGAAAAAAATGGGAGGGCTTGAGGGGTCCACAGTTTTTTCAAAATTGAAGTTTGGAAAATTCAGTTTTAGGCTAATTTAAGAGACGTTACACTGTTAAAACCAGGGGTTCCAGACGAGTGAAAATATTCCCTCTAAATTGAAAGCATAGTGCCTGAAGGTGCAATGCAGGCCAGAAAATAGAGCAGAGGAGCCAAAACAGCATGCAATCGCAGAAAGACTCATTGCGCATGCGCTTTTTGCCTTAGACATACATTCAACCACCTCAATATGGCGGACAAATGATGATTGCGTTTGTGTGTCTTTCACATTGAATGAAGTACACTATTGGATTAAAACACAACTTTTCTAGAATTAATTATCCGAAATTACAAGTAAGTACAGCTTTTGATCACTTTGTAGCTTTTAGGGCTTTCAAACATAGTTAAGTGTTTAAAAGTGCATTTATTGCTTTTCAGTAACCTTTTAGTCTTCTAGTTCCCGTTTACCGTTACTATCGTGAAGTTTCCATCATTCAAAACGCTACTAAAAATATCTGTCATTATTTTCTTGAATACTCGATAAGCAGCTTTTATTAATCACCAAAAGAACCTTAATAAAAATGATTCTTGTGTTTCGTAGATTATAACAGAAAGCTAGCGAAAAAAAAATCTCTCTCAGTCTAGCTCTTTTTTTTTTTTTTGCTTTTTCATTCATGTGTTAGAATCATTTCCTGTTAGCGGTTAATGCCTCGATAGCGTTAGAAATTTCTTTTGGTTTTTTATTTAACTGTTGAAAAACTTTATGTGCATTTTATTTTGTTACTCTTGATTAACGTTTATGAAACGATTTTGTTTTTCCGTAATTGTAATATCCCTGAATATTTTTGACTCATCATGTAAATAATCCATAAGTACAGCTATGCTTCATTTTCGGAATACGTCATGTTTTAGTAAATGTATAATTTCTCACATTATTTAAATAATTACTCGTTTTTAAATTATAACGTATTTGTGACAGATCTTTGATACCAAGTGAAGGGGTAGATATTTATTGTTTTATTAATTTTTAACATTACTTTTTGTAAAAAAAAAACATCGGAACCCAGAATTTTTTCACACGTTTTTTAACGGCCCCAGAGTTATTATTCATGTTATTTATTTTATGAATTTTTAAGAAAACGATAAAGATTTCACCGGTCCGCAAAGTTTTTCATTTGCTTTTACCGCGCCCGTGGGTCAAAAGAGGTTGAGAAACACTGAGTTAGAGCACGATCAGATGAATTAAAACTATGAGCACTTCTTAACTATGTTGAAAACTCTGAAATATGATCAAATGCTGTAATTACATGTTTTAATCATTTCCAATACCGAGTTCAATGTAAAAAATGTCCAAAACGTAGAATATCATAAATCAAAACAAAACTAAAAAAAATACACAACTGTAAATGCACACAATACGGGGGAGGGGGGAGGAGGATCTATAGTAAGGGTGCCATTTCTCTCTCCGAAGGTTCCTTTTTTTCACTCCGGCTGTTTTTTTTTAAAGGTGCCTGTTTTTCACCCTATTTAGAGGTGCGATTTCGGCTCCGTATTGGGTGCCGGTGGTGAACAAGCGTTTCTCCCCTGAAAGGTGCCGAATGCATCCTGAAGTTTTAACAGTGTAGGTGTAGGAAGATTTGGAGATCTTCCTCGGAAAGTTTTCCAAATTGGAATATTAACGATTTAATTTCAGGCTATCTTTGCTACGCAATCCTTTTCTGACAAATTTCAGTTTAAAAAATGCAATTTCAGGCTACACGTTGAGACGTTAGGTTAGGAGTGGGTACTCTCCTTCGGTAGCGTAAAACTGAGGGTTAGCAGGAGTGGCTCTCGCCAGGGGCGCAGCAGCCAGGGAGGCGGCATTTCGACTGATTAAAAAATGTTTTTTTTTTTTTTTTTTGATTATAGAATTTGAATTTTTTTTTTAAATAACTCGCAAGAAAAAAGCTAGAGGGGATATACGTATATATATATATATATATATATATATATATACAGTCGACGCTCATTATAACGACCACACATTATAAAGACCGTCCCATTATAACGACCAGTGGTAAAAGTCCCAACTTTGTTCCTATAAACTCTATGTTAATTTGCTTTCGTTATAACGACCGTTCTGTATCGTGTAATCCAATACAGCGACCGAATCAGCGGACGCTATTTCTTGTGTTCTTTCCAATAAAACAAATTTGTAGCTTAAAATGACATTGATTATTGTTTACGGACATCTGCCTGAAGTTTTCAATGTCAAATCCAACTTTAAGAGGGGGTGGGGGGACATTACCATTCACCACAGCTAGCACAGAAAAAATAATGGGAGGAAAAATCGAGAAAATTCCAGATTCCTAAGAAAAGGGAGTTGACAGATGTATTGGTAGTTTGGTGTTTGAATCTACTATTTTTTAAAGATTTGGGGTTCTCGGGGGACTTTTAAATGTTTCTTTGGAAAGCAAGAGAAACACAATTTATCACCTATATCTGAAACGGAAAATAATGTTTTGCAAAAATCACGTCTGCTAAAAAGGCAGACCTCTGTTTCTGGTTTTATCTTCAGAAATTGTTGTGGTAGTAGTAGTAATAGCAGATCTGAAAGTGTGTAACATTTTCCTCCCTATATTTTCTACTTTAAAACTTGTTTAATATTCTGTCATAATATTTTGCACACTACTTTTCTAAAAATTCCTATGATAAAAAACATTTGGGCATTTACTTGGGCATGCATGATGACGGTGTACATTTTTAAAATTTATATCTCTTATAACGACCACTCTTATAAAGACCTTTTTCTCTGGGACGGAGATGGTCGTTATATCGAGCGTCGACTGTATATATATATATATATATATATATATATATATATATATATATATATATATATATATATATATATATATATATATATATATATATATCAGGGGCGGATACAGAAAAATCTTTTGGAGGGGGCATGGGAAATTAAATACCCCCCCCCCCCTTTGATGTTTCATAACAAAGTTTTGACGACTTTATTTTTAAATGTGCGTGTTTTTTTATTTATTTATTATTATTTATTTATTTATTTTTTCTTTTTTAGGATTCTTTAAGACCAATGAATCTACTTCTAAGTACATGAATATTATGCACTAATATACTTTGAATGTGGACTGAATACATCTTTAACGTTTCAAGCCATTTAAATACTAAACCCAATGTAATGTCACCAAGATTGTAGACAATGAGCGGCTTTACCTAGGAACATTGTCATGATGATTATAACACGAGGGCAAGGTTATTAAATAAACCCATACCTCTCTTGAGTTTTTAAAATTAATTTAATCATAGCTTCATAACATATATAAGTTTCACTGAAGAATTCAGAAACTATTTCTGTGTGAATTTCAAAACAATTGCTGATATATTCTTAAAGCCATGATATAGTTGAGATAGCATATTGATACTACATGCCGTTTCTATTAAAAATCATGGTTTTTCTAAGAAACTACCACATGATTTCTTTCATTTTGTATCTTTTATTAGCTGAAAAAGAAAACTATTGTTTCGCAAATAGGTTCCTAGATCAAAATGACTCTTTTAGGTGCGCCTACACATTTAAAGAAAAATGTTAATTATTGATTCCATCAAAGAAGAATTAATGGACGAATCGCGATAATGCGGTCTCTTGAATTTAAAGCCAATGATTTAAATGTATTCTGCAAATCTGGGCCTTTGACTCCAGTAATACTTCTTTAGCAAATAAAAATGCTTTTATTCAAAATATGCTGTGTGTGTGTGTGTTTTGTGTTCTTTTTAATTAGCTACGTAAAAAAAGTGCAAAGGAAAGGTCAGTTAAAAAGTAACAAATAAAATAGTGAAATTAATTAATCCTTTTGGGGAGGGCACGTGCCCCCTAAAATTCGCTACTGATTCGCTATATATATATATATATATATATATATATATATATATATATATATATATATATACACACTGGTGTGCAAAAACTAAGGACGAGACGGTTTTTTCAATATAACATTGTACAAAAGCTTTCCAAATCAACACATTTAATACCGTAAGATCCCCAATACGTAAGGACATGTGTAATGTAAGCAACACTTAATAAAAGAGAAATCAGAGGGATAAAAAGAAGCTTTATTGAAAAAGTAGCATGGAGCGCAATGCGACTGAAGGCCGAAACATCCCTGTGATGGACGTCCAGCAAGAAACATCCGGTCTTTAGTAGGGGATATGATCTCCCCCGACTGCTAGGCAGGTTTCACAGCGTCTGCCCATGCTGAGAATGAGGTTGTCAATGAGTTGTTGAGGCTTTGCTGTCCATTCGTCTTGCAGCGCCAATCGAAGCTCCCGAATCGTTACTGGTGGTAAGGTATGAACTGCCAAGTGTTTGCCTAGAAAATCTCATACATGCTCGATGGGATTGAGATCCGGAGATCGTGCCGTCCAATCCATACGTTCAATATCCTCACTCTCTAAGAGCTGTTCGGCAGCTACTGTGCGATGACATGGTGCATTGTCGTCCATGAAAAGGAATTGTGGACCCATAGCGCCTCTAAAAAGACGCACATATGGAAGAAGAATCTCGTTACAATAACGGGTCCCGTTGACTGGACCTGCGTCGAAGATGTGAAGGTCTGTACGACTACCAAGCATGATGCCTCCCCAAACGAGAACACCGCGACCTCCATACCTGTCCCTTTCAATGATGTTTGAGGGATGATTGCGGCTTCCCCGCTCTCTCCAGATGAGTATGCGATGAGAATCGCTACTCAGACAGAATCTGCTCTCATCTGTAAAGAGTACTCATCCCCATTCATTGTCTCTCCAATTCCGGTGTTCCCGGCACCACAGAGAACGCCTTCTCCGATGGGCAGGTGTTAGAGGTACACACCGTATAAGGGCGTCGTGGAAACAGACTACCACCGTGTAGTCTTCTGGCCACGGTAAAACGCGATATCGGTCGTCCAGTCGCCTGTATCGTGTGTCTAGCGATTTCTCCCGCTGTCTGCCGCCTGTTTCTTCTGGCCTATAAGAATATACCGATCATCTGCGGGTGTGGTTCCTCGTGGACGACCACTACTGAACCCCCGGATAGCTGTTCCTGTAGTTTGAAATTGTCTCCAAAGTCGTGAAACGATGCTGTGAGCAATTCCGAACTCTGCAGCCACACTTGTCACACTGCGGCCTTCCTCCAACTTCCCAATGATTCGACCTCGAGTAAAAGCATCCAGATGTCGTCTAACAGATTGATTATTCGCCATTTCTCGCTGAGGCAGCAACTCGGTGTGATTTTAACTCCTATACGGCGTGCAATCTCTTTGCCAGAAATACTGATCTTACATCGACAACATACTTTATACTACTCAGACACTCCCCCATTACGTCTGCCGGCATATCTGCGCATGTGCTACCGTACATCACCTTACTTAATCTCCTGATTGGTCTTTCTGTCCGCTCTGCCTCTTCGTTCAGCTGATATGCTAATTTTTCGACTTCGTCCTTAATTTTTGCACACCAGTGTATATATATACACTGGTGTAAGAAATTAAGAGAATTTTTAGATTCGTTCTATTATCTCCAGAACTACTGGACCAATTTTAATGAAATTTGGTATGTACATACATTGAAACCATACAAAACAAATAACCACCAAAAATTTAAAATACACAAGCATGATCACAAAAAACACTCGTTAGAGTCGAATGGTATGAAACAGCGGTTGCAAAATTGAACCAAAAAATGGGTTAGTAATTGATATAGTCCCCTCTAACAGACATATACGCCTCGCAGTGTGACTCCATACTTGAAATGAAGCAGTTCATGGGACCTAGGGCATTTTTTTCTACTCGTTCATTAACGCTGTTCTCAGGCTATGGAGGGCCCCCGGAGGGGTGTTGCGAGTTGCGATTACCCTACCGAGAGCGTCCCAGTCATGCTCTATAGGGTTGGAGTCTAGGGATCGCCTTGGCCAATCCATCCAGGGTATATCCTCCCTTCCAGAAATTCGTTGACCAGAAGAGCTCTATATGGACTTGCTTTAACATCCATTAAAATTAGCTCAGGGCTAGCAGTGCCCCTCAAGAGGTGAGCAGAGGGTTCCAAGACCAGATCCCTATACCTCGCAACTGTCACAGAGCCTCTCTCAAAGGCATGAAGGGGTGTGCGGCCATGGGTGCCCACAGGGGGGGATTATGGCGCAAGTTGGGCCATCAAAATTTTTGGGGGGGGATTTTTTTTCCAGATTTTTTTCTTTAGAACATGAAATTTTTGAATTTTGGAAAGAAAAAATATTTAAACTTATTCAACAAGAAATAGATGCATTAATAATTCTTTTACGTACTCTTCAGGGCCGTCATCAAGAGGGGGGTGCCACCCCCCCCCCCCATTTTTTCAGAAGTGGGGCCGTCAATTTCATTTGAGCGATGAAAACGAACGAAAAGAAATAAGGAAGCTCTTCGTTGTTTTAAAAAGTTAAAATAGTAATTATAAATGAACAATTGAAATAATAGTGCCAAAAAGTATTTTTTTCTGTAAAATTTGAATGGAAAATGTAATTTCAAAATACAATTTAGGAACATCCATGATTCTCTTTTATTAAGAGTCGCGGAAATAAACGCTTCAAACACTTTTATTAACTCAAAATGAAGTATTCAGTACAGTACACTCTTCACTACGCCGCAGAATGGGTATATATGTCATCCTAGTCGGAAACTATGGGCTCGGCTCAAAAAGTATTGTGCATAGAGTAAAATTAGCATAATGGGAGGGAGGACATGCGGCAAAACGTCTTGTCATTCGGCGGCCCGGTTATATAAAACTATGCTTCATGGTTCTTCAGTTAAAAAAAAAAAAAAAAAACATAAATAAATAGGACAGCTTCATTAGAACAGCCCATAGGATAGGGTTCGCCGAAAAATTCCCCCATGTTTTTTTTTTTTTTTTTTTTGATGAAAAATATTGTCCTGAAAATCATTGCCGAGTGGAGAAAAATGTATGGGTCGCCGAAATAAATTTGAAATAGAAAGAAAAAAAATAATAACAGTTAAATGCAAAGGGAGATTCAAAGTATTGCAATGAATACTCACACCAAAAGTTCTAAATTTTTGAATGTAAATATCGTAAGTATATCACAGCTTGATCAAGAGATGCAGGTGGCACATTTAAAATAAAATAAAGTGGAATAGAGACCTAAGGTATCGCAGAAAATTACCACATTTGTTCAAAATGTTAAAAATTCTTTTTCCAAGGCTGCAAACGCTTGTATTGAAAAAATTCAAAAATATTAGGGGAGAAATTTAAAGTTTTGTTACGGAAAATCCCAGCAAATTATCGTGTTTGGCAAACGAAAATTGGAAGAAAATATTACCACAATATGTTTATCAGTAATTAAAATTGACAATGAAGATAGGAGGGACGTAGCCAAACTGAAAGGAAGAGTGGGGAACTCCAAACCCCTCTTTTTACGTCCCCAAATCTGGCCTGGAAGCGAGTTTTTAAAATTTAGGTTTTGAAAAAATCCTGGAAAAATGTTCTCAAACCCTATCCTTTAGCCTAACGTCATTAAAGATGGCCTACACACTGTCAAAAATGAAACGCTCAATTTTGACGATTCGGCAATCCTCGAGCACTATTTCGTTATTTTCTACGATCCTTTCGTCACCGAATCACGTGATATTTGACGAAACTAGAAATCTCAAATTTTTCACGAAATAATTTCGTCCCGATTTCGTCACATTGCAGTGCATTCTGGGAGTTTTCGTTTCAGTCTTGTACTTTCTCGTTAAAATATTTTACAGCAGTTATTCTGAAGGATTCATAAAGAAGGTTAGTATTTATTAAAATTTGTATGTGCAATGTGCCTTCTTTTATGTATTGTTACATTTTTGTTTAGTGTTGTGTTTATTGTTGGATTTAAAACACATTAAAATTGAAAACGACCTGTTCGATTTGGTTTGGAATTCTGTATACACTAACTTTGAGTCTCCTCCACGTTAGGCTTAACTAGCGTTATTTTTTATTTGCAAATGAAAATGTGTGTTTGTTGACATTTGTTTTCGAAAACGTACTTCCTTTATTTCCCCCCGTTAGACAATTGACAAAGATGATCAAAGCATTTTTACGAATTTAAACTTACATAAAAAATTCCACCGTCGCTACAGCAAAGCAGATAATAAATACAGCGCCTTGATAAATAGCATAGAACTTTGAAGCTTTTAATTTCAACGTTGAATATGTTTCATGGTTATGTGTTTTCATTCTTCTTCATGAATTTTACTAATATAATTCTGGTGAACGAAGTGTTTTTGTTTAATAATTCAAAATTTTTTTCCTCTGCAATTTTTATTTTCTTAAACAAATATTCCGCTCCCCCCCCACCCCCTCTCTAAGTATTGGTATTTTTTTCTTCTTCTACTCTACATGTAATATTTTATTCAATACAATAATAATTTATACAGTAGCTCTCTCACAAAAGTGTACGTAACACTTATCATTTTCAATGAAATATTGCTCTACCCATTAGGTAAGAATAATATTTTGAAATGGGTAAACAATAGATCTTTTATAGTTAATTCTTAACAAAACTACATGAAATATTTTAATAGCAAAATGAAATATGATTTTGAAGAAATTAATAATCTGAAAGTATTAAGAACTTTATCTCACAAAAGTGTTCATAAAAATATTTTTTAATAATTGCTTAGCAACCTTTTAAACAAGCCCACAAAAATCGAGGAAAAAAAGCGCTTAATGCAATTAAAAATAAACGCAAACTGGCTATCAGCTTACTGTTCGGAAATGATACCCCCCCCCCCCTTTTTTTTTGTTAGGCTCGTTGACCGGACTTATTAAAGTCGCACCCCATATTGTTTATGTAATGTCATCCCCTTCTGCAGGTGTCTCTTATTTATGTTGTATCAATACTTCACTATTTGTTGAGTCTGTTTCTTTTTTTCTTTTGAATGGTTTTACTTGCAAAATAAAACATGAAATAAAGTAAGTATTAATTTAAAACAAAGCATTTTAAGTTACAAAGAAAACATTAATTCCTATAAAGAACTATATCTTTGTGCTTTGCAGCTAAATATTTTCAATATTTTTTCAATTTATCCCAAATTTAAAATAAGTTATTGAAGGTAACCTTGATTTTTAAAAAAAGGTAAGTTAGCAGCATGTTTGAAAATAATAACAATTATAAAGCGTTCTTTGTTGTTTATTTTCACATTTAGTACGCTAAATTCTATGTTAATTTGTGTTACCTGATTTGTGATAATTATGAATTTTTCCATTATACATAGTTTCTACAGCTGAAATAAATACAGCATTAATTATATTGCCATATTTGCTGCCTCAAGGAATTATCAGCAAAATAAAGGGAATTCTCTTCAGAAGCATTTCATAGATGAAATACTAGTAAGTCCAAATTTAAGTTAGAGTAATGGTTTTTGCTGCAGACAAAGTAAAATGTCTATGTAAAATTTCAATTGAAAAATTGAAAGGAAAATAAAAAGTATATGATAAAAACTAGTAAACTTTTCTCGATACGCTAGTCACTATTTTCATTACATACCTTTGAATCTCTTACTTGCAATTCTGTCTTGGCGTTGGCCATGGTTGCATTAATGCTTATGGAGCTATCTTAGTAAATCAATAAAGTTCTAATCAATTATGTTATATAAAGGTACCTAATTTCCCTTGAAGTTCCAGACAGGTAAATATGAAGTATGTACCAAAGTACTTCAAAGTATAAAGTATGTACTGCATGCAATAATACACTTCCTGTATTAAACATAAATTTTGCCAAACAAGCATTCTACATAGAAGCAAAATTAATAAGACAAATAATCGATTGAAAAAAGAAAAAGGTAAGCTTTTTTTCAAGATTATCTAATTTCATTTTCTGTATCTAATTTTCGAACAAAGATATACATACTTAAAGCTGTACATTTTATTGCACTATTTCTTTAAAATTTATGTTATTAGTTTAAAAAAAAATCTTTTTATTTTTTTTTCTGGAATTTTTTATGCGATGCAATGAAGAAGTAAATCTCCAGCAATTTTCTCTTGAGCAAATATTGATGTAATTCTGCATAAAAGTAACCTATGTCTTATTCTTCCAGAACCCAATGTCTGCTGAGGAAGTAGCACTTCTATATTCCCAGTAGGACTGAACGACGTAGGAATTTTTACATCGTGATGCATCGCCAAACTTACATCGCGAGTAGTTGAAGCAGTTTGAATTATTCTTCCCGCTATAGGTGGCAAACCCCCGATTAGGGGAGTTTTCCTTGCAAAAATCGAAGCTTTGGTCAGAATTTTCCCAAATTTGGCACGAAAACTACCCTATGGGAATTCACAAACATCAAAGGACAAATGTACCAAACTTGGAATAGATCCGACAAAAACCCACGCGGGGGATTCCCCATGCATAGCGGGACTAAAATGGGGGAACTCTCGAGCATCAAAGGAATTCTGTGCCAAATTGTTAAAAGATCTTATAAAAACTGGTTTTTGAAAAAAAAAAAATAGACCCCAATAGCTGGACGAAAACTCCCCAATGAGAATTCCTGAGCATCAAAGAAGTTCTGTGCCAAATTCAGAAAAGATCCCACAAAAACTTGCTTTTTATAAGGAGAACCCCAATGGGGTTGCGCCCCCCCCCCCCCCCATAGAGGAAGGGAAACTAATCTGCTTGAATTCCCGAGCATCAAACGACCTCTGTGCCAAATTTAGAAGAAATCCGACAGAAATTGGTTTTTATAAGAATAACCCCAATGAGGGGTTGCCCCCCCCCCCTCCCATAGAAGAACGAAAATTATCCTGCTTGAATTCCCGAGCATTAAAAGACCTCTGTGTAAAATTTGGAAAAGATTCGACAAAAACGTGGTTTTTATAAGAAGCACCCCCAATGGGGTTCCCTCCCCCCCCCCACAATAGAGGGACGATAACTACTTTTTGAATTCCCGAGCATCAAACGACCTCTGTGCCAAATTTAGAAGAAATCCGACAGAACTTGGTTTTTTGTAAGGAGAAACCCCATGGGCGTTGCCCCCCCCCCCCCCCCATGGAGGGACTAAAACCATTGTGTGTGCATTCCCGAGCATCAAAGGACCTCTGTGCCAAATTTGGAAAAATCAGACAAAAACTTGGCTTTTATAAGGAGATCCCCTATGACGGTTGTTCCCCCCCCCCCCCCCATAGCGGGAAGGAAACTGCTCAATGAGTATTCCTGAGCATCAAGAATGAACCTCTGTGCCAAATATGGAAAAGATCCGGCAAAAAATAGATTTTTTGCAGGAAAATCCCCCTTATGGGGTTTTAGTTAGATACCATGGGGAGTTTATGGGACCGGACTAACATGCGGGTTTCCGGTTTTTTTTTTGCTTGGATAAAAAAAAAAGCTTGGATGTAACGTAAGCAAACTTTGTGGCGCACACGGACCTATCGGTTTAGAGGTTTTTATTCTAAACCGGTGTAATGATGTAGGGTGTACTGTACATCGGTATTTTACGATGCATCGATGCATCGTAAAGCCCTAATTCCCAGATAATCATTTCACATTGTTGATTCACAACTTGAATTTGCAATAATTATTTTTATATTTTAAAGAAATTGTCTGCTTGTATTTTTAGATTAATAAAAAAAATTTTAACATCTTTTTCGTGTCTCTTTTTTCAACAAATACTTGCCTTTTGCTTTAGGCGGAGGGGGGGGGGGAGTGCAGGCCAGTCATTTCGATTTTTTTTCCAATTGTGGAAAAAGGTGTACACTCTTCAAAATTTTTATAGAGAACCAACTAAAAACACGGCCTTTCGTACGTAAAGAATAAAAGTTCAAAAATCAAAGGAGGGGGGAATGTCAACCCCCATAAATGACCCCCCCCCCCCGTAAATGACGGGCCTGTGAGTGTGACTATGCGCATCAAAGTGGGAAATTATGGTGGTAAGATTCTGAAGTAAAGATTTGACTAAATCTTATAAGATACAGTCGAACCTCGTTAAAACGAACTTTAATGGATCATTAAAATCGATTACTCTTAACAGAATTCGTCTTATCCGAAAAACAAAAACAATGGGACAGAGAATACAAAAAAGTGCGTTTTAGAAGTAATTCTTTTTAATCGTGTTCGAATTAACGAGGTTCATCAGTATCGTCAAAAAAAAAAAGAAAAGAAAGAAAACTAATCAGCCCAAAAAAGAAAAAATAAAAATAAAAGAAATAAACTCAAAAAATTATGAAATTAACATGCTCAAATATGACGAAATTAATTTGACGAAACTAATTCTCTCAAAACTACGAAAATGATTGTCGATTTGACGAAACTAGAATGAAGAAATATTTCGTTACATTTGACGAAATTCGCATCTTCAAACCAGAGACGAAAGCAGTTTCCTCAATTTGACGAAATGTTCGTTCGGAGCATATCCCTGGAAGCGATTTCGTCAGAAACGAAGAAAATTTCGTCGAATATGAAAGTCCATTTCTGAGAGTGCACCTGAGTATTTAGGACTGCAAGTTCGAAAAACCGTGAGAGTGCTCCCAACGTAACATTCGAGATACGTCCTCTCAATTAATCATTCATCCTCATTCAAGGTCGAATAAATTTCGTCTTTTGGACTTTAATTTAAAAAAAACTCCTTGAGTTGTCCCGAAACTGCCATCCTCCAAATATTACCGAAGATCCTCAAAAATTTCATTGTTAACTCTTCAATTTAGAAAATTTTTCGGGGGAGAGATCTCCAAAAGCTTCTACCCCTCTAACAGTATTAATAAATCGTCTACGATTGCTTTAATTGAATTTCAATTTTGAAAATTTGCCAGGGGAGGACTCCGAATCTCCGCCCATTAACAATACCAAAAATCGTCTAAAATTGAGGTTTCTACGGATCGAAATATTTTTCGGAAGAATGCATCTCTCTCTCTCGCCAACATCATCGAAAAATGTCTTAAATCTCGCTTTTAGTGCTTCAATTACGAAACATTTCTGGTCGCGAGCCCCTTCAAAACCCCCCCCCTCCCCCTTTCATCGAAGGTTGGCTTAAATTACGTTTTTGGAGCTTTGATTTCAAGAAACTGGCGGTGCACTAAATTTTAACAAAAAAGTCTACAATCGCGTTTTTAAGGCTTCAAAATTTCAAAAAATTTCAGAAAGGGGGGGGGGAGGCCGCATCTCTCTTCCTCTTAATATCACCATACATCGTCTAAAACTGCATTTTTCGAACTGCAATTTTCAAGTTTTAACCCTCTCCCCCGGACCCCCCCTTTACGTGTCACAATCACAAATAATTCACAATTGGGAATGCGTGCTTAGAGTTTGCATTTTGAAAAATTATAGAACGATGACCCCGAGTCTCTTCCTCCCTTAACATCACCATAGATCGTCTTAAACTGTGTTTTTCAAACGGTCTTGAAAATACCCGAGGGAGAGCCCCTGGACTCCCTCTTCTGTACATAATTAACTTAAATTTGGAAAAATTATCGGGAGAGGCTATCCTGGAACTCCTCTCCCCTCCCCCCCCCCCCAAACTCAAAATATAGTTTAAAACTGAGTTTTTATGTCTTCAAATTGCGAAATAATGCAAGAAGGTAGCCCTCCGACACCCCCTAATTCTGATTGAATATTACCCTTACGATTATTTATATTGCTATTACTAAGATCTAGTAATGTGACTATCCCTGCTAAACCAGAAGCCAAATCTTCTCTCTCTCTCTCTGCATATTCGAACATGCGTTTGAAAAAATTAAGGGGCCGCAAAAGCGCACGCCACCCCCCCCCCCCCCGTTTTTTTAAATAGCAACGGCCCTGGTACTCTTTTTAAAATTCAACGACCGTGTCTCTTTTTCAATGAAAGGAGCATCACAGACGGCATGGAGTTGGTGTCCGTTTCAAAGCTGGATCAGACGATTTGATTTCTTTTCAATATCTCATAAATTTTCTGGAAGTAGCACAATTCTGCATGATGAATACGTGTGACATTGATGAGAGGGAGGGAGGTCAAAAATGTTTTATTGATTGCAATAATTCTGACCAGTATGCTCTAGTCTTTTATTGATTCATTTGCACCTTGACAATCGTTAAGAACTAGTTTTGAAGTTTGCGAATTACATCTTTTTTATCCCTCCAATCAACAATTTATATATTTTCTTCATTAACTAGCTTAAGCTTATGAAGAATTTTTCTCATTTCACTTTACTCCCATCTTCTCTACCATTTTAAATAGATTGTTTCAATTTATCATTAGATAATTTTTTATTAAAACTTTCAGTGATGTTGGGTTTCGCTGATGGATGTAGAACAATTTGTTCTTAAGGTGTTTAAATTATTTTTCGTAAATCATATTTACTTTCTTCCATATCTGATATGTATAGAAGGATATTTGATTCGTTAAAATTCTCGAGTTCTGATTTTTGATGTGCAGAATAGCTGAATCCATTTTTGAGGATTTCCGAAAAATATCTGTCATGATGTGTGTGAGCCATCTTTTTTCGCTATGCGACTTCAATTTTGGAAAACTTCCAAGAGAGCGCTCCCACTGTAACGCCAGAATGACACCCTCTTTATCATCAAGAGTCATCTAAAACCGCGTTTCTTGTAATGAAATTTTGAACAATTTATAGGAGAGAGCCCCTGATTCCCCCTCTTTCCTTAACAAGATCAAAGACAAGCCTAGAATTGCGTTTTAGGAGTATCAATTTCAAAAAACTGCCGGGGAAATGGCACTGAAATTCACCTTCCACTAACATTATCAAGATATATCAAAACTGCGTTTCTAAAGCTACAAGTTCGGAAATTTAAGAGAAGCGCCCCTCTCCCTCCTCCTCACTCTCGTCAACATTATTAAAAAGTTGTCTTAAATTTGGTTTTTAGGGCTTTAATATCAAGAAAATTCCGGGAGAGAATCCAAAAATTTTTTCTTAACGTCACAAAGGTCGGCTACAATTGCGATTTTAGAGCTTCAGTTTCAGAAAACTGCTTGTCCCTTAAACCATAGACAGCGTTTTTAAGACTTTAATTTTGAAAATTTTCCATCGGCGAGCCCTGTGATTTCTTCTTTCCTTAACATTACCACATATAGTCTAAAACTGCGTTTTTAGAACTACAATTTTGAAAACAAAGGAAAGCCCTCCTTAACACAAGGGTAGACTATTTACCTATTGCGCTTTTAAAGTTTCAATATTGAAAAACTACCGGAAAGGAGCCACCAAACCTTTTATTCCCCTAATATCACCAGAGATGGTGTAAAACTGTGGTTTTAAAATTACAATTTCGAAAATTTTCCGGGGGAGAAACTCCCCGCACCCCTTATTTAAGTGACAATAAATTTCCGTTTCAAGGTTCATATTATATACATCTAGTAATGGCTCCATCCCAAGCCAGAAAGTTGTCCCTATAATTATTCATACGTTTGACAAAAAAATAATATAATAATGTGTAGCAAATTCAGAGGTACCCAAAACTTGTTTACTCAAGGTCCACTTTTTAAAATTAGGGAAGGCAAGGCAGGTTCACAATCCAACAACATTTCAATTCAAATGGCATTTGTTAGCGCTCCCCCCCCCCCCCGTGAATTTGACTGGAAATTACACACTCTAAAATCTGTTATGTTTAACCCAATTCGAAAGCGAGAAAATTGGGGGGGGGAACTTGCGCCATTTAGCTTGGGGGGGGGGGGAAGGGCACCCCTGTGTGCGGCCATCCAACATGATGTCGGCCCAGACCGCCAAACCACCACCGCCATAATGGTCGATTTTGCGGATATTGGAGGGTAGGTAGCGGGTCCCGGTTCATCTCAAGCGGCTATTATTGTCCTACGTTCATTTGGATAAAAATAGGAACCCGCTACCTACCCTCTAATATCCGCAAAATCGACCATTATGGCGGTGGTGGTTTGGCGGTCTGGGCAGACATCATGTTGGATGGCCGCACACCCCTCCATGTCTTTGAGAGAGACTCTGTGACAGTTGCGAGGTATAGAGAGGGATCTGGTCTCGGAACCCTCTGCTCACCTCTTGAGAGGCACCGCTATCCCTGAGCTAATTTTAATGGATGTTAACGCAAGTCCATATAGAGCTCTTCTGGTCGACGAATTCCTGGAAGGGAGGATAATCACTGGATGGATTGGCCAAGCAGATCTCTAGACTCTAATCCAATAGAGCATGTCTGGGACGCTCTAGGGAGGGCAATCGTAACTCGTAAAGCCCCTCCGGGGACCCTCCATAGCCTGAGAACAGCGTTAATGAACGAGTGGAAACAATTTCCCTAGGATTCCATAAACAGCTTCGTTTCAAGTATGTAGTCACACTGCAAGGGCTGTGTGTTTGTTAGAGGGACCGTTTTTTTTTTTTTTTTTTTTTGTTGTTGTTCAATTTTAAAACCGCTGTTTCATACCATGCTACTCTAACGAGTGTTATTTATGATCACACTTGTGTATTTTAAATTTTGGGTGGTTATTTGTTTTGTATTGTTTCACTGTATATACATACCAAATTTCATTAAAATCGGTCCAGTAGTTCTGGAGATAATAGACCAAATCTAAAAATTCTCTTAATTTCTTATACCAGTGTATATATATGTACCTATTTATTTAAAAGGTGTAAAAAACCTGTAGTCAATGTATAAGGCATTGGTTTTTGAACACTGATATAATCTTATATAAAAACTTCTCTTTTGGACACAAAAGAATTTTTTTTCACTCAAAAATAACAGACAGAAAAATGAAAAATTGATAAGACTTCCCTGGGCAACACGAACTGCGCCCCACCCTTATATTGTCCGTTTTTCAGCAGTTGAGACTTGGCCACGTCCCCAACACGTGGTATCGGAAGATTCCATATGCGTCTTTTGGGGGATGAGGCTTCAGACCAACACTGAGAAAGGTTTCCAGTTGGCCATCGTTATCGCACTGGAAGAAGATAAGTGTTCTATAATTTTCTAAGAAATCATCTCCCACCTTTTCACTCGAAAAAAAGGTGTGCTACAAAAGACAATTGTTCGACTTAAAAGTATTTTAAGATTTGCAGTATATATCTATACGTTTCGGGTTAATTTAACATTGATTTTGCAAAGGAAATCCTAAACTTTCTGTTTTTCACACTAACTAATGACATTTTCTGCAAACACGGTGAACAGTTACGGGTGAAATTGGAACGAAGATGTTTCATTCTATAACGCTGAAACCTTTCACAGAACTCAAACGTGGGGCCGTGGTAGCCCGATCGGTAGAGTGTCGGATTCGGAGCCGGAGGGCCTCGGGTTCGAACCTCGATGGTCGAAGACCCACCGTCGTCATTAAAGGGGACTGGGCGACGTTAAATATGCTCTTGGTCTCAATGTCCTCCAAGTGAAACGATACCTCTGGGGGTGCTAATTTCAGGTAGCTATTAGTTCAAAATTCTCATTAACTGTTGCATCCGGTGGTGGTGCTGCCATCTATCGGTATAAAAAATAATGGAGGCAAGGCACTTAGTATGCAGATCCCTCGACATAATACAGTTGTAGGTCAGTTATGACTCTGAATCGAATCGAACTCAAACGTGGATTTTTCACGCATTTTCTAATTATAAATCTCTAATCGCATTTTGTTAACTTTGTTGGTCAACCATTTATCACCTTATTTTCGATCCAATTTTCTTCTTTAAAGTGTTTTTTTAAGTATTACACAGTAGTATGGAATAAATGAACTACTTTTGCAATATTTCGAACTATTTTACTTCGAATATAATGAAGAATTAATACATTTTCGAATTACGTTTGTTGTTACTTTGCGAATTCGAGCCATTTTGAAAATAATTAAGTAGTATTTGTGAAGTAAACAAGCAAAAATTAATACTAAACGATTTTTTAACTATCACTGCATTGAAAAAATAATAAACAAAGAAAACGACAGACGACTTTAATTTCGAATTTTTCTGAAAATATTTCTCTGTCATCTCATTTTCGGCCCATTTCAAACAGTCAATATTTTGTAAAAAAAATGTTGGGTTGATGTAATCATGTAGAGACAGTATGAAAAAGTATTGAACTACTATTTCAATTCCTAGGCACTTCATTTTTAACCACACGCATTTAAATCGTACCAACAATTTTGGAAGCCACAGTAGGTAAGCTACACTTTGTGTGATCGAGGCCTTCGAGATAGGAAGGCCATCCAACTAGCAAATGACGTCATCGTTTGTCGATCCACAATGATATTGGGAAGTGAGCACTTCGATTAATATTTTGGTTAAATAAAACTATTTGGTTTATTTATTATTGACTTCTGTTATTTTAGTAGCATTACAAGTTCTACTTTTTCATTTGAAAACATAAAAAGGAACCGATAATCATACATTAAAAAATACACTGAGCTTAATTCATAGTATTTGACATAAAAACATTTATAAGTATTACAAAGTATTCAAATAACTAAACACGATTTTATTTTACAATCATGTTAAAACAAAGTGATAAATAAACACAGTTTTATTTTTCATTGGAAATTGTTTTTTAACTAATCGCATTTTAACTACTCGTATATTGTATTGAAACATTAAGTCTTAAGAAGTATTCAAATAAATAAATGAACTTTCATTTTACAATTACATCAAAACAAAAAATAATATTACTATTGTATTTGAATAAGAATTAAATGAAATTTTAAAAAATAAATAAACATTTTTACTTAAGAAAACGGGAAACATGACTGCAATATTTTCAAAGACATAACATCAAATTAAAGTACGTAATACCATATTATTAATGTTAACTTAGCTGAGCAAATTTATGCTTTTCAAAAGACGTGAATGCTTGGGTGCCATCCCCCAAAGTAGACGGTGCCCTACCCCCTTCAATTATGAAAACTTCAACAAAAAAAAAAAAAAAAAAAAAAAACCAAAAACATCTCCATCTCCCTTAAAATTTCAAGGGCACAGTTATTTATAACTATAGCCGTTGAAATGCTATCATTATTATGAGACCATGATTCCGACCCCCCCCCCCCTTCGGTGGGCACTCTCGAAAAATTACACAGGAATTCAACTTGAAAAACGTTAATTAAAGAATGTATAATACAACATCATGAATACTGTATGTTGTACATCCAAAAAATGTATTCAATATCTAAACAGCCTTTTTTTTTTTTTTTTTTTGAATTCGGCTACTTTTCCATTTTTAGCTTTTTCTGCTGCTAATGATTCTTGTGTGTGTGTGGGGGGGGGGCTTTAATAGTTCATCATTTTAGGCTTTTGAAAAATTATTTTAAAAAGCATTAATTGATGACAAAGTAACCTTTTTCAAAAAAACTTTTCATAGAATGACCATTTTAGCAACTTTCTTTAATACTTAAAACCTCATATATGTTAAATTTAGATCAACATTTTGCTGAGTATGCTCTTTTAGGAAATAAATGTGACAGTTTTGTGACAGGGGGAAGGGAGGGGATAACAAGAAGTGTGACATCACGCGTTGTTTATAACAATATGCTCATGTTGAACAGCGTTACATGTAACAAGGAGGAGGGGGGGGATTTGTTCAAAAGTTTGCATAATACTTTATAGACAGCCCCTTAATTCAATTTATGTTACAGTTTCAGAGTTCCTGAAAGCTTATTAACAGAAAACCCAAGGAGTTCAAAAAATATGTAGTTCAAAATATTTTGCCCTTTTTAAGCATAAACAAACAAGCACAGAGCATTTGGCAAAAACACGTTGTGTATCCACTGCTCAAAACTAATCTTTCGCAAGCCCAGAAATTATGAATACCGTTAACTTAACCACAATGTGTGCATAAATATCATAAAACTTAAAGACAACAGTGAAAAAAACCCGTATATATTTTTTTAATTTACGCACAGAACCAGCTTGTTTGAATAACATTGCAGGGGCGTAGTTGGGGGGAAATGTTTGAGTATCGGACCCACGACCTCCGGCGTTCAAATCTAATCTTCTATCTCAGAACTACGGAAGCCCATCAAGGAATGTTTTTTGATCAAAATAACACATGCTAGCGTATGAAACAATTTAATCGAAACGGAAAATATAAGATTAGTTCAGTTAAAAGCCTGTTTCAATAAACTTGTTTACATATTAACTGAATATCAACACCAGGTTACGTTGCTTCTGATAGCAACAAGTATATTTGCAGAAAATTTTGACATATGTATATTGTCAGCTTGGAAAATCCATTTCGAATAAATGCGTGTACAAAGTTGAAAAAATAAAGAAATAAAAAGTTGCAAGTTAACCGTTTCAAATATTAAAGCAGTATACTAAAATTACAAATTACAGACAAAGATATCAGAAAGGAAACTGACAATTGTTCGTGTAATGGAGGAAAACGTAAGTAATCTTAACTGCATAAAATGTAAATTTGTTTATCTGAGAAAAGTACTTACCTCCGAACTTTAAAATTTATTCCATGAGACGCCCAGCTTTTTTCTTCACATGCAGGTTGTTCGGAAGCGGAAATCGCTGACTCAAATTCACTCAGCAGACACTTATATTATATATATATTTTTTAATTGCCTCTACATTCCGGTACGTGGAAAGGATGAGATAAATCCAACAGTATTGTATTCAAAAATGTGCAGCCGAAGTTAATATTTCCTATTTCATCTATTTCAACCAGACCAAGAAGCACCATTGTTTAACTGGTAGACTGCACTGCTTTCAAAGTTTCGCGCCAAGTTCAAAGATCGACTACTGGTGGCGTAACGAAGCGGGGGGGAGGGGAGTTGTCTGGCCTGTTATCACGTGGGTCTCGGTGTGATACCTTTCAATACTTCAGTACTATTTTTTTTTCTTTCAATATGGCTTTTATTCTTCAGAAATGAAAAAAGGAACAAAACAAAAATTAAAGCTTTTCACATGCCTATATGATTATCTACAGAATAGTTGAATAAGTGCCTGAAACAACGTTTGATGTTGCTGTTTTGACCTATTTATTTTTGTAAATAAGAAAAAAAGTATATGTTTTTTTTTTTTTTTTCAAGTTTTTTTCGATTACTCTAAAAGTAATTCAGTTCTTCCAGTACTTTTACGGAACAGCGTTACGTGTAAGGATCATAAAATAGGCAAAAGTTTGTTGCCCGTATTCTAGTACAGCTCCGAACAAGGACGGATACAAGGGAGGGGCGATCGCCCCTTCCTTGAGTCAAGATGCAGAACTCTTCCACCGCATATTTTTGATACTGAAGTTGGAAATTATTTTAGCCTATCTTCAATAGTTTTACGAAGCTCTTGCTGTCTGGAAAATGAAATTGTAGCACCTATCTTAACACTTTAGTGATAGGGATCCGAACTTTATATAGGAAGTATTTCAAAGTTCCAAAAACTCAGTTTTAGACGATTTTAGTGATATTAAATAGGGTTATGGTTCAAGGGCTCTTCTCAGGAAAGTTTCGAAAATTGAAGTCCCCTCCCCTCCCCCCCCCCCCAAAAAAAAAGAGAAATTTATTAGACTTTTTATTATTGGACACCTTTGATGGCGTAAGGTAAGAGATGGGGTTTATTACACCCCTCCGCAATTTTGTAGAAAAGGAAGTCCCCCCCCATTCCTAAAATAACTGAAATGTGACGATCTTCATGGTGTTTGGAGGGGGGGGGCAGAGGTTTGCGAATTTATAAAAGGGTAAGGGTGTGAAATCAATCGCCCTCTTCTTGAATAGTCTCTGGATCCGTCCTTGACTCTGAATGTAAAAGGCGTAATTTTTAGCAAGAAACTTTGCTATAGTCAACTTATTCAGTTGTTCAACATATCGGACATTTCCCCCCCCCCCCGGACCATTTAGGTGAGCTAACTTTACGATTTTTGGGTTGAGAAAGAGCATTAAATTTAGATTTTAAATCAATAGCCGGTACGGTTTTTCCAAATTTTGAATTGTGTCACTTTCCCTGCCGGGTGCCATATGATTCTTTGTTAAAAACATACATGATCATAAAAAAAATCGTAACTAGCGCTATCTAGGGGGGAGGGGGGCCGGTCTTTTCTCTTAAAACAATTGTTAGTGCGATTTTGGTGACTTAGAGCAAACCTAAGGAGCCGTTTATAAGTTCACAAATGATGTCGCCCTTGAAAGGGGTAGGGAGGGAAGGTTCGGGGTTCATGAACTTCTGACAGTTAATCTCAAGGGGGAAGGAGGGGATTACAAGAAATGTGACTTCACACATTTTGGTCCAAATAAAAGTGTTCGTTATAGCAACATGTTCATCGAACATTGCATGAGATGTGACGAGGGGAGAGGGTAAGGTAAAGTGTAACATCTTTTATGGACAATCCGTGTGGACGTTAAGCTATTGTGTTCTCAAGTCTTCGTTCTGCCCCCCCCCAGAAACGAAGTTGGTTAGCACCCCCCCCCCCCCCCCCGCGCTGGAAAATACTCGCCCTGGGGTAGTTGTCATCTCTTAAGACGGCCGTACCGATGACCCTTTAATTTTAAAACAGTATTCCAACCAAAGACATTTTTTATAACGCACCGAAAATTATTACATATTTCTAAACATTAACATTCATGCAATACTTAGATAAATAATCTTGATTTTAATAGTCAATTGCATTAATATATTTCAGATTGATTTTTTATTGTTTTCTTATTTACTTTTATTCCTCACACGTGAATCCTTTCTGGAACAATTGGCCAGTCCCCGCCTTTGGTTCAACCAGGGTTTTTTTTGGGGGGGGGGGGGCAACTTTTGTTTGAATAATGATTTCAGCATTTTTTAAAAGTAACTTCTACTGTAGATCTACTGACTGTATACCCACTTTATATGATCTCAAATTTTGTACATTCCATACAAATGCATCAAAGACCCAGCCCCTAAGAGCTGCTGAGTCACCTCCCCCCCCTCAAGAAAAGAGAGAGGGAGATAGAGAGAGATACTAATAAGTCTTCAAAAAGAACGCAACTCTTAAGCATTTCAATGCCACAGTCTGTGCGGCAATGAAACTTTCCTGTCCCCCTCCCCCTTTTTTTTTCATCAGCGCACTTGCAATTTCAAATATAGGACGTTAGTGTTTAAAAGGGTATCGTTCAAAATTTAGAAAGCTTTTCCTTAATAGAAATGTTTCTTTCGGAAAACAAAATGCCTCACTTTTTTTTGTAAATGCAATATTTATAGTTCTGAAATTTTCAGTTTAAAAGGTAAAGATTCCCCGTAGACAACAATTACGCGAAGCTAAAAACGAAAGGAAAGAACACAAAGACGTTTTCGCAAATTTAAATGCCCGCCAAAGTTAGGGTTGTCTCAATTGCAAGCGGTAGCGATCACCCCCTCGCTAAAATTAGCTATGCTTTCGGGATGGCGTTCCGAAGTGTCTTCTCCTCATGAATGCACAATACCACAAAATCATGTTGTATATGGAGCTCTGCTCTAGTTGATTTCGGTTTGATACAGTGATGCGAGTTGAGATATATTTGACAAAACAGAATTAAGCTCCATGGTGCTCATAAGTGGACCTGAAATCGGCCATTCCTATCTACTTAAAATAAGCAACTCTTCCGTTTCCAATTCTTCATGCCGCTTTTTTCGCGATATTACTTCAACTAATTAATTGCTCTACTTAGCAATTAACTATAACAAGCATTCTTCCACGATTTGAAAAATCGTCAAACTTTCGTTACTCATTTTGAAAACATTTCGAATGGAATATTTTGGGCTGCGATTTTATGGTCATCGAAAGTATCTCCACATTTGGCAATAATGTTTTTTTTTTCAAAAACTAATAGAGGAATAATAAGTAAATACCTATTTCTCAAAGTCGGGAGGGGGAGCATTATTACCCAAAGGTTTCTTAAAAACAACTGTCGCAAATTTCGCGATTGTTTAAAAAATCGCACCAACTATCGACAAAAGGTCATACTTCCCAAAATAAGTAGCACAAGTACAAGGGAGCGGGATTTCGAACGAGTAACTTTTTTAAGCGCTGTTTGTACTTCAGTGGTCGGATACTGAAGGTTGGATGCTATGTTCAAAAAATAAATTAATTTATAAATGAAACTGTTTTTAAACAAGTGAGTTTTAATTTCCTATTTTGAAAATTCTTCAATTTTGAATATGATTTAAGGAAGTGTTTTCGTTTTAAACCTAGTACTATTCTGTTCCTTATAATCATCATAGCTTTAGTATTGATAATGATGTTTTGTACATGTCATGTAGTTTACGCGACTTTGAGTCGTTTCAGGTTTTTATTCATTTTAATGAGTTGCTGGAGTCCCGCTATTTAATACTGTCATTGAGGGAAGAGTCGTGTATTGTCCGTTTTCCACGAGAAAGCACTTGACTCCGCCTTCGTCACGTGATATCCGATGACTCTATTTCGCAGTTTTCGGCAGGAGGTATATTCGAATCATAGCATTTTGTCGTAAAAACAGCAGTTTTTAAAATGTAAGAATAACGAAAATAGCAACAGACAAGTGAAGCAAGTGATGTAAAGGACACTGAGTCTTTTTGCACATTAAAATGCACGCCAAAGTTAAGGTTGTCTCATTTACAACAGCTGGGAGATGTTTACCGATCACCAAGGAGAAAATTTAACTCTGCGTTCGAGAAGGCGGGGCGGAGTGCCTTCTCGTGGAAAACGGATAATACTCTATCAGGGGCGCAGTGACTGGGAGAGTTTTAGGGGCTTGCTCCCGAAATAATTATTTTTAGGCCACATTGTCTCTCCTAGTATGGTAATACATTTACGCTGAAGGACTGTTATGAACCGCACTTCCCCCTCCACCGCAAGAAGTTCTGGCTGCTCCGTGTACCCCTCCGGGCGGGGGGGGGGGACACCAGTTGAATCGTGCCATAGTGCAAGCCATTTTTGTAAAACAATGCATGAATGTAAGATTCTTTTTTTTTTTCATCTTCTCAGCCCAAGCCCTATCGTTGTGCTACCCCCTACTTCCCCTTGTTGACCCATGTTTGCGTTCGCTGTATGAAACAGCAAAATACATTCCTTAAATTTAAATTCAGGAAATGAACAATTGCTCCTCCTGACATCCCTAATAGGTATGCCTGTCATTTGGGCGATCAGAGAGGGGAGGGGGCAATTGACTCCCCCTGGGATTTAGAAATACAATGTAAGGATGCAATTTTGTATGTAATTTGCTTTTTTTTCCCATGAAATATTTTGAATACGAACCCTTTGCCGCCTCTCCTGCTGGAAATGTTTGAAATAACGTATCTGATAATAGGTCATATTATCAATTAATCAAAATGTTCCCAAAATTTTTTTGGGAGGTCACGATGACCTCCAGTGACTTCCCAAGGGGGTGGCGTAATTTCTTAAGTTCGCCAGGGGCGCTAGACCCCATAGTTACGCAATTGGCCACTGCCTTGAGCGGCAAATTTATTTTGATGGCAAAATGTAAGGAGATAAAGAAAAAAGGTAAACTCCAGTTTATTCCTTAGTTTCTCTTATGCAGCTCAAAATGCAGCGGTGAAGGCATGCTCATGGGGTGGTACTTGTCAACACTGCCTAGGGCGGCAAAACTACTAGAGCAGGCCCTGCGGGGACGAGAGCTTCGCGCTTCCGTATTCATTTTTTGTTTGACAGATTTATACTTTTATTAAATTGGATTATTTCCATTCCTATATGGTTTCAAAAAAAAAATTTTACACTTGCAGTCAAAATGAAAAAGATGAAGAAAGGGGCGCCGTAAGACGAGGGCGCACCGGGATTCGGTCCGGCGTCCCGGTGGGCCAGCACGGGCCTGGGTGTAATCCCTAAGTTTGGTCTAACTAGGGCGTAAGTAGACGTTTATCCGGCCCTGAGCATTGGTGCCCGCCTAAGCGGAAGGTCATGGCACAGACTGTACTATTGAAATTTCAGGGAGGGGAAGGGGTGTTTTGAGGGCTATGATCCCATTTTCGGGGGGGGGGGGGCTCTTGCTTTTGGGGGGTCTTTGTGATTCTTAGGGGGGTTCCCTTGCTCTCAGGGGGAGCACCACTGCATAATGTGCTCCCAGAACTGGGGGAGGGGCATTGCCCCTATGCCCCCCATATTAACCCGCCCATAATGACTATAAATCCTATACGTTTTTTCGCTGAAACTACTTAAAAAAATATGAGTGAAGGGGCAGTTTCAAGATTTGCCTCGGCTCAGAACAGTAGCGGATTTTATGGGAGGGGTTCAGGGGGTTCGAGCCCCTCCTAAAAGAAGAAATTATTTTAAGCATTTCATTTATTATTTTTGATTGACTTTTCTCGATAAAATTTTTTCTTCTTTTTAGTTATTTAAAAAGAACACAAAACACGCCATATTTTGAATAAAAGTATTTTTGTTTCCTAAAGAAGTAATACTGGAGTCAGAGGCCGGAACTGCAAATTGCATTTAACCTCACTAATTTCATCAATAGTTTTTTTTTTTTTTTTTTTTTTGCAAAACCATGATATTAATTGAAATGGAAAACGGCGCATAGTATCAAAATGCCACCTCAACTGTATCACGGCTTTACGGCTTTAAGAACAATAACTGCTTTGAAATTCACAGGAAAATAGTTTCTGAATCCTCATATAAATAAAAGCTGATGATCGAGTAACCCGCGTGTTTCAACAATGAAACATGCGCCAGGACATGATAAATTGATAATATGCTTGGGTAATGTTTAACATGCAGGAAAAGGCTTCATTGTAACAAGGCTGAACTTAACTGTTCTACTGGTAAGGCTGTGTCATTTCAGAGGAATGAAGAAACGAAAAACGCTACCTACTGGAGTTTAGGGTTCATCCATTGGAATCAGGGCTACAATTTCAGCTATCAAAATATCTCCAAACAGGCAATGGCTTCGTTCAAATGTAGAAGCAATTTTCATTTCTACTTTCTTCAATCAAATTCTAGTTCTTCAATAAAACTCGTGTTTTGGAGCTTTGATTATCTTAATTACACCCTATTTTATAACTAAAATATTAAATATAAATTGTTTTATAAAAACTCAAATGAGGTACATAGGTTTATTTAATAACCTTTTCCTCCTGTTGTAGTCATTATGACACTGTTCCTAATTAAAACCGTTCGTTTAATGGCATCTTGGTGATATTTTATACTGTATTTATTATTTAATACGCTTGAAATGTTATGTACCTTAAAAGTAGATTAATTGGCTTTA
This sequence comes from Uloborus diversus, assembly GCF_026930045.1. Taxonomy (NCBI): domain Eukaryota; kingdom Metazoa; phylum Arthropoda; class Arachnida; order Araneae; family Uloboridae; genus Uloborus; species Uloborus diversus. The sequence goes on along the minus strand of NC_072733.1, from coordinate 29,218,353 downwards.
AGTAGGCTTGCCATATTTTTGAAATGTTCAAACGGGACACCGGAATCCCCCCCCCCCAAGCGTCACTAGCATTCAAAAGGTTACACAATTGTGGCTGATTTTTGGAGGGTTTTATAGGGCAGTTTTGTTCTTAATGCTATGAACAAATGGTTACTAATTATGAACCTAAAACAGGGGTGATAAAAAATTACATAAGCAGATAAAATTCGAACATTTCACTTCTTAGATGCAAATACTTACAATTTATTTTAGCTAGAAAAAATATTTAAAAAAAAAAGTACTTTGAACGAAGAATAAAAAGTTGAACAATATTTGGATATACTTTTCCTTTTTTGGACTTTTTTAGACAGTCTTTTTGGTTTTAATCTTGTAAAAATTCTCACACGCTAACCCGGTATTCATTTGACAAGTCACTGTTACCAAGTAAAGTAATTATCCTAAATATTCCTTCACAGTTAATTATTTTTAGACCTTTTTGGTTATTTGTAACCAAATTTATCTTTTTCCGGGACGTTAAGTAAACCGGCCGGGACATCGGAATTTTTTCTGAAACCGGGACGTCTGACAAGCCTAGCTTTAAGTAATCCTTAAAAAAACATTCAAAAATAAAATCATGAGAACTTAGGTATGAAATATTGTTTGCGGGTAGGGGCAGGGGCGGATCCAGAAATTTTTGTAAGGGGGGTCAAGTTTCAATGGCCAGCGTTATACCCCAAATGAGATCAAATTTCTTATCATTTCAAATTTCCCCCTCACCCCTCCATTCCCTAAATTTTGTACAACTTATGACATGGATCTTGGTGCAAGTTGCCTTCAATTTTCAGTAAGTCATATTTCTTTAGGTAAACAAGCTGGACACGTTGTCGTATATATAAACTTTGAATACATTTTTCTTTTAAAAATTATAATAAAAATCTCAAAAGAGCAATAGCCTAGTAACCGAACTCAGTCAATCCTTTGAAATATGACATGATGAGAAAAAATACCTTGCAGATAGTACCAACCAAAAAAGGATTAACATTGATTTCATGTACTAATTTTTCGAATGTGAAAATTGAAGTTTAGTAACAATCATGATATTGATACAATTCATGTCACGAGGGGGTCAGCTGATCCTTTGACTCTCCCCTGAATCCGCCCCTGGCAGGGAGGGGGTGGCGCAATTCAATTTCCGAGCCCCTCCAAGGTAGAAATCCTTTCTATCTCGCCTCGAGGAATAAGGAGAACGAGATGAGGGAGGGGAGGGGCATCCTTGTATCTGCGCTTGCGCCTTGCGGCAACTAGTTGTGAGTCATTACGGGTAGGGGATGGAGGGGAGGGGGAGCACGCGTCTTTCTCCTGGCTGGGATGGAAGGAAGATGGAAATGGAGTACGGACGGTAGTACGAAGGGGAACCACGTGTTTTTTTTTTTTTTTTAACGTGATATAGTACGAAATTATGATCTCAAAGAAGAATAAGTATCCAAGGAAACTATTTTTTCAAGGTAAGTTACTGTTTTTTCCCTTTACTTTTATAATTTATTTGAAACGCTTTTAAACAATCATTGTTGATAAACGTTAGCTGTTGTAACACGTAATAAGCCTAATGCCATCATAGCACACCTGCCAAATCTTTTTCGCCGGAACTTTCCGCCTTTTAAAATTCCTCCCGATTTCCCGCTTCAGTATGATTTTCTTCTGGGAATTAAAATAATTTGGCTTAACCCCTACAAATCCTTAAGAGATCGAGCGCATCAAAAAATTATCGTTCGGAAATATTAAAAAACGGAGTTTATAAAAATGATCGTTAAATTTGAAAAAGTGAGAAAACAAAACTTATACTGACTGCTGACTTGCTGTTTCATCATAGCAACAATCATTTTGTATTAAAATATTTTTCGACCACAAGCTGTTAATTTAAAGGTAGGGGAAGGTTTTGAAAATTACAGTACACATAAGGAAATAACATTGTATTAAAAAAAATTGCAATGAAACAATTTTTTATTTTATTTATTTATTTTTTTTTTGGCTAAAATTTGCGTCTTAAAAAAAGTGGAAATTTTTTTTTTCATGGTTCAAAGAGAAAAATCAAATATTTTTCTGATAAAATATTTTCTATTTCATTTATAATAAAATATTTTTCATGAAATGAATCTGAAAATAAAAGGTTGAATGAAAAATAATGAAATAATGAACGAATTTTAAAATTTTTTACTGAATTAATACACTCCTGTTTGTGAAAATTGCAACACTATGAAGGACTTTCGCGAATGAGCTGAAAATTGCAGGAAATGTAAAGTAGTGCATGATCTGCAAATGATTAGAATTGCAGACCGGTAGCACATGCGTATGCTGAGCAGTGCCCACTGAACGGCGGATTGAACCGAATATAAATAGATGGCTGTAGCGAGGCATGTATGATTATCAGTGGTTATATGCTAGAGTAAACGTTAACTGAATCTTTACTATGCCTCTTCGACGAAAGAAAGCGAAATTTGAGCAAATTTCGGAGTTTGAATAAGGCAGAATCGTCGGCCTTTGTGAAGACTAAGATAGGGGGGTATAATAAGATATATATAGGGCTGGATTGTCTTATCGTGCAGTAGCCACTCGTGTGCAGTGTAACAGCAGCACAATCATACATGTTTGGAAGCAGTGGACGGACGAGGGTCGGACAGCTCGGAAATCCGGGAGTGGACATCGAAATGTGACGTCAGCTCACCATGACAGACACCTGGTGTGTATGGCTCTGACGGACCGCACGGCTTCTTCTAGACAATTGGCAGCACAGTGGTCAACAGCTACAGGTGTTTCATTGTGTGCTTTATCAATTCCAAGATGTCTGCTGCAGCGTGAGCTTTTCGCAAGGATTCCTTTATACAGAATTCCTCTCGCGCAAAACCATCGCCGCCTGAAGGCTACAATGGGCCAATGTGCATAGGAGCTGGCGTGCTGATTGGCAGCAGGTCGTCTTTTCTGACAAATCCCGCTTCAATAGGGAAGTTGCAACCTATTAAATGTTCATATATTGGATATTGTTAATTGACCCTCAAAACTAAAAAATTCACCATCGCCGAATTTTAAAACACCGTGGTTGATTTTTAATGAATTTTTAAAAATCCACGCGCAAAAGTGCGCACTTCTGAAACGTCACTAGCCTACGTCACAGGGCGCGAATGGGCACCCTTCGGCCGAAGATCCCTTGTTTTCGCTAGGAATATTTTGAGCGCGCTGATATTTTTATTTTTTAGAAATTCAATAATCCTTTTGAACACACTATGGAGACCAGATTCGTTAAAGCACAATCTAAATAATCTTCTTCATGTAACATCAATGAGGATATTCGAATATTTCTGAGAGGATGAGAGGTTTAATGTTCCAGAAACGCGAGGAGTTAAATGCGAGGAGATAGCCTTTTACGTTTCGTCTTCGAAGTCGAATGCGTGACCTTCGGCTTCTGCCCTATCGGAAGGCGCATAACGTCACTTCCTATGCCATCTGATGTCACAGGCGCTTGAACTTTAAAAATTAATTAAAAAAAAACTACTTATCGTATCGCAAAATTTTTTTCGCCTATGATGTTCATACATGTTACTCTATCATATAAAAATAAAATTGAAAAAATCGAAAACTTCCCTATTTGTGACACCATGATGGCCTAACTTTGATTTAAAATATTAAACTGTCCTAACTGTTAAATAAGAAATTCTTATTGTTTTTAGTTAATTTTTGGCAGAAAAGTATGTAGTGTGAATTTCGCGATGCCATCAGAGTAAAAAAAAAATAGAAGATGTAAACTATGATTGTACGATTGTAGTTCAAAAAGATTTTTAGACTTCACTATAAAAAATAAATTTATTAACAAAAATTGCACATAACTTTTCAATATACAACCCTTTGGCTGCAATGAACTTGTCAATTCAGGCAAACCAGTCTTTAAATGCTGATGACCACTCTTCTTTACCTAACTGGTTACTTCACTGCCAAACCTGCTTTCTCGCATTTTATTTTTAATTTTTGGGGAACAGAAAAAAGTCACAGGGTGCAAAAATCTGGCGAGTACGGATCGTGTGGTAGGGTTTTGATACTTTCTGCTATAAGATAATCCTTAGTTCTGTGCAGGATGGGCTGAAGCAGTGTCATGGTGCAGGATCATTCCATGTGTTCCACGTTTGGGCCTTTTTTTGAAAACACTCTTCCAGAACTTCTGGCAAATACTTGGTCATATACCAGTCTGCTGTAACCGTTCTTCTGTCTTCCAGCACTATGGTAGCAGTATGCCTTGACAACATTTGCTTTCCATAAGTTCTTGTACGTTTGACCTTGGTTGGTGGCAGATCACCTAGAGAGCACCAGTTCATGGACTGGCACTTTTTTTCTGGCTCAAACTGGTAAATCAACGTTTCATTGCCTGTAACTATATCCCAGACACCTTTGTCTTTGCCATCAATGATTTTTTTTTCATCATGTGGCACCATTCTACCGGAAGATTTTTTTGGGCTTCACGCAGTGCATGAGGGATCGGTCTTGAGCAGCGCTTTCACAGCAAAAGGTGATCGTGCAATGCAGCATTGAAGCTCCCGGAACTGATCTTTAGGATGCTAAATATAGCAGTGTTCAAAGGCGGAAAGACCCCACATAGAAATTTTTCAATTGATGGCAGATAGTGCTGCCATCTACCATAAAGTATTGAAGGTTGAACCTGCTGATGGGCGTTGAAAGTAAATTTTTTACTCGTATTTTTCTATGGGAATCTAAAAACTTTTTGAACCATCTACTTATCCAGTATGAAACATAAATATGAACAAAAGGTATAACTCATGTTAAAGAAAATTTTTCTTATTGAAAATTGCTCATAAAATAGTGCAAGCTCATTCAAATTCAATTGAATTCTGTACAGCAGGATATATATTTTTTGAAACATTGCATTACAATATGCAAGTTTTAAAACATTACCTATTTGCCCTAGCATTGCTTTAAATTATTTTAATTATAAATTTATATTAATGAAAAACCAAGTGAAGTCACAGTTGTTTGCTTTGTCTTAGGTTTCAATCAAATTATGTACAAAATTATAGTGTTCTTTTCTCTTTTGTAATTTTTTATAACTGGATTTTTTTTTTTTTTTTTTTTTGTCAAACTTTAAAATTCGAGAAATAAAGTGCAAATATATGCGTAAAAATTACTCATTGTGCTAATGGCTTGAGCAAAATAAATTTTTAACTAAAAGGCAGTTTTTTTTTCTTTTTGAACAAAACTTGTTAAAGAGAGCTCTTGATGAAGAAAATGTACTAGAAATATTTTTTAAATTTTTGGGGAATTTAAGCATATTTTTGAGAAATAAAAGTTTTTGTCATACATTTCTTTTATTTCCAATCTGTCAACATTTTTTGTCCATAATTGGAGGAAATGAATAACTACTCTACATTCTAAAAATGCATTCGCAAGCAATAAAAGCGAATAAAAGTAATAAAAAAAAACCCCTTAAATGTCTGGTTTTTTAAATTGTTGAATGTGAGAAATAAAGCATATTTTATGCTCTTACAATAAAAATTATGGAAGTGAGACACTCTTTTCTTACTCTTTCTGAATGTTTCCCCTAGCGCTCCACATTGGATACCATTGCTTTCTCATTGGTTGTCTTGTCCCCTTCCCTTACTCACCCCCCCCCCCACGCGAAGGATGCGTTGAACGACTCCTCGCGCAAGTCGAAATTTCACATTATGGAAATATATATGAATAACATTTTTTTAAAGCATACCAAGTTCATTTAAACTTTTATAAACACCCCTCAAACTGCTTTAAAAATTTCCTCAATTATACACTACAGTTTCTTAAATAAAGAACTGAACTTTTACTGTATTTAAAAAATAAAAAAACTTTTATTCAACATGAAATATTTTAAATGCACAAAATGAATGGGAGGAGTAGACATAAAATAAAACAACATGGTGCGCAATGTATGTACTAATAATAAAATGCTGAACCATAATAGTAATGTGCAGTGGATAAAGTAATAATATTTATGAGTTAAAAAATGAAGACAATGATGATTTATACTCCATGATCAAATCGTTATTCTCATCAATGCATTTTTAAATACGGCTGCTTCGCCTTTTCTTTAATAACCCTTCAATTTGTGGCAACAGCCCCTCTTTCTTATCTCTTTAATCCACAATACATGATCAGCTCCTATTTTAATAATATTTAGTTGCTAGACTGATCTGCAAGCTTCAATTATGAAACTAAGTTCTGAACTTTTACGGATATCTTTTTGTTTTGACTTTTAATTGTATGTATGGAAGATTTACTCATATCGTGCTACCAGCGACGTTTTGTAATTGTTCAAGCATATCGAGAATCTTAGGCTTTTTTTTTTAATCGGAAATTTTCTTTTTCTTCCCATCTTCACAAACTTTAGATAAGGGGGCCACTGAGGTGCCAAAAATTTCATATTTTAATATTTAGAATGAAAAAAAATGAATAAATGAAAGATGCCGAGTGGTTTTTTGATGCACTAACAACGCAATGCGTAGATTAGTTTGATGTGAGAACTTTCGCTGTCAGTGATACTTAAAGGAATGTAATAACATTTACGAAATAAATATTTTGTAGCCAATAACGAAGCAGATACTTCCTTCCAAAAAAATTTGGGTTGTGGACGAAAATTTCGCGTTTGCTCTAAAAGTTGTTACTTGGGAAAAATTCACGTTGTAGCCATTTCGCGGGAGTCGACTGTATATCTATCTTCTCTGGTCCTGTTACCCGCCTCTGTCTGCAGTGGCAAGTTTGTGGCTTTCGGCGTCTCTTGTTCTCTTCTATTGCCCTTTATTGCTGCAGAAAGGCTTTACACCCCAATGTCCCCTGGGTGTACTTAAAGCCCTCGAACGGAGAAGAAGTAGCGACATCGTTTTCCCCTATTGTCTGGTGCCGCTTCCGATTCTTATTGGATATGACCGATCACGTGGGCAATCGTTTGACATCTTGGGGCCAAAATCTGAGTGCTTACCTGTCTTTTAACATTGCGTTCTCGCTATTCTTGCTCATATTTATTTATCGGTATATTTCTTTCTTCATTCATTTTAGCATCTACTTACTGTGCCGTTAAGTGAGTGAATGGGGCAGAATCGGGCACCAGATTATATCCTTTACCTAGAGGGAAACGAAATAAAGAAAAACGTAAAATCTATGTGCATTGAATCGGCAGAGATGACTTCACTTCTTTTATCCCCCCCCCCCCCCCAGTGTGCATCTCTGTATAACTCAATGGTTTTTTGTATATATTTTTAATATTTGTTTGCATTCAAACTCACGTTTTTTTTTTTTTTTCCAACGCATCGTAGTTAAAAATATTGCATTCCTTGAGTTTTTAATTTTTCACAGTGAATTCTTGTTCATTTCTTCTTCTAGGATTATTTTCACAGGACATTTTTTTTTGCCATTTTTGGTGTTTCATAAAGTATTTATTGTAACTCTTCCGTGTAAACACGTATTTATTAAATGGCCAGTTCCTTATTTATTTATTTACTTTTCTTCAACAATATCGATTTATTTGGACAAAATTTAAAGTTCAAATTATTTCCGCGCAGTTAATATTTAAAACTTTATCGTCAATGCTTCTATTTATCTCAGATCTGTAATCTGAATACTTGTTTAGTGAATTCAGGAAAAATACCAATGAAACGAAAGCAACATTTTGAAACAAGCAACTATTACTTTTATGTTTAACAGAATTGTAAGCATGCATTAATGTGCAATACAAAATCAATAACACGAGTAATTGATTCATCTCTTTATATGTATTTTAAAACTTTTGTTTAAAATCTTAAGCTAATTTATTACTTTCATTCTATGTTTCTGTGAGTTAATATGACAAATGTCTCCCTTTATTCATTGACATTTAAAAAAGAAAACAATCAATTATTCACGGACATTATATTGTTGAGAGAGTTGATGTTGTATAAAAATATTTATACTAATCCAATATCTTATATTTTAACAATTTTGCAATATAAATCTTGAAACACTCACCATATTTTGCTGTGTTATTTTTAATGAACATGCTACTTTGACAACATTTATTTTATTTTATTAAAAGGCAGAAAATCTTACTTTGCATTTCATTGCGTTACTCATTCAAAATTTTATTTAAATCCACTTTGTGTAGTGAAACGTTAATGCTGAAAACGATAGTTTATATTTTAAGTAAATGATTAAATATAATTATAAGTTTTCAAAGAAGAATTCAATCCTTGAAATAAATAGCGAGAGTTTGTTTTAATACATGAGTTTTATGGATGAAAAGAAAGCCGCTTTATTTTTAAATACTACATTGTTTTCGATTCGAAATTTCATTTCAGTTTAATAATAAAAACTTATATTCTATACAAACTGGAACTGCAAGTATCATATTTATACATTGGTTATGTTACTTTAAAATTCAAAGAACCAGAAGTTTAAACCCTTGTAACATACAGCTTAATTTTGTGTCTGTACGATAAAAAAAATCTACTTTTTGATTAATAAAGTATATCTGTTGCGATTAATCAATGGATGATTAATTATTTATGCTATTCTGATAATCAATACTATCATAATATCTATTCTTTCAACATAAATATCCTACTTCCATGCTTTCCGGGAAGAGAGTAAAAAAATATTTCGCAAAAAGGTCGAGAATTATTGTAAAACATTAAGCATCAACATCTTTGCACATTAAAATGCCTTAATATCAAAATTAGTTTCCTTACCAAATAAAAATTAAAAAAAAGTTAATGTACATTCAAATTTTTGTTATCTCGAAGAATCTAGGAATATTTATTAACAAGGAGTTACTAAGAAACCACTATTTCATCATAGCAGACATAGGAAGACAGCCGATGCTTGGCCCCAACATGGCCGACAACTCCCCGTGTCGCTACTTAGGAGAAGTATCCAGGGCTTTAGGTGTACTTACAGAGGTGGACAGGCCTCCTGAGTGCGTTTTTCCAAGTTGTTGTAGAATCAGTGAGATGAGATAAGAACCAGAATTTGGGCACTGATGGTCATGTGAAAAAAACTCGAACAAAAGAAAAATACAGGTGTAAAAATAGGAGTTATCAAACTTGATGACTTGTACAAGACTGAATCGATTGCTTCATGTAGTTCTTTAGTGCCTCACACCTTTTTGTTCATATCAGTAAATAAGTGGGAAAATTGAATGCACATGGAAACCAGGGTCTTCATGGAAACCCTTTGGATGGGGTCTTAATCACTGGACATTGGCCATGAAACTATTCCGCGTGGGGTTTTTAACTCTGCAATCTAAACTGCAATGATAGTTGAAGTTCTGTACTTGGCTTGCATACAAGTAAACTACAATTACTATTATGTAGAGTAAAAGAAAAATACATTTTGACAAAATACTAAAGAGATGAAATAGGAAAGGTATGATAATTTTTATGCTTTTGTTAAAATGGTTATTTGATATTTCTGGCCTCCATGCTCCTCGTGCCTGGGGTATTATACTTTCCGAGCCTGATCTATAAATTTTGGGCCCCGCTGTAACAAAATATTTGGGGTCTCTCCGCAGAGACCAACAGTGTATTATACTTTGAACATTAATAAGTCTTAGTACTAGTTTTTTTTTTTTTTTTTTTTTAGTTTCTTAGGCTGTTGGGCTCCTTAAGGACATGCTACCCCCCCCCCTTCCACTGCGGGATCAGTGAGTATGCATATCTGGGCCTGATAAAAATTAACAGGACAGAATAGTCAGACATGAATGTTTTGCTCTCCAACAATGAAGAGATTTGTGTGACTTTTTGTTTTGTTTTTTTTTTTTTTTTTGCTTTCCACAGAAATAAAGAAAGGCACACTGCATTCATTTACCGCTTTTGATTTTCACAATGATGCCATAATAATTGAGACATTGACACTAATACTTAAAAAAACATTTTGGAGCTCCTCAGTTTTTTTTATTTTTATAATTCTGAAATTTAATGTATCATAGACTTTTATGAGGCAGACTACTCCACTGAAGTTTTTAGAGGAGAAATTAAAAAAAGTTTTGGTTTCTTTTTTTGTGTGTGGGGAAGGGGGAGAGGTCCATAAGGTACAGGAGCTAAGCATCATTTGAGGGGGTACCATTACTTTTTGGAACGATGGACGTCCCTTGTGTTTTTTGAAAAATTTTTCTTAAAGCTCCTTTTTTTTTTCTTTTGGTTTTTGGTAAAGCTCCGGGAGAGGCTGTGGGCCTCCTCACTCTTCCTAACATCATCGTATATTGTGTAAAGTGGAGGGTTTTTTTTAACTTCCAGTTTGTAAAATTTTCCTAGAGAAGCCCTGAACTCCCTTCCTTTTCTTAAATTTGTCAAAGAAAGTCAAACAGGAAATATTGTTGATCGAAATATTTTTCAAAAATTATTGTATTATGAGCGATAATATCTTCCTTTAATCAAAACATTTTAAATGTGATCAAAAACTGTATATACTGGTAGTAATTCTTAAACCTTTTATTGGACAGAAAAATAAACAAAAATGTGATTGCAAATTACCTGATACATACATATATTTATACTTGAAACACATTTTTCTTCTTAACCTAAACTATTAATTTTCTACTTTTCATCAGCGGAAAATCTTTAACAATGCTATCTTTGTCGATTGTATCATTCTGTTCTGTAAAATGTTCTACAAAATGTCGTTATATAAAATGACCCCCTGAATCCAAATATGACCACCTTACCCATCCCATTTTAGAGTTTTGGAGATAGTGCCACTTCCTACCCCTCCCAATTTTTTATCATTTTTTTGACTGCTTTAGAACTATTATTTTTATTTGGAGTGAGAGAGGGCATAGAGAAAAGAAAAGTTTAAAAACATGATCATTTGTCCCAAGGAGGGACCCTAAAGGTGACACTCCGCCCCAAAATATTTAAAAAATCATCAAAACGATCCTTTTTTATCTTTTTTTCCAATTTGTTCCCAATTGTACTTCTCGATGCAAGATCAAAGTATCAACTTTACTTCTATGAGCACCATGTCCAACCAAATGTGCACATTGAAAAATCAATAAATAAAATAAATACATATTTTTAAAATAAATAAATCTTAAAGCACCTTATGTTGCATATGAGTCGCATCACAAACCTTTAGTCGCAAACCCTTCCGAATTATTTATATTTATTAAAGTTACGATCACACACAGGGCCGTCGAGAGGGGGGGCGGGGGCAAGCCTATGCATTGCACAGGGGCCCTTTTGAGATTGGGGGCCCTGCGAAACGGGCCTAAGAAAAAGATACCCTCCCCCCCCCCTTTTTGAAAACTTTTTAGTTTGAAGGAAGTCATTCTCCTGGAGTTAAGATTAAAAGTTTTCAATTCGCGACTCCAGAGCTGGAATACGCTACCTTTCGGTGATTAACAATACTACCGAAAAAGATAAAACATTCCATTCCACATGTTTTTTGGGGATAAATTACAAGCTTCAGACAGTTTATGGGGTGGAAAAATAGAAAAGAAAGCTTCCCATAAACACTATGAAAAATTACTGTCATTCACAAAGCGTCAAAGCAAGTTATAAGTTACGGCATGTGTTTGTTTTACCTTTTTTATCCGCCATTAGACAGTGGCTGCAGCCCCCCTATAGTTCATTGGAGTTGCAAATCGAAGTGAGTTCAGTGAAAGTGATCATGTTCTAAGCGAATCCCCCTATCGACCATTAACCAAAAAGAATTATTATTATTTTTTTTATTTATTTATCTATTTTTTGCGCGAATTCAAAGCAAAAAGAAATCGCTTCTTTTTGAAAGATAAACAGAACTTCACTGAAATGGACAAGGTGCAAAAAAAAAGACTTTTAAATAAGCGCTTGCATTTTTAGCGTTCGAAACTCAAGGCAAGAGACGCAGTTTGATGAAAAGATTTTAAAATATGAGTTGATTTGAGTTTTGGGTACAGTGATACAAATTGAAACTATTTCTAGTGTTTTTTCTAGAACAAAAACGTGGGGGGAGGGCTTTTTGAAAGAGCATTCCTCATCAAAGTGTATAGAATGCCCTTACATGTCTAAAAGGGGCACAGTTATGTCACCATTAATTAGAATCAGTGCTGGATTTACCTGTAAGTTAAATAAGCTAAAATAGCTTAGGTCCCCCGCTTCTTTGGGGGCCCCCAACTCTCGAAAATATTGCATGATTCGATCCTAAAATAAGGAAAAATACTTCAAAATATTAATTTCATTTTTACGTGCTTGAAAACATCGAGATCTTGCCAACTGGGGTCATTTTAAACTTCTTCAAATGCGAGGAGTGGGAGGGGATGCCAAAATGTGCCAAATTCATCTCCTTGCAACATTCTGCATTAAAAATGTAAAAAAATGGTTATGATGTTACTGTAACACATTGCTTGCTTGAGATATACAGTACCGTAGCCTACGAGAATCTGTGCTGTTACTTGAGGAGCCTGTTATTTTCCCTTCGAAAGCGAGGGACAGGGGCAGGGAATTTTGCCCCTAGATGGCGCCTATAGCGAGGCCAACAAAGCTCTCTGACAGGCAAACACAATGTGTTTTGGACTGTCAAACTTATTAGAGATCTTGCTATAATATGCATACTTTTTCAAATTTTCAACTTTCAAGCATCTAAGGCAACCCAGGATACTCTCCCTTAACACCTGGAGATGAAAAATATTATCCTTTGAGTCACAATAGCGCGAGGAAAACAAGCATCGAAAATGAGATAAATTCCGGTCAGAGAATTAAAGTAATAATTTCAAACACAAAGAATTACCTTGTTTTTCGTAAATTTTCGTTAAAAACTTCTTTTACTCTTCTCGGTGCATTTACCAGATAACATTTTGTTTTTGCCAAATGTATTTTTTTACTTTTAATACGTTTTTTTTTTGTTTTGTTTCATTAGATGCTAAAACCTAACTTTCTGAAAGCAGTTTTCTTTAAACATATGAAATCCAAGGGTGTCCCCCCCCCCCCAAGTTTACTAACAAAAATCACCCCCTTCCCTGAAAAAAATTTCTCGACCCTTTTTCCTTTCGTATTTTTGCTCTTTTTTTAAAATAAATTTGTTTAAAAGAATATTTTATGATTATTCATTTTTAATTATTATTATTATTTTATTAGAAAAGTTCTGTGCTACGCAAATGACATACACAGACACACAAACTAACTAAATAAAAAAAGTATAAACAGTTTTGAAAAAAAAATTTTAATCAAAAATAAATTAATTAAAACAAAAAACTTTTAAAACTTTTGATTCCCACCAACCCCATTTAGATATCATTTTCTTACAATTGTGAGATTCAACAAAATGAGTTCAAAAACCATTTTCACCCCCCCCCCCCCCAGAAATTGTTGATGGCACAGGCTGCGTCATGACCCCCCCCCCCCCCTGTGGTCACTCCTGACGTATATAGCAATCCGAAGAAGCATAATTGTAAGACTGATAAAAAATATGTATGACCTTTTAGAGAATTGATTTCAATGTGAAAGGAAACAGGCGGGTGGGGGGGGGGGAGTGGGGTTCTGGTGCAGACAGTGCTGAAATTTTTAGGAGGTAGTTTGAGAATTTTATTTGACCTCATGGCACATGATTTAATGATTAACTGTCTTAACCCGGATTCACCCCGCCCCGCTTTGAGTTTCGCTGTCTGCTTTGTTTCACACTGAAATGAATTCTCTCAAGGTCTGTCTGGGTGCCTAGTGAGGAGAGGGGGTAGGTGTAGCATCTAGAACATTGAAATTTTCAGGGGGGAGTAATTGGTTTTCGATCTTGTTTCATGCAGTCCTCTTTGGGGGGGGGGGGGTGGAGGGAGCTCCGTGCAATGGAAAGGGTGTGTCATCGTTCTTGGGTAGATGGGCAACGTATCGCTCCTTCGAACGCTAAGGAGCGCCCTCCAATGACAAGACTCCTCAAAATGAAATTTTAAAAAACTCTAAAATTACCCTTTAATTATTTAAGTAAAAAAGACTACCCTTTTACCTTGTTTGCACCCAAACGAGAAATATACCCCCCCCCCCCTTAGGAGAAAGACACACTTTCAAATGCAAAAAGCACGCCCCGTTAACGAGACTCCCTCCCCCCCAAAATACATTTTAAAATCTCCTAAAATCCTCTCCCTCTTTTTATACCAATGGCGCAGTTTCTGCCAGGAGTCCCCATTCTCCACGACTCCTATTTTCTTTCCACACAGAAATGAACTCTCTCAAGTTCATGCGTCTTTTTATCAGAGCCATAAAATACAAGCACTTGCTTATGCCTTTTCAGATAGTCATTTAAAAAAAAAAAAACCCTCCAGAAAGTATTTTGATCAAAAAAAAAAACCTCCAGAAGGTATTTCTGGCTGCGCCAGTGCCACAGTTCAAAGATTAATCTAAGGGGAAAAATGAAAAATCCAAATTTCTCATTTTAAAACTCTATTGTAGCCTTAAACAATTTTTATTTTGGATGGGAGGGGGGCAGCTGCCCTCCCTTCCCTTAGAGGAGAGATGGTAAGTAGAGGGACCCAGCTACCTTTTTCCCCTTTAGAAGAAACGCGCCAGAGTTGTCCACAAGTCACCTGGTAGAAAAGTGCAATGTTTGGCGATCATCGCATTTCTTGGCGATCGCGCATCGGCTTTTTTTCCCCCTCAATCCGTTGAAACTCGGTAGGTTTCGATTCAATAATAAACAGCTTTTTCTCTTGGGGTTTACTTCATGCCCATTAATTTTGAAAATTAGTCATCTCAAAATAGATTACTAAAAATAGTAGCCGATAATTGATAATACAATTGCAATTTTTTAAGAGAAGACGAATGCAAATCATTTTTACAAACATCATAATCTAATAAGATAATTGTTTTTTTTTATTACTATACAAAAATGTTATTTCTTAAAAACTGATAACTTTCTTTTTTCAGCACATAATTTAAAATTAAAATTTTCTTTTTAATGTTTTCAGGAAAACAAAAAGTGCAATGCAAATTAAAGCAATGCAGCTAAATTCTTGTATTATAATCCTTTTTATTATTACAATTATAATTTTAAAAATAGGTTTAGAAAAATTTTAACTTTTCTTTTCAATAGTTTACTTTCAGTGAGCAAAAAAAAAATTGTTTTTGAAACTGCTATTTGTACGTGAATGCTAGATAGTATTGTTTTCATGAAAAATAGTAAAAACACAGAACCACAAGAAATAATTTAAAAACTCTTTTATTAAAGAAATCAAAGCAATATATAATTACATGGTAAAAGCTATAATTTTTGAGTAGTAACAAGAAAAGACTAAAATATAGCAAAAAAAAAAAAAAAAAAACTGAACTTATGCATTTCAAGTATGCCATGTCAATGAATTGTTTAATATTCAGGGAAATATTAATAAAGCAAAGATAATCATACATTTCAGTGAGGACCTTTTCTGTCATAATTTGAAAAATTATTACTAGTAAACTTCAAAAATTACAAGTCAAAATTGCAATTAAGACATCCGCCGGACATTTATCGCCGTTTTGAAGAACAAAAAAAGTCGATATCAAAGCAGAATCAAAAATTAACATGTCTGCAATTTCATTTCAAAATTCTATAAACAGAAACTTTTTCGATGTTTTTTATAAATTTAACAACTACTGATTAATCCCTACTGATGCTTAATGCATAAAACATAACTAGTAAACAAATGCAACAGAGATAATTTTAGACATGTTTTTAAAAATAACCAATAATATTATGCATATTTAAGCGTTGAACTCTAAACCAGAAAAAATCAAAGTCAGAAATTCCATCAAACTTGAGCTATGAAATGCAAATATTATATATGTATATGTCTAAATTTTTCACACTGAAGTTATAGCACTATTCTAAAAAACTAAAAATACAGGAAAAAAGCTGATAAAGAAAAGCTCATGTATATATGCAACTATTTTAAAGTGTGTCTAAAAGAAAATGTCATGTGTACGGGCAAAAATCATTTTATTTTGTTGTTTTAGTAGTTAAATGTTTTCATATATAACAGATAAACAAATTAGTTTAAAAAGGTAACTGGCTAATTTGAAGATATATTTGGATTTATAACTGACTAATTTGGTATGATTCATCAAAATAGTATTGCTCAAACTCTCAAGATTCTATTGAAATGTTCTTTTCTGCCATAAAAAGTAAAGAAAATAACGAAAAAAAAGTATTACTTACTTTTTACAACAATTAATTCTTATACACTGCTAAAAACAAATTTAACAGAAAAGAATTTAGAAACAAAACAAGTTTTAATTTTAAACGAGTAAATGCATACCAAGTATTCATAAGCCAGAAGGGACTTTAATTTGCAGTCGTTTTTTTCATAGTTTTCACTTTCAAAAATAGACATTTCTGAGTTTTTACAGTTGACTAGTTCTTTCAGATATTAATTCTATGCAACAGTGATTTCCATAATGTTTTAACTAAAGCAGCTTTCTAAAGCTTTTTTTAAAGCCCTATATTATACTAGACCAAGAGCAAATCTTCATTCTTAAACTCAATAACACTTTTGTTGTTTCAACAAATCTGCAAATACGGGTGATTTTTTTTTTCTCCTTCTCTGACATAATTATCTCCTTACTGACATAATAAACCAAAACTTTGTATAGGAAATGAAAGTAAATAGTACAGTAAAATTAGGCCAAAAAATGGCCAAACCCAAACATCCAAAAAAAAAAGTGAAACCTGTTGCAAATTACTTCTTACCCTTCCAGCAAGAAGGGGTAAAAAGTCCCAGAACTTAGCGCGTCGGGTTTTGGGGGGAAGGGGGGGGGGGACGAAATAATCCTCTATTTAAATAAAAATAATTTCTATTACTTAAAAAAATGCTCAAAAGTCGCAGAAATCACACTCTATAATAGTAAAATAATAAACTCTCCCGTTAAAAAATTCTAATTAACAGAGGGGTGCACAAGCGGGGGGGGGGGGGGCTCATGGATCAGCTTTGCGTCATTGAAATTTTTAAGGCAGTTTTTTCAAGGGATATTTCTTTCTTTTTTGAGGGCTTTTATTCTGGATGGATACTCCGTCACAATTAAGGGGTGCGCCATCGCTTTTTTTGGGGGGGGACCCTGAATTTAAATTCTAAAATGAACTGTTGCAGTGAAGTTCACGAAAAAATTTCCCCGATTCAAATTTTTCAGAAGTACAAAATGCCACACAATGATATGGTAATGTCAGAATGATAATTCTAAAAGATCTAAGCGAGCTCAGTAACCAAATTATTTGTGATTGGAGTTATTAAATTGTTTAGAGCGCTGGAAAACAAAATTCCTGTGCAGCTTAAAAAAAGTCCAAATTGACCAATGTTTCCCTACTTCTTGATTAACTTACTTCAACTTTTCTACAATCTTTTGCCATCACCGTAAGGGGGGACAAATCAAAATTGCCAATAGTGAGACGGGCAATGTTGCAATTCTGCACCCTCTAAGTCTGTGGGGGTTCTCATTGACAAACACCGAGCTACCTCTCTTTTACGCAGCTGGTTATGTGAATTATGCTAAATATGCAGACATATACTTGCAACACTATCTCAAACTTTTGAGTACATTATGCGAAAAAAAAAAATTTGATCACATCAAACATCAGCTATCCAACGATCTAACGCAGTGACAAATTCAGGTGGTCTAGAACCTGTAGTGATTCAACGATAAAACAAGTCTTGATGAGAGCAATGAGCAATACAACAATAGAATGCTAAATATTTACACCTTTTTGTCTCCCATTTTGGAAATCACAATCCGTTTCAAAAGCCCCCAGAAGTTTCTTCCCTCTCAAGTTGGTAGTGGTATTGCTCGCTGATGATAAGATGAGTTGCGATGAGACCTTTAGCGTACGGGTACAAAGGATATTGAAGGCAAACAATTTTGTGGTATTTCTTTGCAAAGGAGGTAAACAGTTATGTCTTTAGCTTCTGTTGCGAGAGTAGTTACTATCTGTAAAGATGTGTAAGCCCAAACCATTTTTTACACCGAATGGTATGAACAGTAAAGATGGAATAACAAATTGTTAAAAACTTCTGGTACGAGTTATGCGCTGATCCTCCATCAGTATTCGATGAATCTGGTTTCAGAAGGAAAGAAATCTTGTATTGTTAAAGTGCTATTATCTGAAGCAAAAGGTTCATCCACCATCACAGAAGGAACAGCTGGTGTCATGTATGAGGCAGTGAGAAGCAAAGGGATGCAAGTGGACATTTTCAAGTTTTGAATAAAACTCGTTTAAAGATAACATCCTAGGTAGGCTTTCACTGATTTTCTTTTCTAAATCATGCTGTATAGAAGCAATTACCAGGTCTACTAGTACCATCTCTTGCCTCAAGATAGAGGAGAGGTTCACCAACCATTTGTACTGGTTATCTCCAAATTTTTAATTTTGCCACTTACATCCCTTTGCTTCTCACTGTCTCATATGTAATAAATGGAAGATATCTGCTTGGTCATATTTTTGGTAATGATCTGTAAACTTCAAGGAAATATTCCAGCAATGCAGTGTATAGGTAACTTGTAAGTATGAGAAAGCTTGTGTCATTTTTGATGGGTGCAAAGAAAGCAACACAGAAATATAATCTGCGTCCTGTTACAACAGCCAAGCCTTCTGCTCTAGAAGACTTTCTGCGTCTCAAATCTTGTGCTTGCTCTGAAGGGTTCATTGGATATAGTGAATGTTTGAAAAGTCTGAAAATGGACTGAAGTGCTCAATTATATGCTCAAACTGTGTTAGACATAGCTGCAACAATAACGATTTTGCTGAGGATCTAGATTCCAAAAAACATCTTGACTTTTTGTTACAAGATTAGGAGAAATCATTTGAAAGCAAAAAACAGGTCAGCGTAATTTTCTGGTTATTTAATCAAATGTGCACCATCAGAGAGGGTGGGGGGGGGGAGGAGGATAATATTTTAGTATATAATTTTGTTTTGGGAGATGAGCTATGTTCTTATGGGGTGGACAGTCCTGATTTAATGCATTTTAGATTTGCATGGAATAATACTTCTACTTGAAATAAAAGGGGGGGGGGTGAGGATTTATTTTATTTGACGGAGGGGGGGGGTGCTGTAGCTTTGAGGTGCACCATCGATCTTGGAGGATGGACGCACTCGATTTCTAACTTTAACTTAGCATAAAATAATGTTTCCATATGAAATGTATGGAGGGGGGTTCGGGGGTACTGCTTCGTTTTACGGGGATAGGGGGGGGCTCTGTAGCATTGGTGGGTTATGTCATCCCTCTTGGGGGTCAAACACCTTTAATTTCATGCTTTTAAATTTAGTATAACATAATATTCTCACTTTAAATTTACTCTAAAAATTCTGGAAAAATACCCAAAACGGCAATTTTTAGATGCCCCCCATTCAAAAACCCGACGCACAATGGGGTGGGACTTTTTACCTGTTCTTATTGGGAGGGTAATAAACAATTTGCACCAGGTTTAGCTTTTTTTTTTGGATGTTTGGGTCCGACCCCTATTTTTACTGTACTAAAAGAAAAGGAATCCTTGATTAAGTAAAATTCACACCCTTTTTCAACAGTTACCCAAGTTTACTAGATCTGTTACTAGTCGACCCGTGCGTAACTCCGCACTGAGCTTCGAATCGTTTCATAAGGCATTTCTCTCTTTAAAAATTTCAAAGAAAGAACATTATGAAGAAGAACCGAAAAAAGGTAAGCGCAGAAGAGAAGGCATGTAATTTAAAGACATCAGTAATAAAACCTCGTTAAATACAACATTGTGATAATTTGATCATCGCTCGCCTTTTGGTCGTATACATATTTTCAATGAAAACATAAATATCATTAAAAGTGGCTAAGTAATGACTCGTGATAAAGCAATAATTGTGCATGTGAAAGAAACAGGTTGTGTCAAATACAGTCCTGCCCATGTGAGCATCTGACAGGAAAAAAAGAAACATTAAAGAGATATTTATTGGCACGGATTCGAATTGGCGCCATTCTGATTAACAGCCCGACACCCCAACAAACCTAGCAATTGCGCCTTCCTTTTCGAAAGCTATTCTTTGAAGGAATGCGTAGTAAGAAACAGCAAAAAAGCTTTTTGCCAAAAAAAAAAAATAATAATAATAATAAGAGCATGCTTCTATATTTTGTCATTAACCAGCATGATACAATTAAAAATTATTCGTAAAGCATGGATTTGATTAAAGAATGAGGAATATCTCACGTAGCGATAGAAATAAACATTCTAGAGAAGTAATAAATTAGATTTAAAACAAGTGTTTTTATCTTTGAATATTGAACTATTTCACATAGAAGGTTGCTTTAACCGTTACGGCCTAAATGTACGCACATGTTTCTCTTTTAATCGAACACTTAAAATTCAAAACCAAAACCAGTTGGAGTCCGTTTTTTAAGTGTAATTTTTCGAACGTAGAGAAAATGTATTTTTTGGGTGAAACCCGGAGTTTTAATTTGGCGTAGAATTTTTTTCATTTGTATAAAAGGTAGAACACTGCTATTAGAAAAATCTACATTTCAGCGTACAAAGAAAATGTTTTTCTGCACAAAAAGGATTCCCTTGAGGTAAATCTAATACTTTTTTATGCTTACATTATGTTTAGTGGTCTGGACGGAGTCAAAGCTTAAAAAAAGGAAGAACACCCTTCAATTAACAGTCAACTTATCCAAATGATAACTGTAGCCTGCATAAAGGAATCGAAATACCAAGTAGCATTCCCACAGCATTTATTTTATTACTTGTGTATGTTATGAGTACATGCAATGCGTAATACTAATATAAATTTGATATTATGTCGGACAGCCCAAGCTTGCCCAAAGTTCAAATAGTTTATAGCCGAACGCTCTACCGAAAAAAACTTATCAATTTAACCGAACAACTAAGTCCAGTGCTTTTAAGCTTTATTAAAATATAAACGCACACTTTTTTTTTTTGCAAAAAAAAGAAAAGAAAAAATATGTATTTTACCCATCAAATTGAGGTAGTAATTTTTTTATTTGTACAAAGAGTCAAAAACTCATTAGAAGAATATATATTTCAATATACGATTTATTATTATTTTTTTCTGAACAAAAAACAATTCTATTGTAGTCTGAAATCTTAAGCCTGTTACTTATATTTTCACTTACATTATGCTTTAATTTTCTTACCAGAGCCAAAGCTTAAAAAAAAAACGTACAATTCAGAAGTACTTTAGCACAAAACCACATTAATTTTTCATAACAGCAAAGAGCGTTTCCTACTCATTTATTCTATTCCCTCATATTTGTTATTCACTTAATTAAGTATTCATGTAATGCACGATAATTCTCTAATTTTTTGATGCAGCTTGTCCGGACGCGGGCCCGAACACGCATTCTCCTGGCTACGAGGAGAACGCTCTGCCGATCAAGCTATTCAGCTCTGTCGGTCATAGTGCAAGTTAAAGTTATAAGTTTAACCGAAAGTCTCATTCTGGTTCTTTAAAACAGGTTTTTCGGCTCAAAAAACAATTTTTAGACCGTGGGTCTATTTTTCGTCAGTAGCCAGCACCATAAACTTTAAAATAAGGTGTAAATCAAAGAAATCGATCAAGAATTGAGGAAAATCTGGCGTAGAAACCAAAAACAGGCTACAGAAATAATATATAAGGATGATTCCCTGATTTTTGGATTTTAATGCCAATTCAAACATCATTCTCTAAATTTCCAACATATTCATAAATCAAAAATAAAGTCTCATAAAAACTAACGCTGCTTTTAAAGAATGCTCATGGTTTGAACCCCGCACCCAGTTCTGAAAAGTTAGAGTCCTATGTCCCCTTAAAAAATTAAGTTCTAGCTCCAAAAAGAAAAATTCTCAGTGCTAACAGTATTAGGGTAAAGCAATTTTTGAAAAACTAAAGACATACATCATAAAATATTCCTCTAAGATTCGCACGTCGGAGCTTTCATTTTTGAAAAAGGTTAATTTTAATAAATAACAAAAATTTATTAAAATCATCCCCCTCCCCCTCAAAAAAGAAAGAAAGCAGATCTGCTTATTGCCGCTTAAATAAAATTGTTTTTGTATTAATGCTCCTACATCCTTTTTCCTGCAACTTCTGTGTGTGAAGTTTTCCTATGTGGCAAAGGCGAATTTTAATATAATCAAAAAGAACAGACTTCATTAATAAAATCCTATGACTACGCATAGGATTAAGAGGATTGAAAGAATGTTCACTTAAATTAGTAAATACACCACTCCGAGTGTCAGAATTGATTGTTTGCAAGCTCGAAGTGATTAATTTCTGCATAACATTCTTATTGTGTAGCATGAAGCTTGTGTCATTCTTATCTTCTGTTCTGCCGTTTTACAAATTTTGACGACATCTAGAGATGGAAAAACTAACCCCCTTTATTTTTCCTCCAAGTCAATTTACAAATACTAGGTTTATTGGGAGGAGATGCAGATGTTAATACTGACACACAAGGTTCACATTTGATTTTACTTACTAACTTACGGCTGACAAACCCAGCTATGTGAGATGAAACATCCGACACATACTCACTCAAGTGAATGTCGGGAGTTTCCATTTCTTCTGCAATTTCAATCTCTTCATAATCATTCATACATTTACTGAAAACATTAGAAGCAGGCGAAATGTTTAAAATTGAACTTGTGTCCAATTGGACACAGTTTTCGCGCCCACTGCTAACAATTTCAGCATGACAAAGGAGTCTTACATAAGCTGCTTGAAATTGAATGCAAGTTGGGTTATTGTTAAATCCCCCTTTACTTCGAATGGCAGAAAAAAACATTTCAAGATGGTCTTGAGAGAGCTTATATGTCATTAAGAAGGAATATTTGTAATTTGGTGTATTAGTTAAATTTTTATACAGTGATGACACACTATTGAGGCAAACTAAAAATCCCAAAAATCCCACTTTACGATTACTCTCAAGGATGGTTATTCCATTTGGTGCAGTTCTGAGCTTTTCAATATAAATTTCAGAGCTTTCCATGAAAGCGGAAAATTCAGCCTCATTTTTTTTGCAGATCGGGCTCTTAAACCCTTTGCTGATTAAGTTTTGAGAGTTAAGCATATCAAACAGATTGTTAAAACATCTAACAAATTTTGCGGTAGCACCACAACCCTGGAAATCAGGATGCTTTAGATCCTTTTCGAGGTAATCCAAAGCATCAGCAACACTGTTGCTAAATGTCTGGGCAGCTAGACGGACCTTCATTTTATCTCTGAACCACTCAATATGGGCTTTCTTTAATTTAGTGGCAGCTAGCAAACCTTCTTCATTTTGTAATCGCTCTAGCCTCACAATGTATTTCCAAGAGATGAACCCATCCCTTGGATGCCAAAGTGATTCCTTTGAGGCTAAAGTGTTCCGCACCAACTTAAGCATATGGCTTGGATCCAAAAAGATAAACACTTTTTTATTTGTGACCGGATGGAGAAATGACGGTCTAAGATTTGCCAAATTGAAGTCTGCACCAAGTAATTTTGCAGCGGCCAAGTTAACGCTGGTCCCGTCAAAAGTGTGGCTGACCACCTCAACCCCAGCATCATGCACAAACTCGAGGCATTTCTTGATCAAATTTGATCTTTCTGCAGCATCAAGGCCATCAATCATAAAATAGCCTACTGGAATTTTCCAGTGGCCATTCAGGCAATTCAGCATGAAGACCAGAGCTTCTTTAGCCTCAGGCAGCAGGTCACTATCAAGGCCAGTGCCAAAATCCACATAGCCTCTTAACTTTTTTCCATCCCATTCAACCTGACGCCGAATGGCCATTTCATCTGAAATCAAGGCACACAATATTCTTTTGCCATCAGCATGTGCCTCGGATGCTTTCATCTTTAGCGCGCTCAAAGCTGCAGTTGTGAAGCCAGGAGTTCCATCAACTGCCTGGTACCATTTTTTAATTGTAGATGGGTGCGGTAAACAGGTATTGAACATACGCCTTACATATTTGTATGCCTTTGCAGAATAAAAGTGTAAGGTTAAGGCAAAGCTTCTTAACTCTGGACTGTAGGGGAGAGTCGGGTAAGTTGGAGACCCTAAGACTTTTTACATTTCTAAGACAGAACTAACTACATTTGAAAAAATATTTTTGTACTAATATCTTCGTACAACTATTGCCTAATGACAGTTTATTTCCCTGCCATGTAAACAATTTATAATTTTTGTTAATCTTGCTTTTTTACTCCCATCACAAAGTATCCATCTTACCCGATGGTGCGGGTAAGATGGATACCAGTGGAGGGTAAGATGGCGATTACGTAGTTGATTCCATTTGACAAAATAAAATAAACTCGTTATGTCAAGTATAAGAACTATATTTTATTTTATGCCCAAAATTATGAATTTCCAAAAAATTATGAACAAAAATCACATATCCAAGACTTCTTTTTTGCTTCGGAATTTGACAGTCCAGTACAAGCCGCATGAGCCCACTTGTGGCATTTTGCACAATTGAACCACAGTTCATTTTTTCCGAAGTCATCACATATGATGCATACTTCATCGACTTCTTCATCTGAGTTATCATCTTCGTCCATGTAATGTATGGATACGGAGGAATCTGATGAATAGTCAAAATAAGTTTTTGAGCATTTTTTCTTCTCTACGACCTTAGTTTTATTCTCTACGACCTTAGTTTTTTTCTTTCCTTTTTTTGCTTCTCTTCTTTCCTTTTGCTTCTTCCTTTCTAATAAATATTCTTTTACAGGCGAACTTGTGGCATGTAGCGATGGAGCTTTAGTCCTTTGTTTCTTTACCTTTGGGGGAGCTAAAGGGAGTACCAGGATATCGGGGGCATTAGATGGACCAGCAACAGGTTGGATATCGGAGGCATTAGAAGGACCAGCAATAGGTTGGGTGTCGGCATCATGAATTTCGGAACTAGATGTGGCATAAGCCGCTGTTGTCACAGCAGGTTCAAATTCTTCAGCTGAGAAAATTTGTGAATTGAGGGGAACAATCCCCGCTGCTTCAAATCCTTTCACTGCGTTATTTAGCGTAGCCGCTTTGGCATACGCTTTGTGAAAGAGGCTAGGTACATTCTTCACAGCAACAGTTTGGCCAGGATTCATAGTTAAAAAGGACCGAAGAAACTGACGTCCAAAGGCTGCATCCGGTGGGTTGTGTGCGGGGGAAAACCAAGGAGAGTGATAAAGTTGTCCCTGCAAAAATTTACTGCTTCTAGGGTTATGTGTGATGCGTGATTGTCCATCAACAGCAGAATCTGATTGTCAGCTGAAGGTCCTACATTTTTTTTAAAATGGCTCAGCCATTCCAAAAATATTTTGGCATTTATAAAGCTGGAGTCTGGATTGCAGGCAGCTTGGGATCCAGGTGGTGCATCATGCAGCAAATAATCTTGCATGCGCACTCTTTTAAAAATAAAAAGTGGAGGCACATAATGTCCAGTTGCGCTGACACAGCAGACCACACTCACATTTGAGCCTCTCTCAGCCGAAGATACTTTAACCACCCGTCGTTTGCCTGTTGGTGTTATAATGAGAGGGGATTTTGTTGGTACAGTTGAGCAACCTGTTTCGTCAACATTGTAAATCTGGTGTGGCTCATATCTGTGTTTCTTCATAATTTCAGTCAATAAATTAAAGAAGTTTTGCACACTTACTTCATTAAATGCTGCTAATCTTGCCACTGAGGTCGCCTCTGGCTTACGTAAAGATAAATTAAATTTACTTAAAAAGTTGCTCACAAAATCTTTTCCAGCCATCCTTTCTTCTTTATTAAATCGATGTTCTATTTTTAGATGTTCAGCATAATCAAATGCGATTCTTGCAAAATCTTTCTTTGTCAAACCAAATGCACGTCTGTCTATATCTGTAACATAGGTTTTTAGCAAGAGTAATTGTTCCTCAGTAAAAGTATTCTTAAATCTTCCAGCGTTCTCAGGAAATGGCTCTTTGTTCTTCCTTTTATCCACATAACGCCGAAGAGAAGTTTGAGGCAGAGAATATTTTTTTGCTGTTGTTAAAATGAACGCTCCTCTTAGTACCTCTTCAACAGCTTTATCCATACCTTCTTTGGACCAAGATTGTCTTTCCGTAATCCTTTTATATTTCCCCATCGTTTTGTTTCTAAAAAAATAAAGTTATAATCACTTTAAGGATGCTGTCATCAGTTATGAATTTTACCCCCCTTTAAACTATCCAAGAAAAGAAAAGTTGATTGATATCTTTAATATGCCTCAATTCATTGTAGAAGAAAAATACGAATAAAAATAAAGAATTCTTTTTTTTATTTAAACAAATACCTAGTCAAATTTTTTAAACATTTAAAAATATTTTTTTAAGTAATTAAACAAAATAAAAGTAAAAAAATGTCTTAAAATCTAGTTTTTACAGATAATATGTAATCCTTATAGGCACAAATATTTGATTTGAGACTAGTAAATTGCCTGCTTTTTATTTGCGTGTAAGATGGAGACCACCATCTTACCCGCCATCTTACATATCCATCTTACCCGACGACGTCATGTCGAAATTAAAGTACAAAACGAGAATAAAATTAACCGTATTTTAACTTAAAAGCAACATTATATCATTAATCGAGAAGACTAATTATGTATAAAATTGAAGAAAAGCCCAAAACACTCACCAATTTAACGCAATCCACTAATGAAAAGGTTGACAAATTTAGATATGTTCACGCTGAAATAACAAAACACAAAATGGCGGCAGTTACAGTTATTTTTCCACGCTAGGAATGTAATTCAATTGAAAGATGGCCAACACTGAAGCATATATCCCAATAAGGGGCTGCCATCTATCGCAAATAAAGAGAAACATTCAAGTCACCATCTTAGCCGCCTCTCCATCTTACCCGACTCTCCCCTACTTATGAGTTGAAATCTGGTTTTTCTCAACCCTTTTCAACAATTCAGCTGCAGGTCCAGGTAATGATAGCTGCAAAGAAATATTATACTGCTTAGTTTTATACAATCAGTAAAAAATATTAGATTGGACAGAACAGAAGCATTATTAAACACACACACACACACACAAACAAACACATATTAATTTCAAACAGTATATTCATATCATATTATTTTTTTAATGCTTGAAAGCATCTACAAATTCATGCTTTGAAACAATTCAACAATAAAATTCATTATTAAACCAATGTATTAAAATTTACTATAAATATTTACATATTAGAGAGAACCAGATAGATGTAAACTATCCAGATAAAAAAAAGTCAAAGAACAGTCAATTCTACAGAAGAATAAATTTGTTTGGAAGATTTGTATGATTTAACGAAAATCAATGAAAACTATAACAAGTGAAAAATAAAAGGAAAACTTTTTAAAAAAAACGTATATATTTGATTAAACTGCAATATTTTTTAATTTTGAAAAGATCATTTTGTATCAACTACTCAAATGTTAAATACTTCTTTTCTTATAAGCAGGTATTAAAAGTCATAAAACGATCAAGCAAAACATTGTAAACATTTTAATAGTTGATTATAATCAATTAAAATAGCAGGTGCACCAGCGGTGAGACTTTTTTTTTTTCTGTGCAATTTTTTACTTATTCTTTGAGAAACATTCAACTAATTTATTTAAAACATTTAACTGCAAACACAAATAAACTAATTTGTTTAAAACATCTAACTGTCAGTGATGGAGCAATAAAGAGCGTCATGATCATTAAAACAATCAGTAAAGCAGTCAGCAGCTTCAAGGCCGTTCGCCAAGAAAATTAATAAATATCAACAAATTAACTCATCTCCAAAGGTTTTTAATGACAAAAGCAATTAAAATGAATATTAAAGCACAAACAATTGCAAATTAAATAAGGAAAATTCATTACTTTTCCAAACAGAGCATTATTTACCACATGTCAGCGAGTGTAGATACATTTGAAAATCATTTTTTAAGTAGAAAAAGAACAAAAAAATTTCGCCCTTACCTGTGAAATGTTACAGCACTATCCTTAGAATACTTTTCTTGACATCCGAAAGCACAGCAGTAATGTACCATCTTCAAAAAATCATTTAAATTCTAGAACAGTTAAAATTTATTAACGATTGCGATCAACCACAATGCAAAATCCCATGCGGTAGTAGAAACCGGTTAACAGCTAACCGGAATTCCCTCCACACATCACGTGACTTCATCTTGGGGACGGTTTTGGGGTTGCTCTGCGCTCTCTACCCCTATTCCTTCTCAAAGGCCTTTACCCCTTCTAGCTGCGCCCATGATGACCAATAAAATGAAGTTCCGAAAGTTATATTGACTTTGAACTGCAATTCATTTTCCTGCTACGACTTCGTATAGTTTGCTTTCATTATTTAGTATAAACTTATTTTACAGGTAAGAATTTTTTCGAAAGGCATTTGAAAAAATTTACCCCCAGGGGTGCCCACCTAGAAAAGGGGGGTCAAGGCGCAGACTGCACCATTAAAATTTTTACGGGGGGGGTGTTCTAATGGATATTTTTCTCATTTGGGAAGAGGCTCTTGCTTTTTTTTTTGGGGGGGGGGGGTAGGGTCTTTGTGATGTTTAGGGGGGTGTGCCCTTACTCTTAGAGGGAGTGAGCAGCCCTGGGTGCACAGTGCCCGATTAAGTTATCTGGAACCTAGCTCAAACGCTCTTTCGAGGCCCTTTTGTATTTAAGTCTAAACCTCACAATTTTTGTCGTTGGCTGAAACAGTTTAAGGCATTTGGAGGCCCCTAAAAAGTGGGGGCTCTATAGTTAGTCAGTCTATTCAGTAATCAGGCTCTGCATGCGACCGGCATGTTAGCATGTGCCCTTTGGTATAAAAAGGTTGGACTGCTGGTATCAGAGCCCGATCATTCTGATATTGGACATAGGGCACATTTCTATTTCAGGGCCCCCTAGAGCCCGACTAAGATTTTTGAAGACACTGGGCATGAAAGTCATTTCGTGCCCCCTCCCCCTATTTCCACTGATTCTGAAGCTACTAAATATTTCGATACTTGCATATTAACACAACCATTCTAAATTTGGTGGTACCTCAAATCACAACATTTAAAAAGTAGAAGAGATATAGTATACGATAATTCGACAAGATGTGTTAAACTTTGCCTGTTACAGTTTACCGTAAATATCAAAGTTATCTACGATATAACTTTTAATAGCAAATACAGATCAAGCTGGAAATGGTTTTGGGATTTGCAAAGAGATCAAATTTTTAAGAGGAATTTTTATAAGATACTTTTTCTTTGTCTTGGCATTTGCAAAAATATCAATGATATTTTTGTACTCTATAGATTCTGAGTGAAATCATTATCTATTTTTATTTAGCATGATAAATTAAGGGAATTTTAGGCCCCCTGAAATCTAAGAGGAGGGGCCTGTGCCCGCATGCCCCTGCGGTAATCACGCTCTATTTGGTATAGAATAAGGTTAAAAATATCTGAAACTCAAAAATGCTACTTAAATTATGAATTATAGTGTATTAAACTGTTTTGTATGTCCTCGTAATCTTCGACCATAGAAAGCGATGAATGACTGTCGAAAGCCAAATTTAACACAATCGGATGTTTTTTAAAAAAAATTTATTAGATTTCTGAGCTGAATGGAGGATAAGGAAATACAAACTGCTTTCTTGTATCCCTTCCAAATTGGGCAATCAAGTACTCGGATAAAAGAAAAGTTGATAACAAGTGTCTTCCCCCAACCTTCTTGTCATTCATTGGGTGGTGTGTCATTGAAAGAATTTCCCCGAAACCCTCATTGGCAATCGCTTTGTACTCTACTATGCGTTCCTATCCCCCGACGTGTCTCTGCTATAACCTTCAGAAAGGAGAAAGGAAAACAAAGAAGTTTGCAGTTGGAGAAACATGTGTTGTCTTTTAACAACTGAAATGTCTTTGAAGATTGCAGCTCATGAGAGTTCGAATGTCTTTCGATATGTTTGGTTTGATTTTTTATCAGTACACAATTTTAAAATATCAATTAAAAATTACGTTACTTCATATTCACAAGTAATCCTTCAAAAGTGTGAATTACCGATTGGAATAAAACTTTGTATATCTTTCGGTACAACATTTAAATATATTGAACAAGTGTTTTTTTTATCGGCAACAAACAGCTTTAACGGGATGAAATTTACTCCTAAATATTGGATAATTGGGATAATAGAGGGTACAATATATTCTTTCACTTGTAATTTTGAATACTAAAATTCAAATAATGATTGGCAGTTTGAAAAAAACTAAACAAACTAAAATTGACGTGTTTTTGGATTTTTCTTGTTGCCTATGAACAATTCCATGTCAGAAAAATCGCCTTCTTGACTAGTGGCGGATTTACAAGGGGGGCGGTGGGGGCGACCGCCCCTTCCGTGACCGTCGTTTTCTAAAACTAATAATATAGAATTGAAGGAATTATTAGCAATTGCTGCTAATTTTTATCCAGTACATTCCACAAATTTGCTTTAAATTAAAATTAGACAGTTAGTGTAGTCGAGGATGAACAGCTTTACCCACTTTTTTTGTTTGAACCTAAGCTTGCCCCTCCCTCCTTTTTTGAACTTTAATAATTTTTATATTCCTATGTGTGTCTTCAACCAATTTTCAATCGTGATTTGAATTTTTGTAGTTAAAATTTGAAAAAAAAAAAAAAAAAAGAATATATTGTACTCTCTAATATCCCAATTATTCAGTACTGTCGGCCCCGCTGTCGAATATCTTCGGTTCTAAGAAATTTTATTCGATTAAGCGGGGTATTTGATTAAGGGGGGAAATGTTCTTTACCTTTCTAAATTGACAACATTTGTCTTAAACGTAGCAATAATAAATCAATAGCTATATAAAAGGAATAATTAATGTTTTTGGTAAAACATTTTTGAAATAAGATAAATAAAGGACAAAATAGTTTCATAATTAATCTCAAGTCCGTATGAGAAAAAAAAAGTAACTAACAACTTGGGTTGTGAAAATTTTGCCATCTTTTCTCACTTTATTATTTTTTGAATTAAGTCCATAATAGTGGATAGCTTGTTCAAGATCTTTTGGAAACACATTTTCTGACTCTCTTTTTCCCTTACTCGTCGTCTACCGTGCTTTGCATTTAATTTTCATTAATCTTAATTGTTGCTGAAAATGTGTATTTTTTTTATTATTATTCACTTTAATTCTCGAATGCGCTTCTTTTTTTTTTGTCATGACAAAGACAAAAGAAATGTGATAGAATAGTGGACATGTTTCGATGTAATATGCAAGTTGTTTTTCTCGCCCGTTTTGTCGGCGAAACTATTGCTTCATATTTTTAAGTCAATAATTTTCCTTACTTAATTTATTTCTAATTTATTTTTAAAAAATGTCAGCAGGAATATTTTCGAAAGCTGATCAATATTATTCGATAATCCGGTGAAAATATTCGATTAAGCAGGGGTCTTTAACATTGCGTCTAAGGGGAAATATTCGATTCAGGGAGGTTTTATTCGAAAAGCAGGGTATTCATTTATCCGTTTCCCGATTAAGTGGAGCTGACAGCATTTAGAGATTAATTTCACCCCATTAAAAGTATATATTGAAGATAAAAAAAATACGTGTTTAATATTCCTAAGTGTTCTGTCGATGTGCGAAGTTTTAATTCAAATCGGCATGCGACAATAGGTCAATGTTACTTGTCTGCTTATTTCGTCTTTCATAGAATCCCTCATTTCGGGGGCAGGGAGCCTCTAACTGCGCCCTTGTGTGTATGGGCCCCTTTAGTTACAATAAAAGAAATTGGTGAGGAAGATAACGCTGCCCACGACATTTCCTTTCTCTGGCTCTGCTTCGGGAGGGCCCAAATGTTTACATTAAAAGCACTACCAGATTATCCGTTTTTCATTAAATATGTTGAGCTATGCCGTGAACATTTAAACTTTTACCTAATCATCAATAAATTGAGAAATTAAAGCAAATGTCAATTAATCAATTTCTTTAAATTTCATACTTATTTTTTTTTCTTTTTAATATTTTTCAATTTAAGGGTGGGGGCAGCTGCTCTTCCTTGCTCCCTCCCCCTTCTTGGCATGCCCGTGGTAATAATGCAGTTCGATTTAAAAATATGTTCTTTATTCTAAGTAATTTAAAATATGTCACACATAGTTGGATCTGGTAAAACATTTCGTTTAAAACTTCTTTTATCTTCTCGGTGCATTTACCAAATGGCATTGCCATTGTTTTTGCTAAATGTATTTTTGAGCTGTAAGAGCTAAGAGGACTCATCCAACAGAAATTTTCTAGCTTTCGGGAAGAGAGAGAGAAAGAGCTGCAGTGTTTTTCTACCCTCTCTAAGCGGATCTGCTGACAGGTTTTGGATGAATTCTTCCCCCTCTAAATGACTGTCTATGCTCAAAAAATATTGGCAGTGGGCAGCATAACTTTCTTTATGTACTGCAACTCGAAATTTTGTTAATCATTATGTTCGTTGTTTGTTTTCTAATTAAAATGCTCTCACAGTCTACTTTTTATGCAAGAAGGATATGCAGTAAGTTCATAAACATTTTTTTTTTGCGCTAAATGCAACATTAACATTATCATTCTGAAAGTCAAAAGCAGACACAGGGTTGATAAAGTAAATTACAGATCACTCTCCCCCTCCCCCCCCCTATCGATACGGCAATGAAATTATCAGGAAACGTATTATTCAGACTTAAAACATGCTGATTTCATAATTCATTGAAGAATAAAAATGAATATTCAGAATAAATTTTAGAATTAGCAAAGCATTCGAAAACAAAAATTTAATTTGTTTCAAACAAAGTTTTTGCAATCTTTTTTTTTTTTTTTTTAGTTTATTCGTAGTACAGCGGATTTATCTATGTTTTTAAAAGTATAATAGTTTTGAATAAATTTCAGGTTTTCTTTCCAGATTTTTTTGTTTACACTAAATGTTTCACAAAGAACCCTAATGAATCGAAACAGTGTAAAAGTAAAACCATAAGAACAGTGATTAATGAGGACTATAAAATAGCCCCTTTTTCGATTTGTAAACTTCAACAAAACACCTGTAAATAACGTTTGAGCAAAAAAGTCAATAAGATATGGGGTGCATCCTTCCTTCCGGGAACATAATAATTCTAAAAGGGGGCATGAGCAAAACCAAAAAAAAAAAGCTTGAAAATTGTTAAATTTTCGGAAGGAAAAGTAAAGCAACATATATTCTGACGTAATGAGATATCAAACACATATTCACATTTATACTGAAATAATCTTCCTATTAACCAACAAATAGTCTAAAAATGCGTTCCTAACAAAATATTTCAGGGAATGCCCGACAACTCTCCTACTACTCTCCTACTTATGTGCGAATGTTAAACAGCTCAAACAAAAAAATCCACTTTATCTTCAAATTTTATTTACAAATGCAATATTTGTATTTCATTGTGTTCGGTACGAAGACTGGTAAAAAAGTAGTCATCTTGACATGCAACCTTTCGTTCATAAGGAAAATAGTACAATTGAGGACCTAAATGGCTACTGAAAATACTTCACGCATCCTCAAACAAATTTAGATTTGAAGGGTTTAATTTGGATAATGGATCCTGATCCAGACCAGGATCTAGAATATTAGTAGGAGAAATCTTCCTTTTTTTTTCTTTCAATTTTTTATTCTTCGTGCTTGGAACACAACTTTCTTCAATCCCTTTAAATCATTACATATTTTGAAAGAAAAAAAAAAGAAAAAACACGTCATGCTTCAGTTAATAAAGTTTGGGAAATTTTTATTTTCGTAAGTCGATTCCCCCCTCTATAATGCATGACTCATTCGCCCCTCCCAACAGGATCGTCTGGATCCGCCACTGAGATCATGCGCTATGTATTGAATCGCCCATTCGAATGCTATGGAGCGGCCCCCAATGACAAGACTACCCAAATTACCCCCTGTCAATTTCAGGGGAAAATACTGCACTTGTACCCCGTGTGCACCCAAATCAGAAGTATTTCCCCAGGATAACTCTCAAATGCTATGGAGCACGACCCGGTAACAAGCCCCCCCCCCCCCAAATGAGATTTTTAAAATTTTTAACCCCCCCCCCCCCCGAGCAATTTCTGCCAGGAGTCCCCATCATGGCACTATCTTTTCCCACACAGAAATGAACTATCTCAAACTCATACATCTTTTTATCAGAGCCGCTCATCTTGCACTATTTAAAAAAGATAAAATTTTTGGATAGTGCAGGATAGATATAGTGTGGGATATGTTAGGAGAACCCACTGGGACTCATAACTGAGATTGCTCTATAAAAAGCCTTCAAAAATTACCCACATCCCCTCCTCCGGAAAAAAACAAGATCAATGAGGCAGTCTGCGTTAATAAACCTTTTGCTTTAGGAGGGTCATTTTAGAGGGTTTGGACAGCTTCGTTCTTTGGGAGTGTTTCATAGCAGTTGAGAGGTCTGTATAGGGCGGATGGGCTTTGTAGTAGCAATAAAATAAGATTGAAAACCTTCTAATATTACCCCCCCCACACACACACTCCAACAAGAAAGAAACAGCGGTGCGGTCTATTTGTGTCAGAAGTGCCTATGAAGGGGCACTCATGGTGTCAGTTCCGCCATTCTAATTTTGAAGGAGGATAATTTTTATAGGGAAGCTACTTTCATCAGTCCTGTAGGGGGGGGGGGGGCGTTGGGATCCTTGTGGCCATGTATATGTACTGAATAAAATTGCTAAATAACATCACATCTTATGCTTTGGCATAGGCTCTCCTTTAAGCTCCAAAAATTAAAATGTATTTAAAATAAAAAATATTTGCACCTCTTTAAAAACATTAAATTTTAAGGGGGGAGCAGGAGAGGACGATAATCCAGCTAATTTAGTAGAGAGATTTTATAGTTGATTTTCAGTTTCTCCTACCCTCTAAAACAGCGGACCTATCTAGATAATCAAAATTTTTTCATTTTTTAATGAGAATCCAAGCCAATCAGGGGTGCCCCCCCCCCACTACTAAAAAAAAATCTCGACTCTCTGTTCCTTTTTTGTAGCTCATGTTTTTTTTCTATTTATTTATTTACTAGTGGTACCCCGCACGGCTTTGCCCGTAACAGAAAAATTAAAAGGTCTTTTGGTTCGCCTGTATATTTACAAATAATGTATGGTGAATTTTCTCGCCAATTGGCTTGTACCCATGTTACGGTTCCACGTTATGATAATTTCGCATCTCGCTAATTGGCTTGTGTCCATGTTACAGTTCCACGTTATGATAATTTCGTAATTTACTCGTCCATCTTTTGATATTTTTGTTCTTAAAATTTGATCAGAACAAGAACAAAATCGAATTTTCAAAAAATCGCTTCGAGGTGCACACCCCCATGCTACAAACTAACTTTGTGCCAAATTCATGAAAATCGGCCGAACGGCGCTATGCGCGTCACAGAAACCCAAACATCCATACAGAGAGACTTTCAGGTTTCTTATTTAAAAAGAAAAGAAAAGAAGAAAGATAAAGAAGTAAAGAAAAGAAAGATAAAGAAAGATAATTTTCAGAACAAATTCTTTCCCGTTTTATTACATTTCTGTGAAAAATGGACTTGAAATTTGAATAGAAAAAGAACAAAATCGAATTTTCGAAAAATCGCTTCGAGGTGCACATCCCCAAGCTACAAACTAACTTCGCCAAATTTCATGAAAATCGGCCGAACGGTCTAGGCGTTATGCGTGTCACAGAGATCCGGACATCCAGACATCCTACAGATATCCTGACATCCTCCGGACAGAGACTTTCAGCTTTATTATTAGTAAAGATTTATTTATTTGAATATTTTTATTTACTTACTTATTTATTTTTAATTATTATTATAATTATTACCTTATTCGAAAAGTGCCAATAACATACCCCATATACCCGCACACACACGCAAACTAAAAAGTTGAATGAAATAAAATGTGAACAATAAAATAAAATAAATTAAAAAAATAAAATAGAGTAATAAATAAATAAAAAATAATTAAAAAATCCCCCCCCCCCCACTCCGAATGCCAATTACAATTTATATGAATAAAATACGCAGTTGAAATTATCTATATTCGCTTTAGCTCCCAAAGAAAAAATTGATACTTTAAAAGTCAGGTCACTAGAGCCAAATTATCAATAAATTGAGAAATTAAAACAAATGTCAATTATCAATTTTTTGAAATTTCATGCTTTATTTTAAAATATGTTTTCCCAATTTAAAGGGGCGGCTGCCCTCCCTTGCCGCCCTCTAGATACGTCCATAGTAATAATGCAATTCGATTTAAAATATGTTTTTTATTTTACGTAATTTAAAAATGTGTAATAAGGTTCGGTCCGATAAAACATATTTAAACCTATTATTAGCACTATTTAAAACTTATTATGAACATTATTTGGAGGGACTTTCTTTCATTGAAGTACCTAAGAAGCTGAACTTTAAAGTATCCAACAATATTTCCTTTCATCTTCAATTTTATCAATTATTTGCTATTCAAAGCGAAAGCAAAACCGCTTTTTAGCACGCAAACATATGCAATCGTGCGGTTTGTTGGCAACGCTAAAAGCTCCATCTTTCGGCTCAAACTGAACTATATTTCTGGTCCCCTTTCAGCTTCGGAAATCGGTCGAAAATGACAGGCTCCTTAAACAGAGAAGCGTTGCATCCTCGTAGGCTACGACAGTACAACCTCTCAATAAGAGAAACTAATGGGACCGGTCATTATGTCCTTTAAATAGAGGTGTCCCTTCTTCGGAGGTATTTTAGTTTATACATGCAATGGAACTTTACTCAGTATAATTTTTTTATGAACATACAAACCCTATTAACACTTAAGATTAAATACTTTTAATTTTTCATACACAACTAAATGAAATTCACACTTAATGATTTTTTAAATTTTTTATTATTTTATTAATCATAATTGAGTTAAAAATTTATTAAATCCAAAGTTTTTCCCCATAAAGCAATTATTTTGAAGTAATTCATCGCATGAATTTGCTTCATGTCATGTAATATACAATGCAAGACGTTGTGAATTACAATTAGCGTTCACGTTTCAATTTTTATATAAAAAGCTAGTCAGTTTCTGTGCCCTCTCCTTTGGCCATGAGCCTACTTGAATGAATATCTGGGTGGGCAAATCATGCATGTAACTTTCGGCAAGATTTTTACAATGTATAATACTTGTTTCTTCAACATATGTTAATATTCAACTCTCCTCAATTAATTTTTAAAGGAAAAGTGAAACTTGAATTCCAGTAAATTCATTCTTTTTTATGCACTTGTACATATTTTTTTTAATTGTTTTTTCTCTATGACTGTTCTTTAAATAGAGTGTCCCTTATTTAGAGGCAAATACATGGAAGTCCCTATTCAAAGGGACTGGGACCAGAAAATTGTCCCTTAAATAGAGGTGTCCCCTGAAGGTGTCCTTTAAGGGAGGTTCTACTGTATTTTCGTGACTAGCATGTTCACATTTGCTATTTATTTTTAAGCATAAATTCCGTATTTTCCCCCTAAAATTGGAGATATTTTACCCTCAACCCAACGAGGTCGGTACATCACTCTCCTGATGTCCCTCCTCCTCCAAGGTAAAAAAAGACGGCACAACAGAATTGTTTATTATTTTATTTTATTTTTCCTGAGACAATTTAGAACTGAAGAGTAAAAAATAACATTTTTGATGTTGATTAGTAAGACAAAGTTTGCAGTTCCCTAGCAAAGTGCTGTCTTAAAAAAAATTGATTTTAATGTAGTGTTACGGAATTTGCTGCCCCTAGCAAAATGCCACCTGGGGCGAGTGCCTCCTTTGCCCCCAAGCTACACCACTGCATTCCTTTTTTTAAATTTGTCAAAAATGGTCTAATTGCACATTTTGAACCCTCCCCTCTTGTATCCCCTCTTCCCCCTTAAGGCCTAAAAATGCAGAATTTTATATCTATTTTTCAAAAATTTTCATGGGGGGGGGGAACCTCCGGACCCCCTACAGTTGGATTTGTCCCTGCATGAGAATCCTCATCCCTACAAGGTATATCAGAAGAAAAGATTTTACTTCAGAACAAATATACTAACAAACGTGTCTCTAATAGATGTTGTGAAAAAAAAATTAAATTTTGGTTTGAAAAAGTTTAAAGCTAAGCAAAAAACTCATGACACATTCATTTCTATATTTGAATGTAAGTTTTGCTACTTCCAAGTCAAAAGAAAAAAAGTAAAAGGTAGTTTTTGAGCAAATAATTTTCGAATATTTTCAAGTAAAGGGCCCCGGAGTCCCACCTACAGGGGGACCCTTTCCAGTACCTATCGACCAGCTCAGAAGGATCCAGTCCACAGACTTAGGTAAAATGGAAAGCTTTCTGCGAGCACAAATCCTAACTGGAAAGTTTTCTGCAAATAATTATTTTTCCTAACTCACCCCCAAGAATTAAATTTATATTTAAATATGAAATACTCAAAAAAAAAAAGAATAAAAATGCTTTATATCATTTAATTTTTTTTACAACAACATAGTTTGCTTATTTTTCACCAACTGAAGAAAACTGCCAAAACTGTTTTTTCTTTCACGCATGTGCTTTAAAAGGCTTTAACAGAAATAAAATGGGATTTTTTAAAAAATTCCCTTAAAAATGTTTCTATTTTCTTATAACGTTAGCAGTTTGAAAAAAAATTCTGCAGAGCCAAACATTTTCGCGTTTGTCTATATTTTACAAGACCGCCAGTCCGGGCCTGAAAATAATACCAGATAGGTAGTGCTAAAAGCAGAGTAAATATTTCACTTAGCCCCACATTCCTCTGCTTTGTCTCTATTTCATGATTATTATTATTTTTTGTTATGTGTTGCACTTTTGATGTCTAGGAAGTATTTTTCTGTGTCTATATGATATTGAGACCCCAGTAGCAGAAACTTTCTAGCCAGTCTGTGACACTATTTTGGGCAGTTGAAAATAACCTGCAGCATTATTATCAGTTTTATTTGAAGTTTTCATAAAATATACAAGTAAAGGTCCAGACTCAGTAATTTTCCATCTGGCCAGTGGCCGCTAGACCTGAAAAACTTAGTAGCCACCACTGTCGCCGAGTTTTAAAGTACAAAAAAAAAAAAAAAAACAAAGAGGGGGGGGGGACAGTTTTCACTACTCTCACAAAAATATATAGAACTCTGCGCATTATGAAAATCAATTACTCAATACATATTTATTTAAATGTGGAATATGTAAGTAAAAATAGGTTTTTGAATTTTTTTTTCAAAAAATGAATAAATTAATTTGTAAACTAGAAGTTGGCAGGAAACTACATTTTAGATGAATTTTTTTTAGTTTTTAGGAAAACTTCTAAAGCAAATACAATTGTGTAGGTAATAATTCAAATTTCTTATGAAAATCATTTTAAAAGAAACATGATTTATTGTACATTTTATGTAATCTTCAATAATTTGTATTGAGGTAAACATCAAATTCTGTTTTTGGAAACTTAGGCAAGTAATAGTCTCGTCTATTTCCATCTTGCGAATGACCAAACATGGCGTCTACGCGAAGAATGCATGATTCTAAATATATTTTTGAATTTGTTACATAAAAGTAGAAATAAATTCAAAATCCTTAAAAAACTACAATTTAGATGAAATAGTCAGTTTCTAACACATTAGCCTCGAAAGCAATGAAGATAAGACAATATTCTAAAGATAACTTTGCAATTTTCAAGACAATAACTAAGAATTATCCAAAAAAATTATGGCACATTTTGCATAATTTTCAACAGTTTGCTTTGCAATAAACATCTCATTCTGTTCATGAAAACATAGGCACTTGAAGATCTTGCTAACCAACATCTTGGGAATGACCAAACATGGCGACTACACCGAAAATTAGGGCTCGACCGATGGCATGTTTTGACCGATGGGCCGATGCCGATTGTTGGCCGATCGTTCAAAGACGGCCGATGGCCGATTGTTTTCCTCCATTGGCCGATTGCCGATGGCCGATGCCGTTGGCCGATGGCAAAAAAAAAAAAAAAAACACAAATAAATTGATAAGATTGTCAGGAATTTAAAGAGTCATTGATTCATTTCACTTTACTTCCTTTCTACGAATAAAAAATTGTAGTCACAAAAAAAAATCAGATTTCGACCTAAATTTCTATTTTACAGATCACCCAATTTCAACTTCACAAATTTTTTCAGCACATCTGTACAATGTTAATGCATATGTACCTA
The DNA here is from genome assembly GCF_026930045.1 of Uloborus diversus. NCBI lineage: Eukaryota > Metazoa > Arthropoda > Arachnida > Araneae > Uloboridae > Uloborus > Uloborus diversus. The sequence goes on along the minus strand of NC_072733.1, from coordinate 29,178,276 downwards.
AGAACATATAGATGACCGAAATATCTATTTTGAACACCTCCTCAGTTAATTATAGCAAATTATCTTGTGATGCCTTCATGCGCGTAAACTTGCGTCACTCAAAAACGTTATGAAATAGTAAGTTGAAAACTCATACGTACGTAGTATGATCTAAAAGTTCGAAGATAAGTTGTATAAAACTTTTTCCTGATTAGTTCACATTACCGAAGCACATCTATCTACAAATCCTTGAACGATTATGCAATTCTGCCAACGTTCGTATAGCTTTTAGAAACACTCCTGGAACACATTTTTCGCAACCTCCTGTAAGACCTCTTGCGCAGCTGCTTTAACTTCATCGTGGGGAAGAAGGCGACTTCATGTTGAGGATGCACGGTTTGATTGGTCAATACTCTGATATGACAAACAAATAACGTAACGTTTCGTCGGACTTAGCTCCGTGTGACTTTTACCTGTTCCCAGCAAAAAGACATTTGCATGGACTCCGCTTTCTTCCGTCAGGAGAAGATAAAGTTCAGTCATAGAAGGTAGCGAAAAATGACTTCCAGGAGTGTTTCCAAAAGTATATGAACACTGGCAGAAGTACATAGTCCCTCAAGGTGACCTTTTGAAGGTGGATGTGCTTCGGTAATGTGAACTATTCTGGATAAGGTTTTATACAGCTTGTCCCCGAACTTTTGGATCGTACTACGTACAATCTGTATAGGGAGTAGTTATGCTGCTTCTTTTTTAACTGCTGTATGATGAAAGAGAAAGAACAACAAAAAAAAAGAAAGAAAAAAAAGAGGAAGAAAAACAAAGAGAAGATACTGTTTTGTTTCCAATTGATTTGTTTTTGTTTTTTTTTTAATTTAACATATAACTAAGATTATATGTTCAATTTATTATTATTAAGGGGAGTCGGTATCCTAAATACTTTCAAAAATTCGATTTTTTGATTTTTATATATTTTGAAACTCCATTTCAATATCTTTTTAATGATACAAACATCTTGAACGTGCTCATATAAAAGTAAATTAAAATAGGCTTAAAAATGTAAAACCTATTTTGATGAGTTATGATTTTCCCCTTTAAATTGCAATATCTCGAAATGGTATTTTTTAAACTAAATGTTCCTTTTTCTCAGAAACTAAATTGTGTTAGGCTTTGAAATTTTTACCACCTATTCCATACATCTAACTGCATATACTGAAGTAAACTTTTTCTCACATTCGAAAATTATTTTTTTTATAGAGCTGATTTTGTTTGGCAAAATGGTATTTTTTGAAACAAATACAGTGACTTACACATTAGATTTTTTTACAAAAAAACTAAGCTTTCTTTCTGTAAAACTTTACTTCAGTATAGAGAACAGAGTCTACTTGAGGTACTGAAAAAAATTCATATTTGTATCTTTAATAGATTTTCAGAAAAAGGTACATGAACCTGTACAAATTAACACTGACGGTATAGGGGGTACTGACTCCCCTTAATATTGTAATAATAAATGGTTTAGGTACATTAACCATAGTTAAAAAACATTAAATTATGTTGTTTAATTATTCAAAAAAAAATCTTTACTAATAATAAAGCTGAAAGTCTCTCTGTCCAGATCTCTGTCTGTCAGGATCTCTGTGATGCGAATAGCGCATAGACCGTTCGGCCAATTTTCATGAAATTTGGCACTAAGTTAGTTTGTAGCATGGGGGTGTGCACCTTGAAGCGATTTTTTCTCGAAAATTTGATGTGGTTTCTTTTTCTATTCCAGTTTTAAGACCAAAATTATCATAAGATGGACGAGTAAATTACGAAATTATCATAACGTGGAACCGTAACATGGGCACAAGCCAATTGGCGAGAAAATTCACCATACATTATTTGTAAATATGCAGGCGAACCAAAAGACCTTTTAATTTTCTATTACGGGCAAAGCCGTGCGTATACCACTAGTTAAGAATAAAACTATGAAACCGTCAACAAATTACGCAATTAAAGTGGAAAGATTGTACGTAAACATTTTTCAGTCGTCAAATTAAACAAAAAAAGTAACAGATAAATTACAATATTAAATCATAATAGAAATATTTTTATACTTATTTTAAATTTATGAATAGAAAATTTTGCATCTTTCATAATTCTATAACAGTGACATAAATTTTGCTAAAAAAAGAAATAGCCATGAAAAGAGCGAGGTTCTTAAAACGCAGCTACAATAAACAAACTCAATATTTACACTAAGTTAATAACTGAATACATATACTACTTGATCTGATGTTTGCACACATAATATTGAACAATTTGATTGTTTAACCTTTTATGAAGCTTTACAAACAAGTTCAAATTAAATTTTTCGATTTAACAATAATTTTCTGAAATTTAAAAAATTGCATTATAGAAAATCCTTGAAACTTTTCTATAAAAAACGAAAATAACTTATTCATTGATTTTATATAAATACATAAAAATAGTTACTTACAGCAGAAAAAAAATCAATCGGTATTAATGATGCAAAAAAGATGGCAATTTACGAAATATAGGTGAAACAAGTATGAGAAATACGCAAAATGACATTTCTTAACCAAAATAAATAATCGCTAAATATTTAAGAAATGCTTGAAACGACGAGGTAGGGTTAGGGGGGTTACCCTCTGATTTTGGAGTAAATCACACTTCGGCCCCAACCTCTTCCTCATTTTTTTAGTACAGAACAGCTACCACCAACGCCTCGGAAAAGTTTCTGAATCTACTTCAGCACTTCCGAAAAAAAAAAAAAATCAAAAGTCCCTTTGATTTCCGAATTCAGTGGCGTGCCGCCCATGTACCAGAGGGACTAAGCTGGTCCCTTAAATATTTGCCCCTTCAAAAAAAATTACCTTGCAGAATAATTTATTAAGAAAAAACGTGAGCAGAAAAACAAGTTTATTAGAAAGCGGTACTTCTTTTACTGCCCCTCCCTCCCTTTCTCCCCTATGTGCGACATCTTAAATGGACTTGTCCGAGGGACTAGCTCTTAAGAACCTCTTCCCCAGATCTCATATAGCTTTGTTAGATTCTTGGCGTTCGCTCGAAAGCTTATTTGATTATTTCATGCATTTTTTAAACCAACGGATAAATTTTTGTTTCCGTACCTAGTGTACAGGTTTCTATGTGAGCTTCAGGAAACAACAAATTCACTAGTCAAAGTTATTTTCCTGCGTCCATTGTGTTTTCTTTTGTAATGGAAGGGGACTCGGTCGAAAAAACAAGTCCCCAACTGGACGTAGTTGAGGAGCATGCGCAACAGCACAGACTGCCAGGGAGCTCGGAAGAGAATTGCTGCCTGCTGGACGTTCTCGCAAACCGTTCGTTCGAAGCTTTGACTTGGCGAAGAGAAAGCTCAAATAATTTCACAGAGCAGGCCTACTTCTGACCTAGCAATATCTGCGAAGCTAAAAAATTACAATCGGCATTTTAAGAAAGATTACTTTGAGACTGTTAAATGGCTGACTGCTTGTAAGTCGAGAAAAAAATTATTTTGCTGGCCCTGCGTCCTTTTTGAGAAGGAAAAAGGCGTCTGGAATGCCAATGGATTTTTAGATATGAGCAATTTCCACAAGGCAACAATTCGTCACGAGAAAGTCCAAGGACACTACCAAGCCATTACTCAGTAGAAAACTTTTGGTAAAACTCGAATAGATTTTCATCTTAGTGAGCAATGTTGCTCATCAACTTTGAAGCATAATACTGAAGTTGATAACAATAGGGAAGATAATATATCTATAAATCTTTTTACTTTTGTGTATCGTAATTTACCGTAACCAACTAGTCCCCTAAAAAATATTGATATGCACGGCCACTGGAATTATGTTACTATTCAAAACGTCTTTAATCAATTTCTTACATGAATGCTCTAAATTATTTCTAAACAATAGATATATTTTGAAAAAAAAAATCTCTAATTTTATGAATGGTGTTGGTTTTAAACAACTCAGAAGTACAACTAGAGTTTAATTTCCGAAATTGAGGGAGTGGGAGGAGGGGCACGCAAGTGTTCTCTGAAATTCAAAAAATAGTCGTAAAAAATAGAGTTCAAAATAATCATAAACATTGAGCAGAAAAACCTTTTCAAAACTTGCACCCGAGTTTGTTTTGACGTGCAGTGGCAGATTTAAAATATAGCAAATGTTGCAATTGCTCGAGAGTCCCCATAACTATAGGGGCGCCGTAGGAGTTACAAAAGTGCTTATAATAAATGTTTTACAACTTCTTTGATAGAGAAATAGGGCCCCAAAATGTATTTCGACGGGCCCCAAACTTGTAACTCCGCCGAAGCGGTACAGAAAAGACTTCATTACTGTGATTCATATTACAAATGTAGAAAAATTAAAAATTTCCGTCATTTCAATGGGAATCTAACAAAATGAAACAAAACCGGTTTTGCCATCTCATATTTGTTTCCATGGTCTCCATTTCGGCAATATATCACCAAATGATCGTCAGTCTGAGTAATTAATAGCCACAAAAATGAGTTAAAAGGATTTTTAGAACACCCCATCGAAAGCAAAAATAAAAGTGCACAACTGGAACATACACACATCCCACATGCGAAAATTTAGCCTTCTACAGCTTACCATTTTTGAGTTATGACTTATGAGAGATACGTACATCCAGCCGCAAGACACAAAATCAAGTTACTTTTTCGGTACCTGAATGCAGTATTAAAAACTCTTTTAGGGGTGACTAAAATAGAAATTCATACTGAAATTTAAGTAAACAATTTTATATAAAAACAATAACTCTCTTTACTTTGTATTAAAAAATAAAATAGCAAAGATCCTTTTTTTTCAAAAACATCGGCCAATTCCATCGGCTTTTCGATGTTTTTTAAGGCCAATGGGCCGATGTTTCCTGCAAGTTAGCATCGGCCACCGATGCCGATGGCTAAATTGTTGAACCATCGGCGCCGATGCATCGGTCGAGTCCTACCGAAAATTAAGATATAAAGTTTTGAATTTGTTGCAAAAAATAATTAAAAAAAAATCTTCATGAGATTACACTTTAGTTAAAGTGTTTAGTGCTTTTGCATCCAAAGCAATGAGGATAAGATGAAATTTTAAATATAAAACCACTGATCATTTCTCAAGGAAATTACTAAAAAAATCAAAAATTAAAAAAAAAATTGCTGCGCATTTTAAGTTATTTTCATTAATTTGCAGTTAAATAAAACATCAAATTCTGCTTTGTTTTTGAAAACTTAGGCACTTAAGCATCTTACCTAATTCGATCTTGTGAATGTTCAAATATGGTGACTGTTTCTAGCTGAAAGCATCCATCTCCTTTCCAGTCAGAAAACGATCTCTAAACGATGTGCCAAGTTGTATTTCATTCTTTTTTTTCTTTTATTTATTTTTCTTTCCTTTTTGTCCTTTTGTAAAATTGTCTGCAGGCCGCTGAAAAATCTGCAACGCATGTCTCGCAGTTTCTGTTACCGGGATTGAGACAGGCCCATCATTTGGGCTATTCTGGAGAAACATAATGTAAATGTGCCTTTTTGTATGTATTTTGTTGTATTTTCCCCTTTGAAATGAATTTCACACAAACCCCTTTTTCAAGCTATCCCCCCCCCCTTCCCATGAAAGTTTTGAAATGACGGGCTTGTATTTGTTCACTTCTGCTAAAAAATTTTTATAATTTGTGTTATAAAGTGATGCTTTTGTTAGGTTCGTAAATTTTGTTAGTATTTTCTTTCTTTTTTAAAGAAATTATAGAATTAACTGCTGTTTTGCAAAATTGTTTTCTAGTACTCTTGTATATTCTCAGTGGCATAGCTAGTGAGGGGCGCAGGGGGCAGTCCACCCCCAGGGGCAATTTTACACTTTTGATGTGAAAATATTCATCGCATTTTCCCAATGCGGAACTCATGCTTTTGATCTCTTACTGGAGGCAAAAAAAAAGATCTTTGAATTGTGAGGTTTTGGAATGACTATAACAACAAAATTACTCTAATGCAAAACATGTGTTTTTCTTGAGGACATCTCAGCTCTACAGTTTCATTTTCTCTTCCTTCGTCTGACGCTACAGACTGAGAGAGGTAGTAGTGTAAAGTGAGAAGATCAAGTTTTTTTTTTTTGCTGTTAAGATTATCTATTGCGGAGGGAAAAAATTAATTCACATAACCTTCTCCCCCCCCCCCCCTTTGTCTTGATCTACAGACGGAGGGAAGCTGCAGTGTAAAATCAAGGGACCTAAGATTTTTTCTTCACCATAAAGGTTTACTATAGGGGAGGAAACATATTTTATAACCTTTCCTTTTTGATTAATCTACCATGTAACTTTAAGAAAGTTCCTTGGAAATTAAGTTATTGAAAAAAAACACTATTTTTTTAAAGGATAGTAACAACAAGAGTAAGAGAAGAAAAGTCTCAAATGGAGGGCAATTTATTGCTTAACTTCAGGATAACATTATCTATTTCAACAACTGCTTTCATAGGTCCTTGATTACAAAATTTTCATTAAGACAGAATGACTTTTATGTACACTTTATAAAAGCACTTATTCACAACCCAAATACTAATATTTGCTGTTCATATTTATTTCTTTAAACAATGAGTTTCACAGTTAGACATTCATTATAATGAAAAGTTTTTAATCAATAAAATGTCTAGACAAAGCCTTTTACATTCACATCAAAAGTAATGAAAATGATTTTTGACTCACAACTTTTCCTTCTGATGAATCACAGTATGGTTAATCGAACGCAAAGGGCCTCTTTATCTTATTGTCCTTTATCAATAAAGAAGAGAATCATCCAAAATTGGTAAGCAGTATCGGACCTTATTAAGTATTGCTCGTAACCTAGACTGCAACTGTTGAGTTTATCAACATTAAGCGATTCGCTGAAGCACGGGTTCAAAAGGAAGTCATAACTCCCTTTGAGAAATCAGACCCTAAAATTGTGTTTCTAAGGTTTCAAATTATTAAAATTTCCGTGGTGGAGCCACGATCTTAAGGCTCTTCTATACCGTCCATCTTGGTTTTCAACGCTAATGCTTTCTCTACTTTAAAATCTACTACCTATTCAAAGCATAACACGAGAAATTACTGGAATATTTTCATGCGGTTTGTTTTAAACGATGGCTATGAAACAGAAATAGAGATGAGCTTTTTTATTTTTTCTGTAGTTATTTTGAAATTTTTTTAATAACATTTTAAAACTTTAAACGACTATTTTCACACGTTTGAAAAATGATATGGAAAAACGGAAAAAGGAGCGCAAGAGATTGAACATTTCTCTTTAAAAACATATTTTGAGTTTGTTTCTGAGACAATTTGTTCTATTGATATTCTCCACGGAGTAAAGCCTTATTTTCGAAAAATTGAGAAAAACTGCGAAAAACACGCCTTGCACCAGACCACACCCATTTCCCCCCCCCCCACACCCCACTTTGAAGGACCACTTTCTCTTCTCCCCCAGGGTCTTCGGTTGCTTCTCCGCTTTTCCCCTCTACCTCGGCAGGCAATAAATTACTGGATCCCTACTAATGACCATTCATTCTTTGTCGTTTTGTGAGTTGGTCTTGTATCTACATGACTCGAACATATCCGTTCTAAAAAGAAAACACTTTCTTTTTTCTTTATTCGAGTTTTTCAATAAGTTTTTGAAATTATTTAGGTGATATATTTTTCAATGCTGTTTTAATATAAGTACACCGTTTGAATGTAGAAGTTATTTTGTTTAAAGAATCTGTGTAAATTACTGCATCTTATAATGGGAAAAAATGTGAGTCTTCTCGTTTGAAGATTCATATACATATTTCAAGAATTGTCATTGCTTGAACTTTTGTCTTAATCATTTGCGCATAACCAAGATCAAAGAGCTCTACTCAGGCCCGCACCAAGCCTGATCAGCACCGTTGTGCAAATGTCTTTTGAGTGCCTTTATGCAGTCGCATTCGGCAAAAATATAGTTAACAGCTGGATTGACGTTTTGTAGACCAATATGACGTAGAAAAAAATACGTTTGGCATTTAATTTATTTTGAAAAAAAATGTAAAAATGTGTATTTAATTTTGGATTACAGTGCACGTGTGTGATTACAGTTTCATTTCATATCTCGAACTTATTTCAAGTTCAGTAGCTCCTCTGATATGCTAATGCGTTTAGGAAAAAGAAAATATTTTAAATATTAACAATTCTAAAATACGGAAGGCATTGAATATAATATCTAAAACAAGTACATTGTCCAAATCTCTTTTTCTGACACACAAATAGTTAAAGAAAAAGGAGGGGGAGAGGAAACGAGTAATTATGGTTAAGTCGTTACTTTTTGGAACTAAAAAGTTAGCCAAAATTGTAGTCTACAATATACAAATATTACGCACAAGTAAAATATATGCAAATATACTTACAATAATTTTTATGTATAATAACATGAAATAGTCGAATTTCCGCGAGCAATAATTAAAAATCACATAAAGATATATTGCACAAATTATAGTACAACATAGTCTCCTCAAGATCCAAAATGAAGAATAGAAAATTTCTCGCGCCTCAAATGCTCAGCTTCGTGTACTATTAACCCTAAATAGCATTCATGCCTCCACACAAAGAAGAAAAATGCTAATGTATGCATTAACTAGCATCACGTGATTTCAGTGTAAAAGATTGCGCTCTTGAAAAGCATGTTTAGACACACAATAATTTTTCATTTTAGATAGGCAGCGAGAGGATTGTTTGTTTCAGTGAGCAGTGTAATTTCACCGCCACCGTAAGATATAATCTGGGCCTGATGAACTCATGGTCCGGGTAGGTCCATGGACCTGGGCACCACAATTTTAGGAGCACCTACCCATTTCTTTATTTCTTCCCATTTTTGAAAACTTCCACACAAAAAATTGCAGATATTCCTGTGAGAGGGGGGTACCAAATTTTGCCAGGGCCTGGGCATCACTTTGGGCTGAGCGGGCCCTGGATATAATGAAAAGTTCTTTTTTTTTCCTTCTTTGGTTAGAGAGATTCCCCCCATTTGGAACATTTTTGATTGGTAGTGAAAGGCGCCTTTTTGACTCTGGCGCCGTCGTGCGCCTCACGACCTCGCACATAAGGACGGCGCAGCCATAGACCTACTATCTTAATTCACAATGGTTTTTTCGAACTCTTTTAATGTTTCATTTTAGATAAAGTTTTTTTTTTTTTTTTTTAAATATCAATTTATCAGTCATTATAACTGGAAAAAAAAAAGGAAAGAAGGAGACTGCGAACAAGAAAGTTCACTATGGTAATACTGTCATCAGCAAGTATCTATCTTTTTCCCAGATAATTGTTTTTTTAAATTTTCATATTATTTTGTGTTTCCTCCTATACTCAAGATGGAAAGGATCACATTTGATTAATCTAATTATATATAAATATATTCAATTTCATGCATATTTTCCTCCCCTATGACTTTAGAGCCACAGGTGAAAGTATTTTTTCTAAGAATCAACAAAGGGGGGGGGGGGGTCATGACGAATGCAGCAAGGCCGTATCCAGAAATTTTTTTCGGGAGGGGCCCGGATTAGCACATTGCCCTAACACACACACACATATAGGTGTGTCTATATATAGACACACCAAACGCATAAAAATGTAAACATAGAAGACTTTGTCTCGATTTTTAATGATTCCACTGTTTGGACTGTTGTTACTTTAATTTCTTATTATTTTTTTTATTCACCTTGTAGTGGTAAGGATAACAAGATAGTGTCCCTTTAAGTCGGATGTAGAACATCCATAATTTCAGGGGGTTGGGGGTTTTCCCCCGAGAAATTTTCAAAAAAAAGCTGTATTTTGTGGCCTTATATTAGGTAATTGTGACTACAAAAATATGAAAAAAAAAAAAAAAAATAGGCAAACAAAGTCTTTTAAAAGTTATACATTCTTTTGCAAATCAAGATCAAACAAAATAAAAATTGCTTGCTCAACAAATCATGGAACTTAATGGACCGAGAGGAAAAACGAGAGAGGAGAAAAGAGAAGCACTTCGTCATCTGCTCATATCGGCTTTTAGTGAAGTTTGTTTTTGATCACTCCCCCTACCCCATTTTTTTTTCATTAAATGCCCTACAGTATGAAAATTGTACAAAATAGTTTAAAAGAAATGATGTAGACATTCAGAAAATAAGAACGGAAGAGTAATATTCTGGCCATTTGGACAATTCATACTTTATTTTCTTAATAAGATACAAAATTGAAGAACTTTTCAAGGAATTTCAAAAACTTAAATAATTTTCAAAGACTTTCGAACAGTTGAAATTATTTGAAGCTCTTTATTTACACTTTTCAGAAGTTGATTGCCCAGTCTTACAAAATTATTATAACTTTGTAAGACACACCCGTTTTAAGTTAGAAATAAATGCAACGAAACATTTCTCGAAACAAACTTTTTTTTTCAATCACAAGTAGTGCAGAAAATGAAAGAGAGTAGAGTAAGTGTTATTTTTTTTCTCATACTAAAGATATTAACAGTATGCAGTAGAAGTAAGAAAAAAAAATTAAAAAAAAACAAGCAATAACAAAAAAACTTCCATGATACTGAATTCGGCATTAAATAAATGCAAGACAAGAAACACATCAGTCACAAAAATGATCTTGAAAGTTGTGCTACAAAAACGCGAGAATCGTGATTTTTGCATTTTTTACTCATGATGTATCAAGGAGCTGAATTTGTCATATCTTGGTAACAAGATACTCGCCTAATCGGAAACTAGGGGCCCAGCCTTTGGGGAGTCCCCGGCTCGAAATCAGTACAGTGTAAGTTTTATAAGAGTTTTAGGGGGAGGAGGGCAGGGTCGTGCACAGAGGGGAGAAGGGACACCTGTTGGCCCGGGCTCGAGCTTAAATGGGGCCCAATATTTTTAAACCTAGGGTTGAAAATATGGGTAAGCAATATGGAGGGGGTCCAAAAAAAAAAAAACATTTGTGACAGCCCCAAAATTTCTGTACACACCCCTGGAGGAGGAAGTGCACAGAAGTCAGTTTGGTAGACTTGAAAAATCTACCGAACTGACAAAGGGCCTGCCTTAACCCTGGACTGCCCTGAATTGAATTGGGAAAGAGAGCAGGAAATCCTAATTAAGGGTCTAAATTTCAAGTGTCACTAAGAGCAGCTAATGAGAACTAGAACTGCTTTTTCTGTATTTCTTCAAAATATTATAAATTTTGAATAGTAGCAAAATTAAGAATTAAAAAAAATAAACATTGTTATTTTCCTTTTCTGACATTAGGAATTTAAAAAAAAAAACTTCTGTTTTACGCTGCAAGACATTTCGGGTTTCGGGGGGGGCCCGGGCCCGTCAGGCCCCCCCTCTGGATACGGCCCTGGAATGCAGCTCCTCCTATCAAAATGCTTCTCCTTTGAATATTGTACATCTTTCAAGAATAGGGAAGTTGCAACCTATTAAATGTTCATATTTTGGCTATTGGATATTGTTAATTGACCCTCAGAACTAAAAAATATTTTAAAACACTGTGGTTGATTTTTAAAAATCCACGCGCAAAAGTGTGCGCTTCTGAAATGTCACGAGCCTACGTCACAGGGCACGAATGGGCAGCCTTCCGCCGAAGATCCTTTGTTTTCGCTAAGAACATTTTGAGCGCGCTGATATTTTTATTTTTTAGAAATTCAATAATCCTTTTGAACACACTATGGAGACCGAATTCGTTAAAGCACAATCTAAATAATCTTCCTCATGTGTGAGCATAAAATGTAGTGAAATTTAGACTTACTACACTGCTAGTAGAAGTGAACTTGCAAAAAAAAATGTCCACAGCCTGAAGTTGGAGAAAAAAAAAACACGTGAAGCATTTTTCCTCAAGGAAAATCTGTATTTATTATCCTCAAAGGATTTCTAAAGTTGACGAACAACATCTTCATTGATATTTAAAAAACATTTAGAAAAATAAACAAATATTAGCCGCTAATATACAACGAAACATTAAGTTTACAAACATGCTGATTCCAAGGAATATAAGGCATTACCATAATACACAAAAATAGGCCTAAAGGCGTTTTATAACTTTAAAATTGACATCACGTTGTATTACGCCCTGCCAGGAGTAAAGAGCACTGGCAGACATCACGAAATCACGTACAACACATTGCGGCTATGTGAGGTGAGAGAGAGAGAGCGAAAAAAGATCGCTCGAAGTATTTAAAGTCTTCACATGGCTTTCAAATTAAGAATATGCAAAACACAAGATGTGTTGCCAATGCAAGAAAGTTAAAGATATGTTGCCAATCAAAAAGTAACTCAATCAAAAAAATAAACTCGTGGTTATAAGATACAATGAACTGGTGACTCGGTTCACCTGTTTGACTGAGTTATTGCAACCGATCGCACACATGACGTCACAACGTGATGCAATGTTTACATCGAAAAAGGATTGATTCTGCATGATGCAAAAACGTATTTTTAATGATTTTTTTTTTTTCAAATTAAGTGATTCTTTCACTTTTTGTGAAAGTTTAAATTAAAAATCTAACAAGCGGCCCCATTTTTGCAACATGCACAACTATCAGAAAAATTCACAATAAATTCAAATTGACAAAGTCACCATTGAATTTCACAAAAATTTTACACACCCAAAAAGTTCAAATTTAGTTTATATATTTTTCCCCCCAAAAATAATGTCACAAAAATGTCCAAGTTGATATTTGGTATAAGGTTTTGTCAATTTAATTTAGAACTCACATACATTAATTTAAACAATTTTTCATTTACTAAATTTCTCAAAAAATGATACTTGATATCAATATGTTTACTTCTTTGATTTTGTATAGGACTTTTGGAAAAATCTATTGCAGCAATGTTGTCACAAAATATTTCACAATTTTTCAAAATTAAATTCAAATTTTCATTTTTTAAAATTCTCATGATCCAGACAAATTCTTTAGCAGCTTCTGTTAAAGTGACATATTTGGCTTCCATAGTGGAAAGAGCAATACATTTATGCTTAAAGGTTTTCCACATGATAGGTGTATTATGTAGCAAAATGATGTAACCTCCCATTGAAACCCTATCATCTCTACTAGCTGCCCAATCTGAATCAGAATAACATTTAATATTTAAATTTGAAATATTTGATAACTTCAACTTAAGATTTTTTGTATACAAAACATAACCAAGAAGACGAAGTAAACCATGCCAATGTTTTTCACCATAATTAGATTGAAATTGGGAAAATATATTCAGAGCATATGTTATGTCGGGGCGAGTTCTATTAGCCAAAAAGGATAAACAGCCAATTAAATTTCGATATGGTAAAGAATTACATTAATCTATTTCTAACTTACTAGTAGGCGAGTCAATTTTTGAATAAACCACCCCAACCGAAATAGGAACATTACTAATTGGAATATTATAACTAGAATACAACTCGACAATTTTATTAATATACGTTGTCTGATGAATATACCAATTATCATCAATGTTTTGAAATTCAACACCCAGAAGTTTTCTTATTTCACCCAAAATTTTTAACTCAAAATGATTTCTTAAAAAATTTACAATTTCATTCAAATCAGATTTTAGTTTGCCAAAAAGTATGATATCATCAACATAAAAAAGAAGAATAACCTTATTTTTATATGTAACAACAATTACACCAATCTAAACTAGTAAAGTTCATTTTCCAAAGTGTTTCATGGAGTTGATAGTACCACATCCTACCACTTTGGTGTAAACCGTACAAAGCTTTTTTTAACAAACAAACTTTACTAGGCTCTAGTACATATCCACTAGGTTATTTCATATATACATTAGTATCCAAATTTGCATACCAATAAGCGTTATTTATGTCTACATGCAGATGACACCATTTAAAAAGACATTCAAAATACAGAAAAACAATCTGATTATAGAAAAATCAATGACTGGGCTAAAAACTTCTTGGAAAGATTCTCCAGCTTCCTGGAGATAACCTTGGGCACATAATCGAGCGCGGTGTTTCACAATATTCCCTTGCTGATCTTCTTTTACCGTATATACCCACCGATTTCCCAAAATGTTACTATGTTCAGGTGGATCCACTAACTCCCATACACCGCGATTATATATGGTTTGTATTTCCTGATCCATCGCGTTAATCCAATGTTTAGATTCCCTAGAATTAATGGCTTCTTTAAAATTTAATGGAAGTTTAATTTCAGCAAGATTTCCCTCTAAAATTTCTATTACCTTTCCCTCTTTTAAATTTTTTGCCCGAAAAGTCAAAATATGATTCATCAAATTCAATTTTGTTATCATTACAATATTTAATAACTTCATTTAAAGAACGCAGGCGAATATTTAAACCTTCAATCCTATAGTAAATATCAGTTCTATCACCTAATGGTCTAGGAACAGCTTGACGCAACCAATTAATTTCAGAACAAGGTTTTAATTCTTCACTAGGACTATCACTGGAAAGCTCATCCACTCCCTGATTTGAAGTTACGGGATATTCATAATCAAAATTGTCAGGTAAGTATTTCATAACCCTTGGACTACTTGATCCAGAACCTAGTACAACATCTGCCCCTTTAGTTCCCTCATCAAAACTGACATTACATGTTTCTATGATTCTTTGTTCGTCTTCCAGCCAGACACGATAACCTCTAGTATTTTGAGCGTAACCTAACAAAATTCCTGGTTTAGATTTATCGTCCAATTTCTTTCTTTTCTGACTTGGAACATTTACAAAAGTTAAACATCCAAAAGTTCTGAGATGTTTCACGTTAGGCTTTTTATTGAAAAACAGTTCAAACGGGGTATGATTGCTCCCATGACAAGATCTATTCCAAACATAAGAAAAACAAAATGCAGCTTCCCCCCAGAATTTCGAAGGTAAGTTACTCTCTTTTAAAAGTGCTCTAACTCCCCCCATTAATGTCTGGTTAAACCGCTCAATTATGCCATTCATCATTGGTGTATAGGGATTAGTTTTCTCATGCCTAATGCCACGGTTATTCAAGAAAATTTCAAAATTTTGATTGCAAAATTCTTTCCCCCCATCTGTACGAATTGATTTAATTTTCCCCCCTAAAAGCCTTTCATTACGATTTAAAAATCTTACAAAAATATTGAAAACATCCGACTTCAATTTCATAGGGTATACAGCAACGCGTTTTGAAAAATCGTCCATAATGGATAAATAATATTTCTCTCCCCTCAAAGTTAAATTTGGGACTTCACCTACATCCATGTGTATAAGCTCTAAAGGTTTAGAAGATCTCACAGCCCCAATCGATTTAAAAGAAATACTCCTAGCTTTAGTATATTTACAAATTTCACAATAGTTAACATTTTTATTCAATTCAGGAAGACCTCTAACACTATTGTTTTTGCTAGTTCTAGAAATATATTCATAATTAATGTGACAATATCTCTTGTGCCATAAATCTTCAGGTGAAATTTTACCAATTTTTTCAGAAATGTTACAAACAGGCTCAGAATTATCACAATGTTCACTATTTTTCAAATACAAATATCTATTAGGCTTAAAGAAATATAAATTTATGTCATTTCTACGCTTTGCATAAAATAATCGATTCCAATTTTTGTCATAAACTTTAAGAATGGTATTATGACCAACAAAATTGTTACCTTCCTGTTCCAATTTAGATAATGACAATAAATTACGACGGATTTCAGGATTGTACAGAACATCTTTCAAGATAATTTTCCTATGTCTACCATTAATTTTGACCAACAATTGAATTGTACCAATCCCTAAAATATTGCTTTGTTTACCGTCAACAGCCATAGACATTTTTTAAGTTATTAACTGGTCTAAAATCAGAGAAAAGATTTTTATTTTTAGTGACATGTGACGTAGCTCCAGAATAGGCAATCCACGTTATATCTGAATCAGATGAAGTAATATTCAAAGCTTCTGACTCATTAATTTCACTCACATTATGTTGAGAATTAGAAGACCCTTGAGATAAATTTTTAGAATTTAACTTTGCCTTAAATTTAAAACAATCAACCTTTTTATGCCCAAAAATCCCACAAAAATTACATTTCCCTTTAAATCTATTTTAACTAAAATTTGACACAGGTTTACGACTACTTTTACAATTATGGATCTTACCGTCAGGTAGCGAATTGGGAATGGTCACATACACAGCAGGTGTCTGTAGTGGAATGTTCATTTCAGAAATTCTATTTGCTTCGAGCAATAGTTCTTGTTCTATTTTTAATGGAGTCAAGTCCACGTCAGACCATCTGTAGATTTGCTGTACTATGGATGCGAATTCAGGGAGTAAACTCCGGATATACTGGAAACCTATGTAAAGGTCGGACATCGCATGGCCAACTTCTTTTAATTGTGACGCAGCTGCTTTCACTCGGCAGATGAAAAGACCAACAGTCTCACCTTCTTGAAACTTGACTTGAAAAAATTTATCCAACAGGGATATCAATCTGGCACGGGTGTCAGGTTCAAAATACTTGCACAAGATTTCCCAAGCTATCTTTCCTTCAGTAGTGCATTCGATGAGAGGCTTGAATTCTTCTGACAGGAACTGATAAATGGTAGTATAAGCTCGAGTTCTTCTAAGATTAATTTCTGCTTTATCTCGGAACGTCAATTTTTCTTCTTCAAGTTTCTTTTCTTTTTCGTCAGCTTCGATGAATTCCCAGCTGCCCGAATGACGCAGGACAACTTGTATGTTTCTCTTCCAAGTATTCCAATTATTGGCATTTAGTAAAGGTATTGTAGGGACTTCCATACTTTCAAAAATTTCACAATGTTTTAAAAATTCATCAGAGCATAAAAATTCAAATTTTCCAAGTTCTTCAGGTTATGGCCAGGAATTGCAAAGTCCAGGTGACCTGGGCCCATAACCACTTGGGAGCATAAAGTGTAGTGAAATTTAGACTTACTACACCGCTAGTAGAAGTGAACCGCTAGTGAAGTTTGCTATAGAGCACAAAATTATATTCAATCCTTCTAAGTCTGTTGCAAGTATATTTACCACAAATAGACATTTTTATAATTACGAGCCTGAAGTTTTTCTGCTGGGAAAACGGCTGAAATGCGAAAAGCACCCGAAATATTTGGGTTATATCCTTGATCAGGAAATTCTCAGTCATGCACATATAAATAACTTGGTCCTAAGAGGCAAACAGAGACTGAAAATTTTAAAATATATCTCTGGCAGGACCTGGGGAGCGGATGCCCAGACACTTCGAAATACTTATACTGCGCTCATTCGTCCCGTTTTGGAATATGGGTTGCAGGTATATCGGGCTGCCGCTGTCAGTAACCTTGAAAAACTGGAAAGGGTTCAGCTCTCTGCTGCAAGAATCATCACTGGCCTCCGAAATAGTTGCCCTAAGGATATTGTTCTGTATGAGGCTGACCTGCAACCTCTAGGACTCCGAAGCAGATATCTCCTGGCTAAATACTTTGCTAAGCTTATTAGTTATGGTGACCAGAACAGGACTTCCAGTTATGTACGAAACTGGAAGAATAATCAACGCCTTAAGAGACAGAGTCCACTTGGCTTTGCTGAAAGCGAGGGTTTCCTTTTTAATGAAGTTGAATATGTTTCACTGACTTGTGGTCTGGATGCTGCCCCATCATTACATGAACGAGTTTTCTTCAAACCTCACTTGTGCTCGTACACCAACAAGAGCTCCCAACACCCGGAGTATCTTAGACAACTTGCTTTGGAGGTTATTCACCAAATCCCATGTGATGCATTGCAAATATATACTGACGGTAGCAGGGGTGACGGCGCTATCTCCGGTAGCGGTGTTTATATCAGAGAAGGAAACGGCATTCAGATTTGTATTAAAAACCCCGATTTTTGCTCCGTCTTCCGGGCCGAACTTCTAGCTATTGAGGAGGCTCTGAATTATTGCGTCACAGAGAGTGTCAGTACTGATATTTGGATCTTGAGTGATAGCCGAAGCTCTATTCAGCATCTGTCTGAATGGTGGAAACAAGGTGACAAAACAACTCTGAACATAATCGAACATCTAAAACACTTGAGTAAACGTCTCACCATTACTTTTCAATGGATACCGTCACATGTTGATGTATTTGGAAATGAGATTGCTGATGGGCTGGCTCGTCAGGGGAGCCGAGAGATCTCTCCCCATAACGGATGCCTTTCTTTTTCAGAAATTGCCACCCGTGTTAAGCAAAGCATCAGTTCCTCTTGGAGACAGCCCCCTATTCATGAATGGTACAAAGCATCCCGCCCTGGCGCTGCTTTACTTCGGGCAAGTAGTAGGGAACAACAAACCGTCCTAGCCCGACTGAGAAGTGGACACACTCGAGCACAGCGACATGTGGCTGGTATTAAGGTTTTCCCCTTGTGCCCAAAATGCAATTTGACTCAGGCTGCTCCCGCCCATATTTTCTCTTGCATCGGCTGTGACCTGAATCAGCTGTATTCCGACCCTTCTGCTGTTTTGGAGGGACTTTGTTTGCACGGCTTCATGGACTTGGTATGATGTTTCTGTCTGCCAAGTGGGACAAGCAACAACAGAAGTGAACTTGCAAAAAAAAATGTCCACAGCCTGAAGTTGGAGAAAAAGAAAAACACGTGAAGCATTTTTCCTCAAGGAAAATCTGTATTTATTATCCTCAAAGGATTTCTAAAGTTGACGAACAACATCTTCATTGATATTTAAAAAACATTTAGAAAAATAAACAAATATTAGCCACTAATATACAACGAAACATTAAGTTTACGAACATGCTGATTCCAAGGAATATAAGGCATTACCATAATACACAAAAATAGGCCTAAAGGCGTTTTATAACTTTAAAATTGACATCACGTTGTATTACGCCCTGCCAGGAGTAAAGAGCACTGGCAGACATCACGAAATCACGTACAACACATTGCGGCTATGTGAGGTAAGAGAGAGCGAAAAAAGATCGCTCGAAGTATTTAAAGTCTTCACATGGCTTTCAAATTAAGAATATGCAAAACACAAGATGTGTTGCCAATGCAAGAAAGTTAAAGATAGTTGCAAATCAAAAAGTAACTCAATCAAAAAAATAAACTCGCGGTTATAAGATACAATGAACTGGTGACTCGGTTCACCTGTTTGACTGAGTTATTGCAAACGATCGCACACATGACGTCAGAACGTGATGCAATGTTTACATCGAAAAAGGATTGATTCTGCATGATGCAAAAACGTATTTTTAATGATTTTTTTTTTTTTTTTTTCAAATTAAGTGATTCTTTCACTTTTTGTGAAAGTTTAAATTAAAAATCTAACATCATGTAACATCAATGATGATATTCGAATATTTCCGAGAGGATGAGAGGTTTAATGTTCCACAAACGCGAGGAGTTAAATGCGAGGAGATAAGCCTTTTACGTTTCGTCTTCGAAGTCGAATGCGTGACCTTCGGCTTCTCCCCTATCGGAAGAGCGCATGACGTCACTTTCTATGCCATTTGACGTCACAAGCACTTGAACATTAAAAATTAATTTAAAAAACTACTTATCGTATCGCAAAAATTTTTTCACCTATGATGTTCATACATGTTACTCTTATCATATAAAAATAAAATTGAAAAATCGAAAACTTCCCTATTATCATTACTTTTACTTTTGTCTTGATCATTTGCTCATGCTCACAATCAAAGAACTCTATTCACAATTTACAATGCATTTTCCGAACTCCTTTGATGTTACATAATTTTTGCAAAGCGAATTTGTCTATCTTCGCAACTGCATGAAAAGGAAATGAGACTGCGAACAAGGAAAGTTGAGTGTGGTGATACAACCATCAGCAAATAATTTAGTACCTCACAACCTTTTTTCTCCGATCAATGTTTTTGGAATTTTCATATTATTTTGTTTTCCTCCAATATTCAAGGTGGAACAGGATCATATTTGATTCATTCAATTTCATGTATAAAGTGATGTGTTTTTTCTGCCAGATAGCTATTTAAAACACCAATTGGAAGTATTTTTTCAAAGAATCAACAAAGCAATGACGCCTGCAGCACTTCATATCAAAATAATTCTCGATAGTTCAAGAAGTATCATTAGTTGAACTTTCGTCTTGATCATTTGGGCATGCTCACAATCAAAGAACTATATTCACAATTTACAATGCGTTTTCCGAACTCTTTTCAGGTTACATAAAGTTTATTTTTGCAATGCAAATTTGTCAATCATCGTGACTGCATGAAAAAGAAATGAGTCTGCGAACAAGAAAGTTCAGTATGGTGATACTGTCACAGTAATTTAGGGCCACAGTACCCTTTTTCCTTGCTCATTTTTTTTTTTTTTTGAATTTTCATATTATTTTGTTTGCCTCCATTACTCAAGATGGAACAAGAGCATATTTGATTCATTTAATTTCATGTATAAAGTGGTGCTTATTTCATCCCAGGTATATCTTTAAAGCCCCAAGCGGAGATATGTTTTCAAAGAATTAACAAAGCAATGATGCCTGCAGCATTTCAAATCCCAGTGGCAGAAAGTTTTTTAGCTGTCTGCGACAAGCTTTTAGAACTTCATAATCTGTCTGCAAAATTTCGGGCGCGGTTTCAATAAAAAATTAGTCTTTTTTTTAACAATTGTTTTTGAAATAAGGCAGGAGGTGCCCCCACCCCCAAACTGAGACCAAAATCTTTCTCAAATTACCTCCTCCTAAAAGTTTCAATTGTGCAATCTGATAACCCCCCACCTCAGTGTCCTTGGTGGGCACCTGGCATTTGAAAACATGCGTTGGCTATTGAACAGGGGTCTGTCCAGAATGTTTCACAGGGTGCATTTTATTTGTGAAAAATCAACTCATTTTGTGAAAAATCAAATAATTTTGCGTTAAAGGGGGAGTGGTTGCAAAACGAAATTTCATAGTTGGTGTTTTTGTGACATTTTTTCTTTTTTCCGTTAATAATATTAATTTCCATTTTATAATTGAAACAAAAAAATAAAATTCAAGCAGTGGTTGAGAATTTAACACTTTAAAACTCTTAAAAATCTCAGAATTTCGTTTAAAACTTCTAAATTTTGTGATTTCAATAAAAATAAGAGGAGAATTTATTTGTTTACCCTACGTACTATACAAAACGTAACATACGTAACAAAACGTACTATACATCAAATATTCGGAAAATTTGGTTTTCAAAGCGAAGGCAAAGACAAAGTGAAGGCTTCAAATGTATAAAAACGGCTAATAAAAGAATTAATTTTTAAAAAATTATTTTAGAATTGCACTTTAGAAGTCCATCATAAACCGATCATTAATATCTATCGACTCAATTGTAGCAAAACTAAATTTAAACTATCTATTCAGCATTTTAAGTTTTTGACTCAAACAAAACGGAATTTCGTTTTACAATCTTGAAATGATGGTTTTAATAGACTTTTCATTTATTTGCCTCCATATAAAGCGAAGTTAGGTTGCAAAAAAAGAGTAAAAATTCGATTCTCATATCGGATGCAATCGGATTGCATTTTTAAAAATGAAAGCACTAAAAGTATAAAAACGGCAAACAAAAAAGTTTATTAAAGTAAAATAATTTTTGAATTACCATTTAACAGGTCTGCATGATGAATTTTATTAATATCACTGACATATTCACCGAAAATTCGGAGTCTTGAAAAAAAAGGGGGGGGGATGAGTAAAGGTTTAACACCAGAACCAGATACTAAATGGTGATAATTTATAAGCTGGTAACCCTATTTGAAGCGATCGCATTTCAATGCGCTGATTAGAGAGAAGAAAAAGTTCTTACTCTGCATTTTTAGAGAACTTTATAACAACATCACTGCTAACGATATGATAAAACAAACAAGCAAAATTATTCACTATGTTAGTTATTTATCGCTTGCATCAAATTTGAAAAAGATCGCTTTGTTTTGGTTTATGTTTTGTTTTGGTTTATAAGTGCGGCAGGCAGGCTAACAAGAACAATCATGTGTGCAATCATTCTCTCTTTGCACCAGCAGTGTCCCTGTCCGACAGTTGCAGACAGCTTTTTTTTTTTTTTTTTTCATTTTTTTCTCTCTGCGGACAACGTTTTTTGCAAACAACTTTTATTTATTTTTATTTTTTATTTTATTTTTTTTAATTATATTTTATTTTTTATTTAATTATTATTTTTTTTTTTTAGCGCGGACAGAACTGTCCGCGATAGGGGTTCGTTGTCCGCGACATCGTCGCCATGTCGCGGCTTTTCCGCCACTGGGTTTCAAATCAAAATAATTCTCGATAGCATGGGCTAAAGCTTGTGGGTGGAGGAAGGCAGGGTCGTCACCAAGAGGGGGGAGGGGAAATTTCTGAAATGGGGCTGCCCAAGGCCTGATTACTACACAGGTTGACTAGACCTAGGCCTGGGGCCCCATGTTCTTAAGGGGCCCCACATTTTTTAATGAGTTATGCATAGCATTGCAGCAATATGAAAGATACATGAGTTTTTAAAAAATAAAAAGTTATGACTTATTGGAAAAAACTTCTTTAAAGGGGAATATTTAATCACTCTGCCAGTAATGAATTTACTTGGTCAGGATTATGAGGGGGCCCAAAGGGGATTTATAAATGCACATAAGTGATTTATACATAGTTGTGTGATTAGACAGAGGCCTCCAAAAGTGCATTCGTGCTTTAAAAATGTAAATCAAACACTGCATAGTCTTCAGGGGGCCTCCAAATTAATGTGCGCCTAGGGCCTCACTTTTAGTTAGTCGGGCCCTGGGGCTGCCAATGTATTGTTAGTGGTGTAATAAAAAATAAATGAATAAATTTAAAGAAAAGAAAAAAAAAAACAGGGAAACCTTAGCGGTCTTAGAAAGTTAAAATACTTTTGGTCTCTTTGATGCTTTTATTTATAAATGACAATTCACAATTGCTATAAAGTGCAACTTATAACAAGGGCCGACGTGAGGTCATGTCAGCCTAGTTGGAGAAAAGGGGCTTGGCTCGGAATTGAATTCGTGCAGAGGGTAAAATATCCTAATGGTGAAAGGTGTAGAAGGAGACTTGTGAAAAAATTGACCTTCGTCATTTTTTTCCCACATTCGCTTTTGCTCACGGCGATCCTGTTTATAACAACTGGAATGAAAGTGACAAAATATTTTTTCCCATAAAATTATTTTAAAAAATGCAATCTTAAAAAACCATTGAGGAGTATGATAGACTCTACATTATTAAGATTATCAAATCAAAGGCCAAAGGTGGCCAGAATGCAAGTTTCAAAAATTTTTTGACGAAACATCAAGTATTCAATATGATGTACAAACTCACGGTTTTGGATCCCTCAGTTTAAAAAGAAAATAAGTTGATAAAAACCAATGTGGTAAGAATTCTGGTGGTTCCCAGAACCTCCCCCCCCCCTCTCCTAACATCATCCAACCAAGATTGTGTAAAATTTAAATTTTTGGGCTTCAATTTTGAATAACTTCATAAGAGAACAGCCGAATCTACTCCTGCCATAACATGGAATTCCAATTTCGAAAATTTGCTGGAGGAAAGTACTTGAACCTCTCCCGTTTTTTTAACATTCCCAAAGATGGTCTAAAACTGTTTTTTAAGTTAACAGTATCAAAAATTTTCTGTGAAAGTACCCCGTCCCCTCCTCTTTTCGGCATCATCAATGAAGAACGTTTTTAATCTCGTTGTTAGTGCTTTAATTTTGAAAATTTTCGGGGGTGAGCCTCCTGAAAACTCTTTTTCCTAACATCACTGAAGGTCAGCAAAAATTTCGTTTTTGGAACTTAACTTTCAAGTAACTGCCGGTGTCCTAGTCTTTGCCAGAGAAGGCTTTTAAGACTTCAATTTGAAAATTTTCTGGTGGATGGCCTCGAAATCGATCTTGACTTAAAATCACCAAAGGTCTTCCAAAAATGCGTTTTCAGAGCTAATTTTAAAAAATTTTTAGAGGAGAGCCCCCGAAACCACTCTTCATACTTTCACCTGAACCTACGTTCCCTTAACATCATCAAATATTGTTTAAAATGGAGTTTTCAAGACTACAATTTCAAAAATTTTCCGGGGGGAGAGGCCCTTCAGACCCCTTTATTTCAGACTCGATGTTAATTTTTCCATTAAGTTTATATTGCTAATACTTTAATGACTCTCAGAAGCCAGAAAAGTCCTCTCTCTCTCTCTCTCTCTCTCTCTTTGTATTGATACATGCGTTTGAAAAAAAATGAAGGGGCTGCCAAACTCGTACCTGACCCCTCCCACCAGGCTTTTGACCTCGCATCGAGTCGGGGTCGTCACGGTATGGCAGTATAAAAAAGGGAATGTTATGACAGGACCCAATAATGTATGTTTGCGTGGAGGGACCCATCAGGTTCGAAGACGGCCGTAGTCTTTCACCCATGAACATCTCTAGATCAGTTTCATATAACAGGGCAATTAAGTTACTTGTTATGACTGCAGAAAAGGACATACTAGCCAAGCAGTGTTATCATTACGGAAATGTTCAATCAAGTACCGGGCATTATAAAAATACTTAAACGGACAATTACAATCACAATTTCCCCCCAAAATAAGGTTTAGCTAATACTGTATCAATTTGTTCACCATTAAAGCGCAGAAGTGTTCCTATCTGTTGAATTTCATTTAAATAAAACATATTATATAGTTAAGAATAATTTCTTCATATTTAAGTGATATCCCAATCGTTAGGAAAAATTTAATATCTATAAGAGCTATGGGGCCGCTACATCTCCTAATGCCAGTACCGATTTTTTCAACCAATCCTCCACTGCTATTCATTCAGGGGACCAGCAACGAATAATCTGTTCTTATCATGAATCACTCTGCAACGATGGCAGGAAAGTGTTGCCAGTTTGCGAGCGACCCCTTTCCATTTGTCGCCTATCCTAGAATTATAGAGATGCGGCTCATTAGAGTGCTGATAACTTTTTTAATTTTTAAGAAATTGAGGTGGAATTTTTTTTGAGTTGTTGGATGTATCTGAGCTTTGGATTGTAAACGTTATAAATTGCTATCTTGGGCGCATGCGCAGTGAAAAATTAATTGCTTTAACCGTTCATATTTCATCAAATTTTCAATATTTTAATTTCAAATTTTATTATTATGTTTCTCTAAAATGCTGTCAAATATTCTGAAAATCAAGTAACGTTTGACGAAAAACTCTGCGTGATATGAGCCGAAAACCTTCAAAAAAAATTTGCATTTTTGAAAGAAATGCTTATATCTTCGTGGGTATAAGAGATATTTCACAAAAATATAAAAGTAAATTTTTGATAGATTTTCAACTCATTTTTGAAAATTATAGCTCATTCCCAGCTATTTACAATGAAAAATGCTCAAAAACTTTTTTTTATTTCCTCAATTTGTTGTTGGTCCTCCCCTTAATGAAGAGCAGACTTAATTTTTATTGGAAAATGTCAACTAGAGTATACTTTTTATGTGAAAAAAAAAGAGCAATTGGTATATTATTTCTCGAGAAATCTGTAAAAATTTGAATTTTTGAAAGTGTCACAATACTTTTGGTAATATAGTGTATATAGTGCTTCTGCTTCAATGCATTGAGTTTTTATTAAAATTTTCTAATAAGTCTTGTGAGCGTCTGATCCTCGTTAGTTGTCACAATAAATATTAAGGGTTGTCCTTTTTCTCAGGAGGCACAAAAATATTACCTTCATTATATCTGCATGAAAAAGAAAATCTCGAAATACTTGGGTGAAAAACATCTCAACGCCTCGCTCTGCTAGATTTTAAAGTTTTTATCGCTCTGCCTTGTTTTTATGCATCTTGCATTTAATGAATCAATTTAAAAAAAAAGGGCAAGAAACAAATTTGCAGGAAATAAAGTTATAACAAAAATGAAAATGAACAGCTTACATTTAGGAGAGCAATTATAAGTACAAGTAAGGGTATATCACAATAAAAAAAACAAAACCCCCCAAGATAAACTCCTTTTTAAAGTTCTGTGTAACGCACTTCTGTGCCGAAAAATTATCGTATCATGTCTTCAGTCACAGAATAAAATGAATGTTCTAATCAAATGATTATCAAGTAATTTTCATTCGTCCTGAACAAAAATCTTTTTTGAGATCCCACATTTTCTATTCTATTGACTCCTAGTAATATGTAAATGCAGCGAGAGAAAGAATTCAGCTTCTTGTTTAGGAGAGGGAACCATTTCTATGTTTAATTAATATGATCTTTATTGTAAGCATACTATTTACTCAGAAATACTCCATATTTTTCCGAGCACTCTGTTTGCTAGCTATGCCTTTTAATTTTCTCGAAAATGAAGTTTTCAAAATGCAGTTTTAGACGATCTCTAGTAGTATTTGGAAGTAAGTAAGAGGTCCTGTGATCTTCCACCAGCAATTTTTTGAATTTGAAATGCCAAAAACTCAATTCAGGTAGTCTTCAATTCTGTTAGGAAACTGGGATTTCGGGGGCTTTCCCCAGAATTTTCAAAAATAGGCTAAAAACGCAGTCTTAGTGTGATGTTAGGGGGAGGCAAATTTTTCAAAGTGTTATAAACATGCTTGTAGGCCATCTTTAGTAACGTTCAGGGACACGCAGTTTTTTGAAATCGAAGTTCCAAAAATAGAATTTTAGACAACTTTTTTTGATGTTCAAAGAAGAACTTTTTGCAAACTCCCATCCCGAATTTTTTTGAAATTAAAGCCCTAAAAACGAAATTTAAGACTATCTTTAATGATTTTTTTTAAAGAGGGGGGGGGAGGGTACTTATGTGACCTGAAAACCTTGATGCATGTAGTTAATTTTTTCTACATTTTATTACAATACTGATCTAGCTGCTGAGAATGAAAATAGAAAGCAGTGAGAACTTGTAACCCCAATTCTATATTGTTCACATCTTAGTTAGCTTTGCCATTAACATAAGGCTGAAAACATCATTAAAACTAATACATACAATGCTTAGGAATTCTAGCCCGGTGTGTTTTTTATATTAGCCGAATCATATTAAATTACTAATATATTTTTCATGATTTTCAATTATTTAATGAGTATGTGCACCTACGGAATGTTTTCCGCAACTGAATAAATGTTTTTGAAAAGTATTTTTATCCTCCAAAAATACAGCCCCCAAATTCTTTTAAAGATAAATAAATATTAAATAAACTATTTCTATTGTGAAAACTTTCTGGAGACATCAGAAAGCCTTCTGTATTTTTGTTTTCTTATCGATCTTAAATAAACGTATTAGTAACCTGGAAAATTTGTATTTGGATGAAATTTTGCTTTTAAATTTCATCCATATTGATGTTTTTTTTTTCTGAAATGTAATTTTACACCCCCCCCCCTTTTGAAAGTAAAATCTGCTTAAGTTAAACCTTGAATATACACAAACGATTAGTAGCCATGGATACGAAAATTTGATTTCTTAATAAATATTTAACAACAAGTTAGAGTTATTCCGGTCATCATGCCAATCTGAAAAATCAGAGCACAACATCAACTTTGGTCAAGTAAGGATAATCAACATTCGCGATTACTCAAAAAAAAAAAAAAATTAAATAAATAAATATTGTCCTGAATTTTAGTTGTTTTCCAAAAATAATAGAGCTGTTGGAGAAATAATATTTAAGCAACGTACTTCAAATAATATAAAACATGTTTTTTAATTCTAACGACTATTTGTACAAGCTTTGATTCGCTCTGAAAAGTATGAAATAACACAATGATTTCTTGATTAAAACACTCAAAACCTGCAGTTAATCACAATATCGATATATTTAAGCTATTTCCAAAACAGCCAATTAAAAACAAGTATTTTAACTTTAATTTTTTTTTATTTGTTTCTGACAATAAATAAAAATCTGAGGTATAACGCAGGAATTATGACACAAATTGTAAGCTAGGAAATAGTCTTTATTAAAAATAAAATTAACCACAATTCGCATTGCTGCGCTGGAAAATAAAAATTATGCTAGTTTGTTTCTAATGCAACTGTAATATCGTACATGTCTTTAAAGTAGCAGTAATGTTGCGATCCCATAAGAAATGTTTCACGATTCTATTTGGAGTCAAATTATGCATCGTTTTCCTCCTTAGGAAGTTTTCTAAAGAGAAATACAGTAAAATCCTATTACAACGAATACTAATGCAACAAAATACTCGTTTCAACCAAATAAATTTCTAGTCCCGATTCTGGAATTCGATGGATTTCACTGTATATTATGAATTACACGTTCAATGCGTATCTACCATCTAAAGAAATTAGGCGAGTCTGACTCTTAAAGAAATGTATAATTTTCAAAACGTTTGTTGAACTGTGGAATGCACTTTATGTGTGTACATTTGTAGCAACATAAAACACATATAAAACGATGCAAAGTACCTAATATCTGGAATACGATTTAATCTATATATAAAAATATTTTTCTACTGGAAGGGGAAAATGTCAACTTTTTGCATTCGACAGCATTGTAACAATGTTCATTATATTGTTAATAAACAATTTGACTCAGAAATATCCCTTTCAGTATTATTTCTTTTTGAACCACAAATTTGAAAATAGCAGATGTTGCTAACTTAACAGCTAATAGCACGCATCTGCATGGATTCATTTTCAAAAGCACTTGATTCTTCAAGAAAGCCTAAGGAAAAGAGGAAAGAAGAAAGAACGTCCAACGAAGGTCATTGAGGGGAACTAATGAGATGGTAATAAATCTTACACCCCATTAGCCCTCACCCCTCAAAAAAGGGAGGTTACTATGGGAGGCGGGGCGAATGCAAAAAGTGTACGTATTTTAAAATTATTTTCAATAATTAGAACCCCAATATTTGTTTAAAAAATGGTCGCATTATTTCAAACAAGATCTCAAAAGAGAGCTGGAAATATTTTGTGCATTGGGACGATCTTAAAATTTTGATAGCATGAGTTGCAGATGTTTTACAGAGCGAAATGTCCAACAGTACCTCGTTTTCGAAGAAATTCATTTTTTCTCGAATTTTAAAAAATCGGAGAATGGACACATCAAAAAAGTAAAAACTAAAAGAGACAGACATAGGCTTGAAAAATATTCAGAAAAAAAATTTATCTGAAAACTTCAAAGGAATTTGTAAAACAAGCATCCAACTTTCCCTGTAGGTTAACATTAGATCCGAAGCTTTCAGACTCTCAGTAAAGAGCACCCTTAAGGGGCTCTTCTGGCGATGAAATATTTTTCTATGACTGCTGACTCCAAATGACACAAAGCTTCAGCTCTTTCTAAAGATAACGCATCTCATTCATCAATTAATTTAATTCTCAGTTCGTTATATGGGCATTTCACAATTATTTGGTCTTGAATATGTGGATCAATTTCACTCTTTGCAAATTCGCATAAAACTGCTTGCCGGCGAAGTCAAATTACAAATGAATCCATATTTTCATTTTCCCTTGGTGACCTATCTCTGAATTTTAAACTTTCAAACACTTCATTTTCAGAAACAGAAATTTTCCGTGTTAGCATAGAAACGGCAGTCATATATTCATCAGCCAGTTCAGTTCCAATCGTCTTCAAGTGCTGTCAATGTTTCAAAAATGTCTTGAACATCTGTTTCGGCATAATGTAATAGACAAGCTTTCTTACGATGTACATTAGTTTTGGCTTCAGTAAACAATTGAAAAGATCACAACCATTTTGTCCATCTGATAGCTCTTGTTCCTTTGTTCCCAAATGGATGAAATTTTGGAATATCTTCATATAATCTATCCATCACTTTCAAAACAAACCCTTTCTCACTGCTTTTTGCAACTAGTTTACCCTCGTCGCCAAAATATAGCATATATAATCATAATAATTTCAGCATTTAAGCATAAATCAAACTAGCATAAACCCAACTCTCAACTATTTATTTCTAACTCGCATTCCATAATTATTCAATGTTGCCACTCACATTGTAACAATACTACAGGGTCTAATGGGAGATGTCTCATTAGACCCCTTATTGTTAAATATGAAAATTACTAAAACAACTTTTATTGAACCAGAATGTATTATGTATCATTTTGTGTAAAAGTAATTTAATGTTTTGAATTCTTTCCTTTCTTTTAATTATTAGGATAAATTAAGTTATTCTTTTCTCAAAAACCTGTTTGGCAGGATCAATAGAACTGTTAGGATCAATAGAATTCCTGTGTTAAATAAAACTAAAATCTTAGGTATACTTAATTTTTTAAAACAAATTTTATGATTTGCTGTAAGACCGAGCTAATAAATAATCTAAAAATCTTGGGGAGGGTTAAAAGACTGATTAAACATAGACCTACACTTAAGTTTTCATGCAGTCTCATGAATAAGTCTTTGCAAACTGAAAAGCAAATTAAATAAATATTTTCTTTAGATCTTATATTATTTGTGCATAATACTGTTCATTTCACAAAAATTAAGTTTTAGTAATTTAAAAAAAAAAAAAAAACATTAATTTCTAACATAAACATTTTTTTTGTCAGAAAGAAACATTTTTTCTTTAAATTTTAAGTTCTTCGCATTATTTTAATTAAACTGTCAAAACGTTTTTCATTGCCGCAAAATTGCCTATTTTTTTGCATTACAGTAGTCTCGAAAATCCGAGTCTCAAAAGTCCGAGGTCCCGCTTAATTCGAGGTGTCAAAAAGTTTGATTTTTTTCCCTTAGCTAGTAGGAATGACGTTTTTTGCATTAAGCTAAATTATATTTTGGATCCACACATATGTTTTCGTATATTCCCTTTCGTCTTAAAAGAAAAATGCAGCAAAAAAAATAGTAACTATAAGATTCCCTAAACAATAGGTATTAGATTAAAAGAAAATGATCTGATGTGCAAATTAACATCAGGTTCTTCATTGTACACCTATTAAGTAACAAACCATTTTAATAACTAAAGATAATTTCTATTATCTACAAATTTAAGACTTTTATTAATTACAAAACTTCTTTAACTGCTTACAATAAAGTAATGAAGAACGATTGCAGCGGCTGTGTCCAGGGGCCGATTAACCTCTGAAAAGAGGGGAAGTTTGGCCACATTTTGGGCCTCTACTTTTTGTTTGGGGAAATTTTTCTAAACATTCTTTGCACATTGATACAACACTGACTAATGCTAAGTGGCCCAAGTAACATTTCAGATTATATTTGACACTTGACAAAGGAAGTTAAATGTCATAAAATTATGTCAAATCCTACATTTGAAAATCTAGCTTATAGCTACATTCTATCAAATGTGTCCTCACTTTCAATAATTTAATTCTTTCAAATATTTCTTTTAGCCAGTTCAAATGTTTGCAGTATCTTTACAAAACGCAGTTAGAAGCAGAAACTGGAATTGTGAAGCAGTTCTACAGTGATATTTGGGCCTCCTAAAGACTCTGAGGGGAAGCTCAATCTTCCCTAGCCTCTTGGGTGATCAGGCCCTGGCTGTGTCGCCAGCCAGCACTCTTCAAAAGCTGCGAAATTTTAACTTGTCTAGAGCCAAAATAATTTGACGAAAGTAATTGAAATGAACTCGAGGGTTGACATTGTATTTTTGGTTGCTCACAGGTTTATAAATCTCAGATCACACTTGAAAATTGATTCACAGGTGATTAAAATGGAAATTTTTTCGTCCCTACAATATTTCCTATACTTTGTACAAAGAACTGAAATAGTCCTAGTTTTCTGTAATCCGAGGTGGCGTCAGCCCAATGACCTTGGATTTTTGAGACTCTACTGTATATAGTTACGTGTTGTATATTTAATCTTTTGTTTTTGAAATATTTGATTTACTGATATTGTCTTAATATTTTAGATGCCTCTAGTAACTGAGAGAACAACCAACAGAGATGTAATGAAAACTGCTATAAAAACTTTTTGGATGATAGCATGCCTATAAGAGTGGCTGCTGAAAAATACAACGTCAAAAAATCTACTTTGTTCAGACACTTGGCTACAGCCAAGAAAAATATAACTGTGGATGAACTAGAACTCTTACAATTAAAGCATGTTCGAAATCAACTGTTAACTTATGAACAAGAAATCTCTTTAGTGAAGTATTTGCTTACAGCATCAAAAATGCAACATGGTTTAACAACAGCAAAAGCAAGAAAATTGGCATACCAATATGCAAATGCCTTAAAACTTATCCTGCCAACTAATTGGCGAGAGAACTTTCAGGCTGGACGAGATTGGCTATATACCTTTATGAAGTGAAACCCATTACTTCAATTAGTGCTCTGAAATCAACCAGTCTGCCCAGGGCAACAAGTTTTAACAAAGTAAATATTGATCTGTTTTACGATAAGTTATCGGAAACATATCAATGCTACAATTTTGAGCCACATCAAATTTTTAACTGTGATGAAACTGGTTACACAACTGTGCACAAGCCCCCAAATGTGATAGCAGGTTAGCAGGTAAAGGTTTAAAGCAAGTTGGAAAGATAACTTCCGGAGAGTGAGACCAATTAGTGACTATTTGTTGTTTCATAAGCCCTTCTGGAACAACAATTCCACCTGCTTTTATTTTCCCCAAAGCAACTGTTTGTGACTTTCTAGTAGATGGGGCTCCACCAGAAAGTCTTGCTTTAGCTCACAAAACTAGTTAGATGACTGGTGATAATTTTTATAAAGTAATGAATCATATTGTAAAACATACAAACGCTTCACCTCAAAATCCTATTCTCCTATTATTGGACAATCATGAAAGTCAAGTCACTGTTCCAACTATTCAGTATGCTCACATTGCGAGGCGCATCAAGTGTTAATTTTTCCGACAATATTGATGCATATAACATAGAGTAGTCTTTTTGTAATAATTTTTTGAATAAATAATAAATAATTAATGGCATAAAAATACTTATTTTGGTGCCCCATTAGTCCCCAGCAATGTGCCGTTAGACCCCAGAGATGGGGTCTAATGGGACAAACTTCATTTTATGAAACAATCTTTCACAGTTGTTAATCAAATTACACTTTTAATTTTTTTGTCTATTGTTAAGAAACTGTCTAAAGTAACTACCAATAAAAAAATGTAGCAAAAATCTTGAAAGTTGCAATTTCTGAAGCGAAAAATATAAAATGAATCCCATTAGCCCCCAGAGTCCCATTAGCCCCAGTCTCCCCTAAGTTGTAAAATATATGATGTAATCATATGTATAGTTAGAAGGAACAAAATTACTGAAAAAAAAAAGTCATCAAAAGCTGGGATGATCGTATTTCAACTTAAAGTAATTAAATAATTCTTTAGTGTTTCCTTCAGTTTTATGCACTTTGTTTTTTCTCTATGCACTTTCATACTACATGCTATAGTGATGTTTCCAGAAAATAAGTTATTTATTGTCAACAAATGTATTTATCATAGTTTCTTGGGAAAGTATGCTTAAAAAAATTACTTTGAAAAATATTTGTTCAGAAATTAGCCAATTATAAATAATTGGCAAATTGGCGGATTAATCGTCACATAGCTGATTAATACAATTTAAAAATAATAGAAGACTATTTTATATTTTTACTTTGTTTGGCAACTATTTTGCTGACTATTTTTCATTTAAGAAGCTACTAAAACAACTATTTTGAGGAACATAGCTCAGTGGCAGCCCTGACTTTGTAGCTTTGGTAAAAAATCATACGCTGAAGAAAAATGACCGACTTTAAGTCTTGGAAAATCGACTCTGACTGCTGTGTCAAAAAAAAAAGTCCGACTCCGCAAACATTGGCCGAAAATCGAATTGACTCTGATTCCGACTCCGCAGGCATGGTTTTTACTGTGATATAGTTATTTTTAATATGATTTTACTTTATTTTCACTCTAAAGTTTTGATTTATGTATTCAGATTTTGGCTGAGGCATTCAGAGTACTTTTCTACATAAAGATATGCACCGACTATTTTTTTTCGACAAAAGAATTTTTTTATTGATATGATGTATTTATTTTAATGACCTTTTCTAATTTAAATTCTTCTTTATATCTTTTTGAATGCAGTTAAAGATATTTTTAACCCATTCCTTGCCCCAGCCGATACAGGATTGGTCGTGCAGTTTGTTGTTGAAACTGCCTCAGCCGATTAAGGCTCGTCGCAAGAAAATGGTTCCTAACTGCTTGAACCTGCGTCGTCACGCCGTTTCTAGCAGTTTTTGCTTCGCCCGAATATGTGTCGGCAATAGGTCCAGGGGCAGAATCCTGTTATTGCGCTTCTCTGTTGGGTTCTGGTGCTTTTAGGGGAACAGTAATCAAGCTCTTTTCCTTAGTCAAAAGGGATGTAACTTATACTATTTCAAGAAACTGTTGTTCTAATTTATTTTATTTATCTAAGATATTAACCTTTCAAGTACTCTTGGATGGGACACGTATAATGCTTTAAATATTCAGGCAATACATTTTTATCTTTTCATTTAAGCTTTGTTTCTTAGCATTCTGACATTTGATCTCATAATGAACATGTGTGAAAATATTTCCTTACTTATTTTACCAATATTTCTATGCTTTAATAAAGCAAAGAAACGGAAATATTTTTTTTCTTGTTATCAAAGATCCACCTTCTTACACACAAGCATTCTTCACTAAATTGTTCATAATCCTTAAATTTTATAATTTATTTTACACAGTATTATTTTTTTAAATTCTCTTAAATATCTCAATTTTGTATGAGTATGTTTTTTAATTATAATGTGTTTACTACGCTTTTTATTTATTTGTATACTATTATTATTTTTTATTATTTATTTTTTGTTTATTTATTTTTAAATGATGATATTTTCAAACTTAAATTATAACTTTTTATATTCGCGGCACCCTTTTATGGATTTTTAGTGATGCGGTTTTGAATATTTTTAATTTTACAAACGAAAATTATGACGACCACATTGACTATATATAATAGTTGACCATGAAAAAGAATAAAATATATACTACAGTACAAATGAAATGATAATATCTTAAGTTCTTTTCGCTTTACTCATACAAAACGAAACATTCCTTTTCTCCCTTTCTTTTTTAGATTTTATTTATTGTTTTAAAATAGCTCCAATGTTTTAATTGCACCTTCTTTTATGAGATTTTAAAAATAGAAATAAAATATTTGTTTTTTTTTTTCAATAATCAAATTGCCTTAATTAGTAAATAATCCTATGAAACTAACTAAAATTTATCCAAGTATGTTTAAAAAAAGAAAAACAATCCAACTCTATTTCAAGCAAGATTTTCTTTTTCTTTTCTTCTGAAGACATGTTCCCAAATACAAGCAGTAAAGCTTGCTTTGAAACTCCTTTCTGATTCAAACTGTTTGTTGCAAGAAAATAATGTGGAAGGGTTGACCACAAGATACCAAGGGGGACACCTCCTTAGGGATTCGACCTCTTCCAAGCAGTCTCTGTTATTCCTCTCTCAACTGGGGGCTTTTAGTTGCATGCACAAAAGTATCCTTTAGGGAAATAGGGGATTAGCCGCGTTTTGATGTTTTGTAATCATTTATCTTTAAAATACTTCCCACGTTTGATCAACTGATATCTGAACACTCAGAAGGGATTTAAAAGTCATCCGAGTTACGATAAAAGAACCGACCAGTATAAGGGATGTCTCTGTGTTTATTGGTCATTTTGAAGGGTCACTATGTATCAAAAGGAACCGAAGAATACTTTTTATCCTCCCACAGTTGAAGCGTTTTTGTTCATTCAATTCCCTTGCTCACAGGTTTAACAGTTTTGATTTTTTAAGTGTATGTAAAGAAAAAAAAGATATACTGAGATAAAATAAAAAAGAAAAATAGATCAATAAAATAATTAGTGTTTGAATAATTGCTTTTCGTCCTATCCTCTATTGATTAATATTTTCCCATTATTTGCTGTGTAAATTTAATGAATATTTCAGCACGTATTAGCAACCTTGTATTTTATTGCAATATTTAATTCAGTGCCAAAAAACTAATAAAGAGAAGTGATTTTTGAATGCAAGCTGAACAGCAAAAATAACATTAAAATCGCGATAGAAAAATGGGGAGAAAAGTGCTATTACAACGTAGCGAAAAACAATTCTGTTCATTATCTGCGGCATGCGCGTTAAGGGGTTTCGGGCTGATCGTGGAATGGGTTAATGGGGAAAAAATGTTAGCTACTTTGTTTAATATTGCTGCTACTTTATTTGTTCGTTTATTCATTTTTTATGCATCTAATTCTTTGGATGTATGGGAAAGTAGGCTCGTTTAGTTTTAGATGGACCTTCTTTGTTTTCTTGTGTAAAAAGTTAAGTATATTCAAATTCTCCTTATTTTTATATTTTTCTTTAGTTATTTTTACCACTGTGATGAAAATATCAAGATGTTAATGTTCTTTTTTAAATAATAGTGTATGCTTGTTTGTAATGTTGCACACGGGGAAAACACAGGGATTTTTTTTCCTAAAACTGTGTGTCAACCTTGTAACAAAATTTGAGAAAATAAGCTCAGTACTTGCTGATGAAGCTACATGATGAAAAAGTTGACATGCAAAATTTTAAAATTCTTTCTTACTCACCGTATCTCTTCAGTGACTCCCACCACTTTGCTTGTAATAGATTATGTTCATGATTGCCTCAGAAAAATGTGAGTATATGTTGGTTGCTAGAAATGGGGGAGATATTTTAACAGAAAATATAACAAGTATCAGAAAAAGATTTTTATCAATGTCATTCTGCTAATTCCTTGCTATTTCTTCTCAGTAAGTCCTTCACACCTGTATTTCTGATGCAATGTGACCTGGGGTGGTGCAGTTATCAGATCTTTTCTGTAAATTTGCTATGAATTTTAAGTTCAACTTTCAAAAGCATCAAAAATTCATTAGTTATGTCTACAATAGTTGAGAAATTTCTTTGTAGCACATCATGGGTTTCAAAAGAGTAATTAGATGTTTTACTTTTTTATGTAACTGAATATTATTAATTATATTCTTTACTAATATTGTTATGTTCTTTATGTTTGTGTTCATTTTGTCTTCATGTTTATCGATAATTTTCTAGAGAATCTCTTGGTCTTGTATGTATTTCTTCAAGCATTTAATGTGATTGTTCCCTTGAGTTTAATTTCTCTTATTGTAATATACTATAATATTGTAATCACGCTCAGTAGCTTATTCTCTGTTAAATTTGATTACTTTTAAGTAAAATATAGTCTAAAATTAGTTGCACTCTCAAGTGAATACAATCATTCTATTTTAATTAAATGATTAACTGACACTAGATATTGTATTCGAATTATATACTAATTTCATTACATCACAACAATAAATTTATATATCAAAAGCATGCAAAATCAGTTGATTTTCATTTTGTCCACTGATGTTCATTTTGTCCAATTTCTTCCGCCTTACCGAACTTTTTATGAATAAGTGGACAAAATAGCAACCATGTCCTCAGCGGTAAAAATTTTGGGGCCCTCAAAACTTTAGTAAAAAATAGAAGTTCCAATAAAATTAAATATAAAATGATAAAATAACAATATAAAATGAAAAATAAGTATTAACCAAAAGTTAGAAGCAGTATCATTAAATAATAACTTTTATCTAAGTAACTTATATGAGTTTTTGTTGTGTTTTATTGGTAGCAAAATCATCAATTGTTTTTAGTGTTGATGTGATTTAACATCTCCTGCTTTATGTATAAAATAGCTAAGTTATTGAGTTATTCAGTCTCTTTTCCATTTCATTTTGTAAATAGTTTTTTACTCTTCTCGAAACTAAAAGGGATCAACCGCCAGACGCATTCGTCAATGTTGTTGTTAAATAAAAAAAAAACTTATGTTTTCATATTTTCAGTAAGTTACTGCCCTATAGCCAGGGCTAAGGCAGAAATGCATGAAATACTCCTCCAGCTCAGTCGTTCCTAGCCAAGGACTGCAGTTTCGTGCTTATTAGCACTTATCAGCCCGGCATAGGAAGTGACTGAGCAGGAGGTGTATTTCATGTATGTTTCCATAGTTCGGAAATGTACAAGACATTCCTTTAGCTTGACGGTTCCCAACCCATAGGTTGCAGCCCACAAATGGGCTGTGAACAGCGTGTTACTGAGCCGTGGATACTATACTGGTCGAGGATTTGAACAAAAATTTATTTGGGGCCTCAATTTCTATCTTTTGAAAAAATTCACTTTTTAGGTGTACCGTCACCCTGGTTCATAACTAATAAGGAACTTTAAGATTTAGATTTTTCATATTTCATAGGAACGTTCCCCTATAATTGAAGGTGAAATCTAATGAATCAAAAACTCCTTCAAAGAAATTTGTCTAAGAAACTAGTATTAGCTTCAAGTTAAAAATTGCTCCTCCGTTGAACTAGCATTGATAACCCGTGAATTGAGACACTTCAGGGACTTTTCAACAACCTACCTATTTAAACGAGACTTTTCATTGCAGTGTTTTTTTTTTAAAGAATGGAAATGCATTGAACATTGTGAGTTCTTTGAGACTAAAACTATCTAGTTTCAATCTGGATATCAACTCCCTCGTAAGAAACTCAGCGTCAAAAATCCCATGGAGACATGGAACTTTGATGACTTCTTTTTGAGTTTTCTTACAGCTATGCCAGCTAAGTGAATGAAATCAAGTTATTTTCATCCTTAAAAATTGTTTTGAAAATTGTTCTTGTTTAGTATATATATCAGTGGTGCAACACAAGGGGAAAAGTGGATTAACATCTCCAGAACTCTTCTTTTTAGCTCACTTTATTTACACTTAAAGACAGTTATGAGCAGGTGCCCCCCCCCCAGAAGGTAAATTTTGACTGTGCAAGTAATCTATAGTAGTTAGTATGCCTCAATTTTGTTTTCTTCGAAACTGTGGGCTGTACAACTAAAAAGGTTGGGAACTGCTGCTTTAGCTGCTTGATAAATGCAACAAGAGAGACAATGTGTCTAGATTTTCTAGTATTGTTTTAAAGGTAGCCTCGTTTTTTTTTTTTTTTGGAGGAACATACTAAAATGATCAAATTCATCTCCCAAAGTGCAAACATAAATATCATTTCTGTACATAACCTTCAAACATTTGAGTGATTCTTTTCTTTGTTTTGATTTGTATGCTTTGTGCTATCACATATCCCAGAAAAGAATGCATTTTGAAATCGTTTCTGGTTGAAAACTTGTGTCTCGCTTTTTTGTCTTAATTGGACTAAAAAGTTTCTCTTTCGATGTCTTCAAGTTTGGACATTTTGTTCTATCTTCTTTTCCATCGCCTTTAGCATTGTCACTTTTTTCTCTTCCTTTGCTTTGCAAATTCCTTGTAGAGCCTCTTTTATATGTAGGGTGAGGGCGGGAACTTTCTTTTTTGCATTTGGCATGCAAAAAGTGAGGAGCATCACAGAGTGGTGGTTAGATGCTCAACGGAGAGATCTGAATGGGAAGTATTGTTACATCATGCTTTAGTTGAGACAGCATTGCACTTTTACTGTCATAGTTATTTTTCTAACAGCTGCTCGATCAGAACGGGAACTTAAACTGGCTTGCCTGATTTAGCCCCCTTTGTAGTTATCTGAAGTTGCGGGTTAACAAGGATAGTCCAAGAACCTTGGAGGATCTGAAGAACCGCATCTGAGCCAAAATCACCAAGACATTGTCACTTACAAGATATTGTTTTCAAAACAGTGTAAAGCATGATCTCTCACTATGTCTGATGGGAAAAAGATAATAATAAAGAACTATTATACAGGTAAGTTAAATTTTTTATTTCATTTTCAAAAAAGGAAATTCCTGCTCCCCATCCTGTATCAGTCTTAAGTTTAATGGCCAAAACCACATCTGCTCTTGTTGACCACCTTGTATCCAGAGACTCTTTCTACAGAAACTGATTGTCGTTCTTTACACATTTCTAATTTGGATAATGCTCCATCGATGAGTTGATGTATAGAAAAATGTAAATAACTTCTGCAGAAAAATTAAGTATTCTGCCATGTGCAGGTAAAAGGCAGTAACTGCAAATTTTTAATTCCAAGATTTCTCCATGGTTAATATTGAACCCGACACACATTTCTTCAAATATCTGAAAAAGTCATTTCTACAGATACGCCGTTTACCTGCACATGGTGATGGCAGTATTGAATTGTAGAACTGCAACTTTCTGCAGCAAAATTTCACATCAAATTTATGTGATGACTCGCACATGGAATAAAAACCTAACTTGAGATATGTTCCTAAATGCATGCTTATAAACCTTCTCCTGACATAACTAAGGCAATATCAAATGACTGACCTCAACAGTTTTTAAAAACGCTTTTGTTTAGTTTCAGTTGGTAAAATCTAAAACCTACGTATTCAAACTTTAGATTCTAGCCGAACTTTGAGCCCCATGGCATCGTAATTCAAAATAGTGGCAAAACAAAGATCTCTTTCATGTAGTTACAGTTGGTAATATCTAAAACCAGTGTACTCTTGTTTTAAATTCACACCGAACTTTGGTCATCATGGGCCCCCACGAGGCTGTGTAGTCTGCTAACCATTAGACCCACCACTGGTTGAGGTTCCCTTCCCAATATTTCTTCAAAGTTGAAGTCAATTTTAGGTTATCTATGTGATATCAAATCTTCTTTTCGGGAATGTTTGGAAATTAAAGCTTTAAAAAGACAAATTTATGTTATCTTTGGTGATTGGAGACGTTAAGGAAATGGGAAAGATTCAAGGTAAAATTTTTGTAATTGAAGTTCTAAAAACACATTTTTTTTTTTGAGAAACATTTTTACTCCCCCCCCCCCACACTCCCATGTTTTTGCATAATCATGATGCATAAATCCATGCTTTACTTTTTTATGTGTCTTTTTCATTAATGTGTGCTTTCATGCTGTCCTTTTAGAATTGATCTTAAGAGAGGGAGCTGGTATCAAGAGAGTGATGTAAGACTCCCTTTTAAGTGGGAAATAGAATATCTCCAATTTTTGGGGACCGGAGGTTTCTCCCTCGGAGGAAATTTTGTAAAATGGATATAAAATTCTACATTTTGAAGCCTTATGAAGGTTAATTGGATAGACATAGAAATTGATAACTAGATTATATAGTTGTACAGTATTGTTCAAACTTTATAAGAAACAGCCATTTTAAGTTTGAAAGAAAACATAAACTATAGATTTCTCATTACAACAACCTTTCTTTAATTATAAGTAATGCAGAAAAGGAATAGAGGTAGTGTACTTTTCATTTTTTTTCCCTGGGTAAACAGATTAACAATATGCAGTAGAAGTAATTAGAGCCCACTTCGCTTAGGATTTTCAGACTTATCTAATTATTTTCAAGGACTCTGGAATAAATAAAATTATTTAACGCACTGCATTTGTACTTTCCGGTCTCTGATATTTTAGTACTTGATTGTAAATTTTTACAGTCCTGTTCTAACTTTGTAAGAAATAGCTATTTTAAATTTAAAAGAAACCATAGATTTATCATGAACCCAACTTTTCTTCAGTTGCAAGTGGGGCAGAAAACGAAAAGAAATAGAAGTATTGTGTATTTTTTCCGTGCTAAACAGATAGACAATATGCAGAAGAAGTAAGATAAAAGCAATCATTTCCAAAATACTGCATTCGGGATTGAATAAATAGCAATATATGAAATATGTGAGTCAAAAAAATTTATTTCAAATAATATTTTACAAACGTGAGAACCATGATTTTTACATTTTTAATACAGGATGTGGCAAAGAGCTGAATTTGACATACTTTGGCACTCCTTCCCCTCTACCATTTGTTAGAAATTTTAAAATTTAAGGTTTGTAGCCACACATTTCCAAA
This sequence comes from Uloborus diversus, assembly GCF_026930045.1. Taxonomy (NCBI): domain Eukaryota; kingdom Metazoa; phylum Arthropoda; class Arachnida; order Araneae; family Uloboridae; genus Uloborus; species Uloborus diversus. The sequence continues at coordinate 29,136,675 of NC_072733.1, read as the reverse complement.
TGTTCAAGGTTTTCAAGCACTTAAAAATGAAATTTTTTTTTTTCAAGTAATTTCCATTTTTTAAGGAACAAATCATGAACTTTTTTGGGAGCTAGGGACCCACTTCAAAACAGGGGCCCTAAGCAATAGCTTGTTCATCTTACAGACAAATTCGGCCCTGTTTGTAATTCAGATTTTTGCTTGATTTTTTTTTTGTAATTTTTGCGAAAATTCGTCAGTTTTTACGGTTAAAGGATTTTTACCTTTTTGCCAATCTTTGTTAGGTTTTATAGACTTTTATAAAATTTCAGCAAATTTTTCCAAAAGTTTTGATGATTCAATTATTTATATTTCAATAATGACAAGGACTGGCTCACTTAGACTTAGATGATTATGACTTTCCTTACTTTTCAAACAGTATTTATAAAGTAAGTAAAATTGTACTCTCCCTCTAAGTAAAAAGATTCATTTAATCAGAATACAGTCGAGCCTCCATATATCGAACTTCCACATATCGAAATTTTCTATATATCGAAATCTCAGCAAATTTCAATGTTCATTACATAGAAAAATTGTTTCTATATATCGAAAAAATCTCTATATATCGAAATTTTTTCGAGACATTCGTAGATTTTTTTTCCTTTTTAGACTGTTTGTCTCATGAAAAATGAAGGTTAGGGGAGAAAATTATGTTTACTAAAGGTTGCTAAGAAACTCATAAGAAATCTGGGTTTGAGGGGTGTGTAGATAGGTCGTTGTTCCGTTCTGGAGTTCTTAAATTCCCTCAAGTTTATTTCAAATCTTAGTTGTAACCAGTAACACTGTAAAATCAGTTTCAAGTTATCCTTTTTGTCTGTTGATTATCATTCCCAGTCTTTTCAGCTTCAGTAAAAATCGTTCAAGTTAAGTAGATTGATTTTTTACTTTTCTCCCGATTATATTGCCAAAATGAAAATCCCCTCATGTTGCGAATCAAGTTGAACTGCCGAAGAATAAAGATGTATGAAGGCACAAAAATGTAATTTCTGTTAATTTTTCAGTTATTAACTTTCGTTTAATCCGATGCTCGTATAAATTAGAAATTGGGTTTCATGCACGAAAATTAGCTTTAATTTTAATGTTTTAGGAGATTTTTATGATAAAATAAGATCGTTTCTGTATATTGAAATTTCTATATATCGAATTTTTTTCCGGCAATTTGCTACTTCGATATATGGAGGTCCGACTGTACTTAGATAATTGAAATTTATTCAATTGCGATAGTATTTATTTTCTTTGTCTCTCTCTCTTAAAAAAAAATATTAAAAATGAGAGAGAAGGGGAAAAAAAAACTATAAATATATTAATTTTCTTCTATTTAAAACTGAAATGTTGGACCATATTTTTTATTGAGTTTTTTATTTATTGATGTCATAATAAATTTAATGTCATTATCAACTAAATTGCTTATACAAAGAAGTATAGTTTAGAATTTGAAAGCAAAACTTAGTAAAATTAAGAAGGGAAAAGGAAAATGTGATAAAGATTTAAAGAGAAGACGAAAAGAATGGGGGGGGGGGAAGCCTGATAGTTGTTAAGTGATATCCAGAGCTAACTTGGAAAAGCTTTTACTTCTGTTTTATATGCTGATAACAGAATACAAACTTGTACTAAAAGCAATGAAGAATTTTATTTTTTTAAAAGACAACAGCAATACTGGGGTCTCTTTTTCTTCACGTTGGAGAGTAAAGTAGAGGAGGTAATATATTCTTAAATTTATTTATAAATGTAAGAAAAATGAAATACATGTAAGTTTTTATATTAATGTATTCAATGAAGAGCATTCTTTGCTGGTCTGATGTTGGTAAGAAACTTCAAATTGGCAAAACAAGAAAATAAATAAAATTAAACAAAGTTAAGGAAACCAAAAAAAAGTTAAAACATGAATAATTATCTAAAAATTAAGTCATTATGATATTAATATATATATATGCATTTAAAAGCACTTTAGCCCTTTGAACCATTAAGTTATAACATGTCAAATATTTTCAGCCAATTTCTTCTTCAAGCAATCACATGTATGAATAAATATATAATTGTTGAAAAGAGGTAAAAGCTTCTTGTGAGTCAGGTCTGCTAAAGATAACAAGTCCTGCTCACACTTGTTTAGAAAACAAGTAATGGTGCCTTCTTTCTCTACATGCCTCCCATGGGGTACATTTTATCCTACCCTATCAGAATTGCACTAACAGCACAGAGTGGTTGCTGACCCCCCCTGGATAAAAGATAGAATTCTCTAAAAGAGCTTTTCTAAAATTTTGAGAAAAGGTCGATATGAAAGAATGAATTGAACTAGAATAGCAATTGGATGTTGACTTATAGGGGTTCTAGCAAAATGTGTGTCAAGTAAGAAAGGTTTTTGGCCATTGAAGTTAGCATTAGGCCAACCCTAAGAAAAATAAATGTTGAGTAACCTGGATTATCATTGAGTCCAATTGCTGAAGTTTTACTGTATTTAAACTGGAATATATATAAGGTTTATAAATCATTTGTACAAAATAAAAAGTGGCTTAAAAGAACATACTACCTTTGATAAAACTAATGCAGCAGTTGAAAGAAGAATCAAGAAAAAGAAAGAGTCTTTTAAATAAAAAGTAGTTAACAATCTCACAGTCATAATATAAGCAACTAACTATAAATGTAAACCATACCACTTGCGGATCAGCTGTCATCTAATACCAGCTGTTCCTTTATGGGAGCTAGTAAAGCAACCATAAAGTTAGGGAGGTGACAGGCAAATATATTAAAAAGAAAACAAAACATCTAAAAACATTACAAGTGAGGTGTAAAATAAAAATACTTGTCATTTGTACAAATGCCAGGTTATTAGGATCCATTTATGATCATAAAAACACTCAAGATAACAAAACACACTTTTATGGTCAAATGAGATTGTTGCAAAGCCTTAATTGTAAACATTTTGGCCCATGGTAACCATTTTAAACTCATACCCAATAAATTGCTATGTTAAACCAAAACTTTTCTGGGTTATTCCATTGGATCAGAGATAAACAAATCCAAGTTTCAGTTTGATATTCCATTAGATTAATGATACAATTTAAAAGCTCTGAGCTGGTATTTATAGGATTTTTAATACTTTGTAAAAATTGCCTAATTATAAATCAGAATTAGATGAAAAGTTTTAATTTCTATGTTGCCGAAAATTTAACAATAATCTTTAGTATGCATAAACTGTTGTAGGAAAATTTCGAAATTTCGCAATATCTTATTTCTATTGTTGATTATTAATTAATTTAATTAATTATTTTCAATTCAGAAAAACCTTGAGCATTTAAATGTTTACATTTCAGTTCAAACACCAATGTATTTCAATATTTAAATTTTCTTTAATGCAATTATTAACTTAGTTTGTAATATTGCGATCTACTTTTTTTCATTTATCAAAACCGGAGGCAGGGTAGGATGGGCAGAATCCCTCAAAGTCCCCTAAAGATTTTCATTTTATATGCTAGCACACATGTTAGTGATCATTAAAAAAAAAAAAATCAATTATTTTAATTTAGACCCTCATGCCAAAATTTAAAAATTTTCAGTTTGTTAATTTTTTTTAATTGCTGAATATAAATTTAGAATTTTGACATATTTTTTTCTGAAATACTTGAAATCTTAATATATACAGTCGACGCTCATTATAACGACCACACATTATAAAGACCGTCCCATTATAACGACCAGTGGTAGAAGTCCCAACTTTGTTCTTATGAACTTTATGTTAATTTGCTTTCGTTATAACGACCGTTCTGTATCGTCTAATCCAATACAGCGACCGAATCAGCGGACGCTACTTCTTGTGTTCTTTCCAATAAAACAAATTTGTAGCTTAAAATGACATTGATTATTGTTTACGGACATCTGCCTGAAGTTTTCAATGTCAAATCCAACTTTAAGAGGGGGTAAGGGGACATTACCATTCACCACAGCTAGCACAGAAAAAATAATGGGAGGAAAAATCGAGAAAATTCCAGATTCCAAAGAAAAGGGAGTTGACAGATGTATTGGTAGTTTGGTGTTTGAATCTACTATTTTTAAAGATTTGGGGTTCTCGGAGGACTTTTGAATGTTTCTTTGGAAAGCAAGAGAAACACAATTTATCACCTATATCTGAAACAGAAAATAATGATTTGCAAAAATCACGTCTGTTAAAAAGGCAGACCTCTGTTTCTGGTTTTATCTTCAGAAATTGTTGTGGTAGAAGTAGTAGTAGTATATCTGAAAGTGTGTAACATTTTCCTCCCTATATTTTCTACTTTAAAACTTGTTTAATATTCTGTCATAATATTTTGCACACTACTTTTCTAAAAATTCCTATGATAAAAAACATTTGGGCATTTACTTGGGCATGCATGATGGCGGTGTACATTTTTTAAATTTATACCTCTTATAACGACCACTCGTTATAAAGACCTATTTCTCTGGGACGGAGATGGTCGTTATATCGAGCGTCGACTGTAATACAAAAATTTTCAAAATGTTTTTATCTTCAGTTATTGAGATATAAATTTTTTTGCTAACAGCTGCTGTTCATTCTCAGAGAACTGTAAATGACAACTAACGCAAAATCGTAAAACTTTAAAGGGTCAGAAAATAAAAACTATTTTTAATAGCGAAGAAATACTTTAGGAGGTTACTTAGGACTATGAAAATAGAAGTATACAGTTTCATTGAAATCTGAGATGGTGGGTGTTGGAGTGTGGTTGAACTGACATGGAATGACCCTTAAGGAAAGAGGGGAGGAGGGGGAGGAATCAGGGGCTCTCTCCTATAAATTTTTCAAAATTGCAATACTACTAACACCATTTTAGATGACTCTTGATGATAAAGAGGGTGTTATTCTGGCACTAGAGTGGGGGGCGCTCTCTTGGAAGTTTTCCAAAATTGAAGTTGCATATCCTAAAAAGATGGATCAGACACACCATGACAGATATGTTTCGGAAATTCTCAAAAATTGATTCAGCTATTCAGCACACATCGAAAATAAGAACTCGAGAATTTTCATGAATCAAATATCCTTCTATACATATCAGATGCAGAAGAAAGTAAATATGATTTACAAAAAATAATTTAAACACCTTAAGAACAGACTGTTCTACTTCCATCAGCAAAAAACAACATCACTGAAAGTTTTAATAAAAATCATCTTATGATAAATTGAAACAATCAATTTAAAAATGGTAGAGAAGATGGGAGTAAAGTGAAATGAAAAATTCTTCATAAGCTTAAACTCGTCAATAAAGAAAATACATTAATTGTCGATTGGAGGGATAAAAAATACGTTATTCGCAAAATTCACAACTAGTTCTTAACGATTGCAAATGAATCAATGGAAGACTAGAGCATACTGATCAGAATTATTACAAACAATAAAACATTTTTGACCTCTCTCCCTCTCATCATTTTTGACACACGCATTCATCATGCAAAATTGTGCTACTTCTTGAAAATTCATAAAAAATTGAAAAGAAATCAAATTGTCTGATCCAGCTTTGAAATGAACACCAACTCCATGCCGTCTATGATCCTTCATTGAAAAAGAGACATGGTCATTAAATTTTGGAAAGGAGTACCAGGGTCGCTGCTAGGTCAAAAAACTGGAGAGAGGGGGGGGGGTACGCTTTTGGCGGCCCGTTAATTGTTTCAAACGCATGTTCCAATATGCAGAGAGAGAGAAGATTTGGCTTCTCTGGTTTAGCAGGGATAGTCATATTACTAGACCTTAGTACTAACAATATAAATTTAATCGTAAGGATAATATTCAGTCAGAATTAGGGGTTGTCGGATGGCTACCTTCTTGCATTATTTAGAAATTGAAGACATAAAAATGTAGTTTTATATTATATTTTAAGTTTAGGAAGAAGGGGGAGAGGAGGTCCAGGATAGCCTCTCCCGATAATTTTTCCAAATTTAAGTTCTCAACACAATCGTACGTTATATTTAATTATGTGCAGAAGAGGGGGACCGGGGTTCCCCCCCCTCAGAATTTTAAAGATTATTTGAAAAACACAGTTTTAGACGACCTATGGTGATGTGATGGGAGGAAAGAGACTCAAGGTCATTGTTCTATAATTTTTCAAAATGCAAACTTCAAGCACGCATCCCCAATTGTAAATTATTTGTGATTGTGACACATAAAGGGAGGTCTGGGGGCTCTCTCCCGGGAAAAATCTGAAAATTGTAGTTTGAAAAATGCAGTTTTAGATGATCTATGGTGATCAGGGTGTCGTAGCTACACTTTCTGCCGCCCGGGGCGATTCCTCAATTTGCCGCCCTTTGATCAAGAAACAGTCAAAAGTATTTAAAGGGAAAATAAGAACTTAATTACGAAGAAAAATAAAGAATATGCTCTATTCAGAAAAATTTTCAAAATTAGTCCTAAAAATGCATTTTTAAACTTTAGTGACACCAGGCAGGAGCTTAGAAGCCGGTGCTCTGCACAGGAAATTTTCCTAATTTAAAAATCTAGAAACGCAATTTTATGGTTTCTTTGTTCTTGTCAAAGGAGGTAATGACTTCCTTTTGGATCTGTGCTTGGGTAATGTAGAAAAACCTGGAGGTCGCCGCTTTCCTAGATCCAATACTGTTATATTACAGAATTTGGATGGTTTTCTTTTTCACTGATACAGGGTGATAAGATTAATAAGCCCTATAATTTCGATTAACCATACTGATTCATGAGAAGGAAAAGTTGTGCATCGAAAATCATTACTTTCCATGTAAATGTGTAAGGTTTACTTAAACATCAATTCACTAATTCAAAACCTTCCTCTTAAATGAATGTCTCAGTTTGAAACTCACTGTTTATAGGAATTTTGCTGATATAAAGCAGTAAGATTAGTCACAGTTATTATTTGAGTTGTGAGTAAATACTTTTATAAAATAAACATAAAATTTATTCTGGTTTGAATAAAAGTTGTAATAAGTGACCAATTAAAGCATTTTCTGAAACAGATAATGCTACCCTGAAGATGAGCAATTAATTGCCCACCATTTCAGACCTCTCTTTCCTTACTCTTGTTGTAAGTTTCCTCAAAAAAGTTTTTTTTTTTAAATAAGGTGGTTTCCATGTAACTTTCTTAAAATCAAGTGCTAGCTTCATATTATAATGAAAAGTTTTTTTTTTTTTGCCTCCAGTAATTGATCAAAAGCATGATTTCCCTATTGGAAAACGTGGAACTTTTTTCACATCAAGAGCATGAAATTGCCGCCCCCTCCACCCCACCCTAGCTACACCACTGATGGTGATATTATAGGGAAGAGAGATGCGCCCCCCCCCCCCCAACCGAAATTTTTTGAAATTTTGATGCCTTAAAAATGCTATTGTAGACTTATTTCCTTAAAATTTAGTACACCACCAATTTCTTGAAATTAAAGCTCCGAAAATGTAACTTAAGCCAACTTGCAATGAAAGGGGGAAGGGGGAGTTTTGAAGGGGATCGAGACCAAAAATCTTTCGTAATTGAAGCACTAAAAGCAAGATTTAAGACATTTTTCAATGATGTCGGCGAGAGACAGAGGCATTCTCTGAAAAAAATTCCGATCTGTTGAAACCGCAGTTTTAGAAGATTTTTGGTAATGTTAATGGGTGGAGAGATTCAGAGTCCTCCCCTGGCAAATTTTCAAAATTGGAATTCAATTAATGCAATCGTAGACGATTTTAAATACTGTTAGAGGAGTAGAAGGTATTGGAGATCTCCCCCGAAAAATTTTCTGAATTGAAGCCTTAACAATGAAATTTTTGAGGATCTTCAGTAATATTTGGAGAACGATAGTTTCGGGATCCCTCAGGGAGTTTTTTTTAAATTAAAGTCAAAAAGGTGAAATCTATTCAACATTGAATGATGATGAATGATTAATTGAGAGGGCATTTCTGGAGGTTACGTTGGGAGCACTCTCACGGTTTCTTGAAATCTAATACTTAGGTTTAGTCCATCTTTAATGACATTAGGGTAAGGGAAGGGGTTTGAGAACGTTTTCCCGGGATTTTTTGAAAACCTAAGGCGATACCTTAGGTCCCTACACAACTTCATTTTATTATAAATATGCCACCTGCATCTCTGGATCCAGCTTTGATTTACTTACAATTTTTACATTCAAACATTTAGACCTTTTGGTGTGAGTATTCATTATACTATAATACTTTGAATCTCTCTTTGCATTTAACTGTTTTTTTCCCCCTCTCTCTCTATTTCAAATTTATTTCAACAGCCCATACATTTTTCTCCACTTAGCAATGATTTTCAGGACAACATTTTTCATCAAAAGAAAAAAAAAACACATGGGAATATTTCGGCGACCCCTATCGTATGGGCTGTCCTATTTATTTATGTATTTTTTTCTTTTTAACTGCAGAACTATGAAGCATGGTTTTGAATAACCAGGGCCGCCGAGAGACAAGGCGTGCAACAGGTTAGTTTGTTCGCCTGTCTTTCCTCCAATTATTCAAATTTTACTCTATGCACAATACTTTAATTTGAGCCGGAGCCCATAGTTTCCGACTAGGCAGACATACGCGCTCTGCGGCCTAGTGAAGAGTGTACTGTACTGAGTACTTTTTCTTGTGTTAATAAAAATGTTTGAAGTGTACTTTTCCGTGGCCCGTACTTAGATACTCTCGATAAAAGAGAATCATGGATGTTCCTAAATTGTATTTTAAGATTACATTTTCTGTTCAAACTTTACATAAAAAATACTTTTTGTCACTATTATTTCACTTGTTCATTTATAATTACTATTTTAATTTTTCAAAACGAAGAGTTTTCCTTTTTGTTTGTTAGTTGCATTGGTAAAATGAAATTGTCGTCCGCACTTCTGAAAAACAGGAAGGGTGGTGGGATTGCTACGGCGACAGCCATGAAGAGTACGCGGAAAAAGTATTATTAATGCATCTATTTCTTGTTGAATGAGTTTAAATATTTTTTCTTTCCAAATTTCAAAAATTTCATGAAGAAAAAACCTTTCAAACCCCCCCCCCCTGAAAATTTTGATGGCGCACCTTGCGCCATAATCACCTCCTGTAGACACCCCTGAGGCAAATTACAAGGAGGTTTCACCCGGTTCCTCTAGGGGACCGTTTAGACATCATACAACCCAGATGCTATTCATCCATCGGCACAGTGTCTTGCACCTTAGATTGGGTATCCATTTTAGTCGCCTCTTACGACACGCATGGACTATGTTGGGACTATTCTGCTCCGGTCACCACACAGAGCATGTTTTTATGAATAAGTGGGCGTGGTTTTGTGGTTTTCTGATGAAATTTCATTGAGATAACGTCTCTCCCCTCCCTGGAAAAATTTCAATTAATGGGCCTGTCTTTAATTTTATAAATTCCTAACACAAATTATTATGTAAAATTCCTATTTCTGGGTTAATTCCCTCTGCTCTGGCAAGTGGTCTGAATTTTAATAGGAAAAAAAAAAAAATTCATGTGCCTGTTAAAGGGGTAGAGATTCAAAACTTGTAAGGTCTTTAATTATAATCAAATTTATGTAAGAACAAGTTCGATTAAAAATTATTTTCATAAGGTATTGATAATGCAGCGTAGGCGTGTCTAAAAATAATTACACAAAATGTAAGAGTAAAAATAATATGACTAAAAAAAGTAAATAATATGAAATGGAAGTTTTATACGATTACAAAAACTCTGGAAACTATGCAAAAAGTTAGAACTGCATTTGGGATGTAGATTTCTATTCACTGAGGAAAAAATTATTCAATGACTCATAAAGCTTGTTAACCTGGGGTTCCCCCCCCCCCCCCCCAAAGCTCAATGGCGCAAAATTCCTCCCAAAAAAATTCCTAACTCTTGTTTTTAATTAGGTTAAACTTAACACTTTTTAGAGTCCAGTTAAATTCACATAGTTTTCTGAATTAATTAATATAATATCTTAAAGAAATTCAAGAATTAGAGTTGCTTGAGGAAACTAAAGTTACAACAAATGCGAAAACGAACTGCTTACATTAACGACTGCAAATACAAGTACAAGCAGTCAATAAATTTAGGATCTCGCAAAGTTTTTTCCGTTTTCTCGGAACTTTTTTGAGCGTTGCGGCAACCAGATTTGTTCTATTTGCTGCCTGTTTCAGTGAAATTTTTAAGATTTGTATAAATTCCAGTTAAGATAATGATAATATTAAATTTCTCAGGGCCGTCGTGAGAGTAAAAAACTAAGAGGGAAGGTATGTGCTTTAGCAAGTGCTCATCCCACCTTTTCTCTTAATATATTTTAAAATTGAGAGCTGGTATGGATTCAGCTTTTGCTTTAGCAGAAAGTCTTTACTAGATCTAAGTGATAAGAACCCTGTCAATAAGTATTACATAAACTCAGAAACAAAAGTTTCTTAGGGTTTTCGCCCCCGGAAAATTTTTGAAATTGTAGTTTCAAATGATCTTCCATAATGTTTAGAGCAAGGAGAGGTTTGGTGGCTCTCCCTAAAAATTTTTTTCAAAATTGATTGCACATAGCAGAGGCGAGGCATAATTTATTACGGCACAATACTTTTATTACACATTATTCATATCACGAACACACATACACAACTATATACATCACGAATAGAACTAGAACTGAAACTTCACGCACAAAGATAACAGTTACGGTTACCGCTAACCGGTTACATATCGATATATGACATCCCTTCCCCTTTACAAATCCAGTCTCTGTGGAGCTTTTCTAGATCTTGTGGATCTGCGCAGAAGAGGCGGATCTGCTGTTGGCGACACAGGACTGGCTGCGGTGGTGTTGCCATCCATCGCTGGTTCAGCCTGGTTGGTGTTGGCCAGCAAGACGACTGGTTCAGCTGGTGGCTCTGCTGAACTCCCATTTGTTGTAGCATCCGCTGCTGTTGTCGCAGTAGAACAGTGGGTCCTGGAAGCAAGATTTGGAGCCTTGCCGATTCGTTCCCATTCCTGGTTCTCCAGATTCCCACCGTCCCTCATTTGGTCGACGTGGCGCCGCCACAGTTGCCCATTTACGTTGATGGTATAGTGGAGTTGTCCGTCTTTACTGACAACTTTCCCAAACTTCCACCTTTTATCACCGTGACGGTAGTTGCGCACTGCCACGTTGTCCCCTATGCGAAAGACACGATCCGAGAACTGAAAGTTATCCTTCCTAATCCTGTCTTGGACCCTGGCGTGCAGATCCGGTTTCACCAGGTCGATGCGTGTCCGGATCTCACGCTTCATCAGCAGCATTGCCGGGCTGTGGAGGGTGGTCATATTCGGAGCCTTCCTATATTGCATCAGGAAGGTGCTGAGCTTTTGCTGGATGGTGCCGGGGTACTCCTTCATGGCGCGAAGAGATTGCTTGACGGTAAACACATACCTTTCAGCTTGACCATTGCTGGAAGGCTTGAATGGAGCTGAAGGTCTATGCTTAATCCCGTTCTGGCTCAGGAAGATCTTAAATTCATCGGACTTGAACTGAGGCCCGTTGTCACTAACTATCATCAGTGGAAGTCCAAACCTCGCGAAGCAGTCCCTAAGACATTCGATCGTCTTCAATGCTGTTGTATTCTTCATTGGATACGCTTCCAGCCATTTAGAATGTGCATCAACGATGATCAGATACATATATCCGAACAATGGCCCAGCAAAATCAACATGTAGCCTTTCCCAAGGTTTGCTTGGGTACTCCCAATGGTGGACTTTGGCTTTTTGGGGATCTGTTTTAATTTGCGCGCAGTGGACACAATTCTTTACTGCTTCTTCTATATCCTTGTCTATGTTCTTCCAAAACACGAACGATCTTGCTATCGCTTTCATCTTTACAATCCCTAAATGCCCTTCGTGTAACTCCTGTAGCACCCGGCTCTGGAATTGTTTTGGAACCATGACTCTAGATCCGTACATGATGCAACCATCTTGGAGACTGTATTCCGCTTCCTTCCCCTTTAGACCCTCTCCACTTCGAAGTGCCTGCAACAGTGGTCTGCATTCTTCATCTTCCTCTGTTCCTTTGGCTAATTCCCTGGCAGTGACTGGGAGTGTCTCAATCTGTTGCAGTTGGAAGAGCGTAACATCATCTCGGACTTCCAGTTCTTCTGACTGAGTCGGTAACCTTGAGAGAAAATCAGCATTCCCATGGTCCTTGGTGTTACGGTAGATGATGTCGAATTGGAAGGATTGAAGAGTCAAAGCATAGTGAAGAAGTCGTGTTGCTGCCAAAATTGGTAGACCTTTCTTCGATCCAAAAATTGCAACTAATGGCTTGTGATCTGTTATAAGAATGAATCTTCGTCCCTTTAGGTATAGGTAGAATCTCTTAACTGCCCACCCAATTGCAAGGGCTTCCTTATCAATTTGTGAATATTTTTTCTCTGCGTTGTTAAGAGTCCTTGATGCAAAAGCTATAGGTCTTTCTGTTCCGTCGGACAATTTGTGGGATAGCACCGCGCCTAACCCTACTGGACTCGCGTCGGTTGCCAATGTTACTGGAAGTGCCGGGTCATAGTGCACCAGAATTTGTGGGGAACAAATCACTTTTTTAATGTTATGGAATGACTGTTCACAGTCCTTCGACCAGATGAACTTTATTTCTTTTTTCATTAAATTATTCAACGGATTAGCAATTGTGGCCAAATTTGGACAAAACTTCCCATAAAATTGTACTAACCCCAGAAAACTTTGAACTTCTTGCACATTTTTTGGTTTAGGGGCACTCGCTATTGCACAGACTTTTTCATCTGTTTTATGCAAACCCTTGGAGTCAATCTTGTGACACAAAAAATTAATCTCTTCCTCAAAAAATTTACTTTTCCTCAAATTTAGTTTTAATCCGTGCTCTTTGCATTTTTGAAAAAAAGTTTGCAATGCCTCAAAATGTGCATCTTGAGTAGGTCCTGTTATACGAACATCGTCCATAAACACTTTAACCCCTGCCATTCCCTGGAACAGACCGTCAACATAGCGCTGCCAAATAGCTGGAGCCGCGTTTAGCCCATACATAAGCCTTTTGCATTTGTACAACCCTTTAGTTGTGTTAATTGTTAAGAGTTTTTGACTATTTTCGTGAACCTTTAGTTGTAAATAAGCGTGTTTAAAATCTAATTTCGAGAATTCTTTTCCCCCATTTAGACAAGAAAATATCTCCTCCAACCTTGGTAAAGGGTGTTGTTGTACCATTATACTAGGATTAAGGGTTACCGAGTAGTCTGCACACAGACGTATTGATCCATCTGATTTTACGACTGGTACTACTGGCGTTGCCCATTCAGATGTTTCCACCTTTTCTATAATTCCTTCCCTTTCTAATCTGTCGATTTCTTGTTCAACACGATCTTTTAAGGTGAACGGAACAGGCCTTGATCGGCAAAATTTCGGTGTAACGTCTGATTTAAGTTCCAATTTTACCTCATAATTATTTATTTCCCCTAATTTATCATCAAATAATTCTTTAAACTCATTAAGTAGTTTACTCAGCTCATATTTCCCATGTGCACGAATTGATTTAATTGAATTCCAATTTATTTTGATTTTGAAAATCCATTCCCTACCTAAAATGGTGTCTAAGTCTTCTCTAACAATGTATAAATTTAATTTCAATTTTTGATTGTTATATTCAACATTTACATTTACTACTCCCATTGGTACAACTTTCCCCCCATTATACGTAGTGAAAACCAGGTTAGTCTTTTGCAAAGGCTTCTTAGAAATTTCCCTGAACTTCTTTATATTCATCACAGAAACCGCTCCACCAGTATCTAACTCCATCACTATAGGGCTGCCCTCAACTGTCATCGTCAGCATTATTGGAGGTCTTTTCCCCTCCTCCGAAATAATGCTATGTAATGGAACTGAGTTTTGGTTTCCATTTTCGGAATCAAGTTCGACACTAACTTGTCTTTGTTTACATTCTCTAGACTTTTGTTTTGCATAACAAGCTCTCTCTATGTGCCCAACCTTCTGACAGAAATGACACTGACTAGTTATAAATTTACAATTGTTATGATCATGATTCGTTCCGGAGCAACGCGAACACGATTTATTCTTAGCCTTGAATGCATCTTTCTGTTTACTTTTTTGTTTACATTTATTTTTACCACCTGGCCTCTCAATTTTCCTTTCTCCCATCTGATGGACATTTACTGTTTTATCTAAAAGCTCAGATGCACCTTTAAGAGCTTTTTCCATAGCCAAAGCAATTTTCAGCGTTCCTTCTAAATTCGTATCATCTTCCTCAAAAATTCTGTTAAGAATAGCTTTATCCCGCAACCCACTAACAAACACATCTCTTAACATTACATTGAGCATGGCTTCCCCATAACAACACGGAACTGAAAGGGATCTTAACTCAGCTAGATAGTCACTAACCGTTTCCCCTTCCCGCTGCTTGCGATTTAAGAACAGATGTCTACTGGGTATAATTAGTGGTTTCGGATTTAAATGCTCTTTTAAAGTAGTTTTCAAGCAATCAAAATCTTTATCCGAAGGATTATCAGGAGCTAGCAGGTTCTTGAGCAAATTATACATTTTCGGGGATAAATTTGAAATAAAAGCTAACCCACGTCTGTCTTCAGGAACATTTTGAACCTTTAAATATGCTTCAAAGCGTTCAAGAAATGAATCGAAGCTTTCCTGACCTTCTTCAAACTTTTCAAAATGAACAGAAACTTTTGAACCTTCATTTGGTTTCGTTTCTGGCGTAACCGCCAATCTGTCCATTAAAAGTTTGTTTTGCTCAAGACAATCTTCAGTAAGGATAGATTTTGAAATTGTAGTTCTATAAACAGAGTTGGAAGTTCCTTAGCTCTTCCGCGGCAGTTGTTCGAAATTGAAATTTCAAAAACGCAATTGTAGATTGTCCTCAATATTCAATCGTGTGGGGGGGGGGGGGGGGGGATTTTTTGAGCTTTTATGTACTAAAAACGAAATTGAATGCAATCTTTTGGCAATTTATCGCAATTGATGCTATAAAAACACAATATTAGCCAACCTTCCATGATGTTGTGAAAGGGGGGGGGGTGAGTTCTCGGAAGCTTTTCCATGGACTTATTTCAGAATTTTAAGCCCTTAGAAATGAATTTTAAGACTACTTTTTAAGATGTTTGCGATAACTGCGGAGAGCAGAAAGGGAGGTTGGGTACCTTCATCAGAAATTTTTCGAACTTGTATCTTGAAAATGGCAGTTTTATGTGATCTTTGGGAATATTAATGAGCTGAGAGGTTCAGCGGCCGTCCACAGGCAGTTTTTTGAAATTGAGGTTCCAGAAGCTCGATTGTATATGATTTTTGATAATGGGATTGAAGAAAGAAATTCACTGCTCTGCTGCAGAAATTGTTTTGAAATCGAGCCTAAAAAATAAAGTTTATGAGTCTTTAATGATGATAAGGGAGCGTTCTAAAAGCTTTTCAAAATTGAAGTCCTAAACACGTGTACAGATAACCACCAAAAATCAATCACACACACATACACAGAACATGATATTTCCACAAATGGTCAAAATGATTCATCTATTAAGCACACAAATTCAAGAATTGTCATGAATACTACATTTCTACGTGTTAGATATAGAAGAAAGTAAAAATGGTTTGTGAAAAATAGTTAAGATATTATGAGATCAAACTGCTCTACTTCCATCAGTGGATACATTATTGAAAGTTTGGTAAAACTCGTCGAATAGTAAATTGAAAAAAAAAACTGTCATTTTAAAAATGATATAAAGCATGGGAGTAAAATGCTATGAAAATTTCTACACAAGCTCTAACTTGTTTGTAAAGAAGGTATATTAGTATTGGCCAGGCAATGGTTAAAAAATATATTATTTAAAAACTTTAAAGTGAGTTCTTATTGATTTTTTTCCCCAAGTCTATGGAGTCGGAAGAAAAATTCCCGACTCTGACTCCTGGATTTTGAAGCATCCGACTCCAGCTTTTTTATTATTACGATGCTCTATTTAGCGACTTTCTCTGTTTAACGATGGCTTTTCACGGTCCCAGATGGTCCACTATAGTGTTAAAAGCATTCTATTTAAGGATGCTTTCTACTTAAGGACGATTTTTTGTGGTCCTTTGAAAGTCGTTAAACAGAGAGCCAACTGTATTTTGATTGACTTGATTACTTGTAATAACTGATTTTGCATTTAAAAAAGGAGCTTCGCACTGTGAAGTCCATTTGAAGCGAATGTTTTTGCATAAGAGTTTGTTTCATGGATGTAGAAGACTAGATGCATCTGGAATAAATTTCGAGTAATACATTACTAAACCAATGAATTTCTGGACATCATCAACATTTTTAGGTTGAGGTGTTTCAGAGATAGCTTTGATTTCATCTGGTGATTTGTGAAGTCTAGCAGAGCTGATAATGTGTCCTAGATACTGAACCTTTTCTTCAAAAAATTTACATTTGGCAAGATTTAAATGCAGATTAAATTCACGTAACTTTTCAAGCACTTTAAATAAATGTTCTTGACATTCTTGTTTGGTTCTACCCTGGATAATTAAATCATCAAATTATGCTATTGTACCCTCTAAATCTTAAATTGATCCATAAATTTATGAAATTTGTTTGGAGCAATTTTTATACCAAAAAATAGTTGTTTAGCTAAATATGTACCACGATGGGTTGAAAGAGTTTGAAATTTAGCTCTTTCTTCATCGACTTTCATGTGCAAATATGCTTTGTGGACATCTAAGGTACAGAAAAATTTTCCATCGCGTAATTTATTAAAAATATCCTTGATTCTAGAAATTGGATGTTGTGCATTTTCAGCTGATTATTAACTGTGACTTTAAAATCTGCACAAATTCGTACAGAACCATCAGATTTTGGAACAACAACTAGGGGCAACAACCCCATTCAGAAAAGTCAGTTTTTTCAATTATACCTTCTGCTTCTAATTTATCAAGCTCTTCCTCAACTTTATGTTTTACAACATCTGGAACAGAACAAGGTTTAATAAAAACTGGTTTAGCATCTGGATTTAATTTTAGGAAGCATGTGTAATTAGGAATACAACCAACCTTAGGTTCAAACACATCTGAATATAAATCAAGAATTTTTGAAACAGAAACGTTGACACTAGGAACATTTGAAATTTTGTTAACGTCATGTAAATTTATGCTTAATTTTCTAATTTAATCTCGTCCTAAAATTGAACAATTTTGACTTGACACAATGTATAAATCTTTAAAACTTGAATTATTTTCGTAAGAAACATAACATTTAATTGTACAATACCAAGTGGCTTGAAAATCTGACCTGTGTAACTTCGAAAACACACATTTGTTCTTTGAATTGGAATATTAAGTTTTAACTTCTTACATTCATCAATATTCATTATGCTTACTTTACTTCCTGAATCACACTCGAATTTATGTTTCAAACCATTTAATTCGATAATAGCATACATCTTATCATCATTTGCATAATTATTAGAAAAAACATCATAAATGTGATTTACAGCAAGGTCATCTTGATCATGTATAATATTGTTGACATTTTGATTTCTTGTTTTGTTTTTGATCAAATTAGAAATGCAAACCAAAACTGAATGTCCACATTTTGCACAATTTTTGCAAGTTAGTTTATTCTTTAAAAAACAATTTTGGGTTTTATGGTTTGATTTCCCGCAATGTTAACATAATCCCTCTAATCCAAGCTCTTTAAAATTAACTCCTTTAGATTTCATGGGTGATTTTAAGCGACTTCTGAATTTTGAATTTTCATTTTTGATTTGAAGTGGGCGCTTATCTTTCACTCTACCGTGTGATACTTTGTTAACAGAATTTGAAAAATTACTGTTACATGCTTCCTTGTTCTTAATTTTTGCAGCTTCAATAGCTGAAGCAATTTCGATTGTCTTTTTGAACGTAATATCACTTTGTTGCAACAATTTTTCACGAATATCAGAATTAGACAACCCTCGAATAAATTGAGAATAAAATACTAAATTTAACATAGATTTCGAACAATCACTTGAATTACATTGAGAAACAAAATAAGAATTTTTCGTAAGATCTTGTAATGAAGAAATGAATGCAGATATCGACTCATCATGATTTTGAAGTCTTGAAAACAATTTTAATGTTCGGTCAAAACGTTGGGTTTTGGCGATAGATTCTGTTTTAATGATGACAGCAATTCTTTATAAGTTTTCATTGAAGGTAAATCAGGAGCAGTTAAACTAGACATAAGCTGGTATTGGCGGGAACCGAGGCAGTTGATCAAAACTAAAACTTTTAGTTCTTCTATTTCCGTATCCTTATTCGATAACCCCTTTAATTTGAAGTAGTTTTCCAATCTCTGTGAATAACAATCAAAAGATTCCGATGATTCATCAAATTGATCAAAGGATAAATTCTGTTGAGCAAGAACATCTTTAGTACTGCTTTTCAATTCCGGAGAAGTAATATTAAGTTTATTCAGAAAATCTTGAAGAGCTTGGACTAGCTGCATAATTTCAGCCATAACCTATTCACATCGTCGCCAAGTTATAATGTACATTGTTACTTAATAGTCCATTGAATAGACGAGATTGATTTATCACATGATTCATTGAAGAACAACATTTCATCGCTCAACACGTACCTCACCATATCAAAACTATATCAGCACTGGGAGTTGAAATTGAAGTCGTAGTTATTATTGTAGTAGGAGTAGAAGTAGAAATTAATGCACAACACATTATTCGCTTTAAAAGGGGTTTGCTCTTTGAAGACGGGTTATGCTCCTATATAGACTTAACATTGCACCAACCAAATCTTTCTCGTTTCCTTGCTAAATCCGGGTTCTTGTTAAATTAGGATGTTGGGCGGTAGTTATAAGTAGTATGCAGGACTATGCTTAGGGGGAGGCAGACTGTGCAGCCGCACAGGGCCACTGACATATTTTGAAGTTTAGGGGCCGCTAAAATATTACAAGAGAATAAAATATTTATGTGTGAAATAGTTCCACTTAGTGTATGTGATTGTATTCTGAAAAGATAAGAGATAGAGAAACTTTGTCTTTTTATATTTATTTATTTATATTCATATTTTTACTTTCAATAGAAGTTTCGAACTTTTAAATGTTTGTGAAAAAATTGTAAATTATCCTGCAATAAATAACTTTAGTGTTATGGATGTCTGTAGATCAGTTTGCAACGTTTGATATTTTTCATCGTAGTGTCACTTTTAACTATAGCTTATGAACAATTTAAAATATGCACCCAAACTTGTTTTTATGCGATGGATAGGGACCACATAAAAAAAATCGCATTGAAAAAAATTTGTTCGAAACTTCACGAGTGACTTTGAAAAGTTGCTTTTGCAACACAGTTCAAAAAAATTTTTATGCGGTGGCTAGGAACCGCATAAAGGAAGTCTCACATAGAAAATAACCCAAAAACTTACAAATATGTAATATTTAAAAAATCAAAGCAAACCAAATGATGATAATTTTTGCCGAGTAGTCAGACAAAATTTCCCGAATAAGAAAATTTTGGGAGGTCACGCTCAGGGCCGCGCCAAGCCTGATCAGCGCCGTCGTGCAAATGTTTTTTGAGCACCATTATGCTCTTGCGTTCGAGAAAAATGTAGTTAACACCTGGAGGGAGGTTTTGTAGACAAATATAAAATGGAAAAAAAAAACTTTTGGCATTTAGTTTATAAAAACATAGTGCATGAATATTTAATTTCGCAATATGGTGTACGTTTTTACTTCATATCTCGAAATTATTCCGAGTTCAGCAGCTCCTCTGATATGCTAATAATGTGTATAGGAAGAAGAAAATATTTTAATATCTAAGTTAAAGCCACTTTGAATATCTATCTAAATCTCTAAGTGTTAAACAATTAACAAAACTTTTATGCCTGTCAAAAGAAGACAACAGGAGCAGTAGCGCAACTAGAAAATAGTTTTTTTTTTTTGGGGGGGGGGGGGCACAAATTGAAAAAATTCTTTCTTTTAATAAGAGGTGTCCGGGGTTTCTCCCCGTGAAATTTTTGAAACTTGTAGTTTGAAAAATGCAATTTTAGACCGTCTTTGGTGGTGTTATGGAGGAAAAAGGTACAAAGGGCTCCACAGAAATTTATAGAAGTTAAACCCTTTAAACGTAATTATAGGCCATATTTATTGACGTTAGGATAAGGGATGGAACTCTGAGATTCTACTCGATCGGGTTTTTTTATAGACAGAAATCAATTTCTTTTCTTTCCTCTAATTTTTCGAAATTGAACTTCTAAAAACGCAACTGTAGGCAACTTTGAAGATTTTTACAAGGAAGGAATTCTGAAGCTTTCCCTGGAAAATTTTTCAAAATTAAAGCCCTAAAAGCCTACGCATTATTCTATGGTATCATGCCTGCCAAGCCTTCGGGATTTCCCGGAAGTTTTACGGATTTTTATGTCCTTTTCCGTTTTTCCGGTTATGAGCAAAATCTTCCGGATTTTTCACGTTTTGTAGGAAAAAAATTGTATCTCGCCAATTTTGGCGCTAACGATTCTTTTGTGGAACGTTTTAGGCCAAGTAGCCAAGGAAAGGGTGCCGTAGGAGAATGGCACGAGAAGAAGTGAGGCAAAATTATGACGTCACGGAGTGATACAGCTCATGACTTCATCGGGATCCAATCAAAGCAAGGCTCGCGCCTGGCAACTAGGGGCTCAATTTCGGCGCCGATTATCTTCTCGTTCTCTCAGTTCGAGCTGTTTGTGCTTTGTTCTGTTTTTAAAATGAGTACCAAATGTTGTTGGGGAGAATTTCTAATCTAATAATATCTCCCCAATGTTTCTTTGATACTAGCAGAGTGAGTTCGGAAATAAGAATTTGACAAACTATTTCTAACTTTCATGAAGTTTATTTAAACGATAATGTAAATAGATAAAAACACGCTGTAAATGATAAAAATAAATACTAACAACATAATCTCTTTACATGCTACTTCTGCATGAGATAACTAACAGTGCAACGCAAACTGCATGACTATTGACTAAAAACTTTGATGAAGTAGACCCATTGGGAAATAAGCTAAGTCCAGCTAATCAATTCTAATAAAGGGCGAACGGCACGAACAAGCAAGTTCGAATGCCGAACGAGCGACCGCCTACAACAAGAGATGATCAAAGAGAGAGAGCCAACTAAAGCCGCGAGCAGTTTAAATATCCCCACGGGTCATTAGCATATCCGAGTCACGTGAACGGACACATCACTGCTATCGTTGAGCACACGTGCCATCAGATTTCTTCTAGAAGCTTTCTATGACGTCATCCACAACGGAGTTCCCGCCAAGGGTGAACGAAGGTGAAACAAACATTCGGTCGATTCGACCAATGTGAATGAGTGCTGATAAGAATCTTTTACCCCAGTCATGCAGAATGATTGGTAATACATTATAAGTAAGGAAAAACATTCTTTTACTATTGGTGTTGTGAGGTGATGAGATAGGATTATTTACTGTTGTTATTAACAGGCATTTATGCCTAACAAGGCCCCCCTCTCATCATCTCACAATGAAAACATTCAAAAAAATTTAACTTCCTTTAGACATTTAACACAATTTCCACATATTAATAATTATGAAAAAAAAACAATAAACAATTTTTAAAATATAAACTTGACTCTATATTACGAACTTCCAATATAGATCTAGATCTGAAAAATTGAGAAAAACACAACATGCAACACACTTTGCTGAAAAAAAATTCAAAAGTTCAAAGAACAATCATCTTGAAATGTCCTTTTTTTTTTTTTTTTTCTTCCGTACTCTCTCGTACGTCGTAACTCATAGTACGTTTTCTACGAATTTTCACCAAAAGTTCGAAAACAAATTTTTGATCAAAGTCCATTATAATTTTTTTCAATCATTTTTCCGATTTTATTTATAACAATGACAGTAGGTTTATCTGAAATATAAAATAAAAACCCACAGTAACTGTTCGAATCAGCATATAAAATATCACAGTCTTGAAAATAGTATAGTATAAGCATATATTGAGAAATATTTATGACGAAATGTAAATAAGCTCTTTTACTAACTATCCATTTCTCATTAAATAATTTCATTTACAAAAAGATCACTAAAAATCTTCAAAAAAATGCCCCCTTCTATACTTAAAGACTGTCTGATAATTTTAACTAATTAAAATTTCATTTTTACCAATTCGAATTTTTTTTTTAATAACATTTTTGCACCATAATATATTCAATGAAGGAAAATTACAAATTCTAACGGGAACTAGTGGTGTTTCCAATATTCCAAAATAGGGTCTCACAAAATGAAAAACAAATACACCCGCGATAGACCTTCATGCAACAATAAACTCCCTCTATCCTAACTCCCGGGAAGACTCTGACAATTACATTTTCACTTTTAACGAGACGTAACAAAAAGCTGTTCGCAACCCGGTTGATAGGAAGAAAAAGCCACCGAAACATTCAGGTGGGCAATTAAATTGTTAGAACTTGCAAAAACATTTCACAAAACATGATGCAAAGAAGAAAAATTTAAAGTACATTAAACAATTTCCAAAAATTTCTAAAAAATGTTTCTAAATTATATTATATTTGTACAAAAAAAATTTTCAATAAATCTTTGAATTTCTAATCGGGTGAGAGGTTTCGTGAATATGTCCGACATGTTATCTTTACTTTTGACATATCTCACGTTAAAAATATTTTTATGAACTAAATCCCGAATGAAAAACAATTTGATATCAATGTGTTTACTACGATGATTTTCGATAGGCGATTTAACAAAATCTAACGTAGCCTGATTATCCACATACAAAATAGATTTAATTTTACAACTTGTAACAATTTTTATTTTGATGCATTCGTCAATTATACGATCAAACCACATGAGTTCTTTTGCACATTCTGTCATGGCAATAAATTCAGCTTCCATCGTTGAAAGGCTAACGCTTCGTTCTTTGAACGTGCGCCATTCAATTGGAGCTTTATCAAGTAAAACAAGTTGACCGCCTAATGAGGTTCTATCATCCTTATTTGTGGCGAAATCAGCATCAGAAAAAGTTATAAGTTGAACATTTTCACATTTTAAGTTTAATTTTAAATCTTTAGTATGGTAAACATATCCTAGTAATTTCAACAATCCATCCCAGTGTACAATTCCTGGGTTACTTTGAAATTGGCTGAGAATGTTAACAGCATATGATATATCAGGACGTGTTCTACTAGAAATAAATGATAAACACCCTAATAAACTCTTGTATGGATATTTTGACATTTCGTCAATCTCAGCTTGAGTAGTAGGACAATTTAACTTTGAATAAACACATCCTTTACTAATAGGTAAAGAAGAAATAGGAATTTTAAATTTACTAAATCTTTCATAAACTACACGAATGTATTCAGTTTGATGTAAATTTAAGCCATTTCCTTCATTTTCAAATTCTACACCTAGTAGCTTTTTAGTTTTACCTAAAATTTTAATTTCAACATCTTTTTGAAGTAAATTCAAAGCATCTTTAATATTCCTGTCCTTCTCATTGAATAACACAATGTCATCCACATATAAGAGTAAAATCACATTATCAGTATAATAAACACAATTACATGATAAAAATTTATGAAAACCAATTTTAAGCAATATATTTTCAATTTCATAAAACCACAGACGACCGCTTTGGTGCAGGCCGTATATAGCTTTATTCAATTTGCACACATAATTTTCTTTTCCCTTTTCAATAAAACCTGGGGGTTGCTTCATATATATTATTTCATCAATAGGAGCATATAGGTACGCACTTTTAACGTCACATTGGATATGTAGCCAATTTTGTCTTGATACCAACAAGGAAAAGAAAAAGCGAATGGTACTAAAGCAGACTACTGGGCAGAAGGTTAGATCAAAATCTAGTCCCCTCACTTGATTAGTCCCCTGAGCGACTAGTCTACTTTTATAAACTTCACCATTTTCCCCTTTCTTTAAATTATAAACCCATCTACATCCGATAGGATTAACATTTTCCGGTAATTTGACTAAATTCCAAACATTTCTTTTACGCATAGTGCCTATTTCAATTTCCATTGATTTTTGCCATTCCCCCCTTTCATTAGATTTTAATGACTGTTTATATGTTCTAGGGATTTTAATTTCTGTGTCTAGTCAGGAAACATGAGTTAAAATTTTAGATTGATTTGAAACTTCACCCTGAAAATCATCATTGCCTTTAAAATTAAATAATTCCGGATCATACGCTATGTTTTCACGAAGACAATATTTTTGAACATCATTCAACGATCTTAATCTTTTGCTATTCCCCTTTTCAAAATAATATACGTCGTTTCTTGAACCATCAGGTCTAGGGACAAATTTCCGAATCCACCTAGCTTCCCGCATTGGTTTGCGACTAGAATCATCCCCCTCACTGTCTGAACTTTCCGCCCCCCCCCCCCCTTCAGAGCTACTTTCAACATCTAATTCTCTGAAGCGATTCGAATCTTCGCTTTCTTCCGAAGAATTCTTATCTTCTGCCTGAGGCGAAAGAGGCCAGAAAAGGGTATTTCCTTTTCCGCGCGATTCCTGCTCGGAAGTAAATTCGTCCTTGAAAAAGGAGTTCTCTTTGAAAGATACGTTGATTGTTTCAATGACTTTATCTTTGTCTGGAAGATAAACGCGAAATCCTTTACGATTGAACGCGTATCCGATTAAAACGCCTTTTTCGGCTTTTAGGTCTAGTTTCTTTCTTAATTGTCGTGGGATACCGGCAAAACAAGTAGTTCCGAATGCTTTTAAATGTCTTACAGACGGTTTTCTTCCCCCGTAAAGTTCAAAAGGAGTCTTTTCTTGACTTGAATGACAAATCCTATTCCATGTGTATACAAAATATAACATCGCGTCGGGCCAAAAATTGTTTGGCAAACCACTTTCTTTTAACAAAACGCGTGCACTATTTGTTACTGTGCGGTTAAAATTTTCAATTAATCCATTTTGCTCTGGTGTGTACACATTTGTGAGTTCATGATGTATACCCATATTCTGACAAAACCCGTCTAGTTCCTGATTTACAAATTCCGTCCCGTTATCAGATCTGATACTAACAACCTTTTTGCCGATAAATCTTTCGGCTCTCAGAATATGTTGTTTTACAATTCCCGGAACCTGACTTTTTGACTTAATAGGATACAATGAACACCTTTTAGAATAGTCATCAATAATAGAAAGAAAATAATTTTCTCCGTTTCTACCCTCTACTTCACATTTTCCCCAAACATCCATATGCAATAATTGCAATGGCTGGGTACTTCTTACTCTATCAATTGACTTGAAACTAACACGCTTAAATTTTCCTAATTTACAAACATCACAGTTTAATTTAACATGTTTAAACTTGGGTAGGCCACGAACAGCTGAAAGATTACTAGTTTTACGAATACTTTCAGTGTTGACGTGTCCACAGCGTTTATGCCAAGTTTCAATGTCACTTTGACAGCATTCTATCGAAGGTTCTTTATTTACATGACTAGAACTAGGAGAATTTTTAAACTTTTTACAATTAACATTATAAACCCCATTATTGAGTTCAGCTTTAAAAAATTAATCCCTGTTTGTCGGATACCTCCACGAAACCTCCCCCACCTTTAAATTTTGCACCACCCTGGTCAAACTTGGTGCCAGACAAAATATTTCGTCTCAAACGGGGAGAATACATTACATCTTTTAGAATTACAGTTCTTTTACCGAACTTAACTTTGATTTCCCCTTTTCCCTCAATCGGGAAAGTTTGCTTTTTCACGGCAACAGCCATGTTTACATCATTTAGTGGTTCAAATGTCCTAAACCAGTTCTTATTTGAGCAACAGTGATTTGATGCGGCAGTGTCAAAAATAAATGTATTCCCTTTATCTTGGGTCTGACTAAGATTTGCCTCTGACAAGAAATACAAAGGATACTCACATCTATTATTTGAAGGTGATCGGCGACGCTCCTGGAACTTCCTTCTAGAACTCCATCGGCGATTTCTACTCCTCGGGCTCGTACCTTCATCCCTCCATTCTTTCCGGGATTGGTGCTGGTTTCCCCTTTTATTTCTTTCTTGTGAAGTCAATCTTTGACGGTCTTCATTTTTGACATAAGGGCATCTGTTTCTTATATGTCCATCTTCATGACACTTGTAACATCGAATTTTAGATTTAACTTGGAAAACCTGCATCTCATTTGTCTTCTCTTCTTTCATTTCTTGACGGTTTTCTTCAATAATTAGATCAACCAGGATTTTCTCGAATGTAAAATCTTCATCTTTCCTCATCAAAATCTGTTGAATTAGATGATCATACGTTTCTGGTAAACTTTGCAGTAATTTAAAAGAAATACAGTCCTCCGGGAAATTCGGATAAACAACTTTGATTTTGTCGAAAATTCTCTGCAGACGCGCCGCGAATAAATTTAGCTTTTCTCCATTCTCTTTCTTGCATTGATTCAGCTCAATGAAGAGTTGCATACTTATACATCTATTCTCCGGAAAAAAATGTAATTTTAGCTTCTTCCAAGATTCGCATGGATCTTCTATAGTTTCAACTATTTTTCTTAGATTTTGTTCAATATTCAAGAAGATTAGAGAGACTGCAGTTCGCTTCCTCACAATAAATTCTTTCACGTCCTTTTCTGTTACATTCGTCTTCTCATTAATGACTGGTTCTTTCTCTTTTCCGTTAGTAATGTCCCATACATTCCGTTCCATGAGAAGGAACTTCATATTCGTCGACCATTCGAGGTAATTCTTGTTGAGCTTTTCAATCTGAATCGCGAAATTTGCCATTTTTCTTTTTTTTTTTCCAAACTTTAGTATTCTTGAATTTTGGTAAAATCTTTTAAGTCGCTTCTATCTTGGTCGCCCCCCCATCTCAACATTCCAATAACTTCATCTTCAGATGGGTCATCGAATTTGCAGCTTCCAAAAAAATTTTTCAAAATTTCTGAAAAATATCGAAATGTACATCATCCAACGGTACATGTACTTTTGACAGCAGTACAACCCCGCCTTTTTACAGATGCATGTACACTCTTTATCATTTCCTAGTCTTATCCAAAAATATTTTCACTAGGTCTACACAGGAAAGGGACTGGGCCCATAACCCGTGTTGGGGAGAATTTCTAATCTAATAATATCTCCCCAATGTTTCTTTGATACTAGCAGAGTGAGTTCGGAAATAAGAATTTGACAAACTATTTCTAACTTTCATGAAGTTTATTTAAACGATAATGTAAATAGATAAAAACACGCTGTAAATGATAAAAATAAATACTAACAACATAATCTCTTTACATGCTACTTCTGCATGAGATAACTAACAGTGCAACGCAAACTGCATGACTATTGACTAAAAACTTTGATGAAGTAGACCCATTGGGAAATAAGCTAAGTCCAGCTAATCAATTCTAATAAAGGGCGAACGGCACGAACAAGCAAGTTCGAATGCCGAACGAGCGACCGCCTACAACAAGAGATGATCAAAGAGAGAGAGCCAACTAAAGCCACGAGCAGTTTAAATATCCCCACGGGTCATTAGCATATCCGAGTCACGTGAACGGACACATCACTGCTATCGTTGAGCACACGTGCCATCAGATTTCTTCTAGAAGCTTTCTATGACGTCATCCACAACGGAGTTCCCGCCAAGGGTGAACGAAGGTGAAACAAACATTCGGTCGATTCGACCAATGTGAATGAGTGCTGATAAGAATCTTTTACCCCAGTCATGCAGAATGATTGGTAATACATTATAAGTAAGGAAAAACATTCTTTTACTATTGGTGTTGTGAGGTGATGAGATAGGATTATTTACTGTTGTTATTAACAGGCATTTATGCCTAACAAATGTTATTTCTAAACTTTTAAAGAAAGCAATAAAAGTAATATTTACTAAACGAAAGTAAGTTCAATCGATTTGAAATTTGTAACTAATATATTGTTAAATGTAAAGAGGATAGGGGTGCTGTTTGATTTTATTTTGCATTAAAATCTTGTGAATAAAAATAAAAAAAACTTCCGGATTTTTTTTTTCGGAGGTTGGCAGGTATGTGGTATTAAAAGAAGTGGTTCAGAGGCTGTTCTAACTTAGTTTTCATAAGTCATGTTTGAAAAACCTTATTTTTGATTTCATTAAACGAAGGTTCGAAGGGCCTTGCTCGAGTATTTTCTTAAATTGAAGTCTTAAAAACGTGATTGTAAGACCATATTTGGTAACATTTGGACTGACAATCATTTGAAATTGAAGCTCTAAGAATGCAATTTTAACTGATTTTCGAACGCAGTTTCAAGCAATGTTGTTTCGAATTCGTGAGCTTTCGCAAAATTTTGCGAAATTGAAGATCTGGAAACGAAATTTGAGATGGTCCGTAATGCTGGGCGGGGGGGGGGGGGGGGGAGGATTCAGAGGAGTAGCATTTTGAAAACTTTCTTATTTTCAAGCAAACTAGAAAAAAAGACAAGGAAAAAAGAAAAGAAATAGGACGGAGTGGGAGTAGTTGATCACTTAGCTGAAACTATTGAGAATTTATAACTTCAAGATTTCTTTTTAAAAGTATTAAGTTTTAAAAGAAATTAAAGCTTTACCCCAACATCCTTATTCTTTCCGTATTGAAATCACTTGGCTTTCCAAAAATGCGTTTTTCCTCCCTTTAATAGTAAGTATTATTGACAAACATTCAACTAAGCATTCTGTAAGGGAGGGGGCACGGGGCTGTGCAATCAAAAGGGTGCCTCTTTCTTTAATTTAATACATAAATAGTTGAAGAAAAATGCTAAACCTTGTGACATTACAGACAGTGAAATAACATTCATTGCTCCACACAGGAAGAAAAATGCTAATGTATGTATTTATTAGCATCATGTGCTTTCAGTGTAAAAGATTGCCCTTTTGAATAGCATATTTTGACACAAAAAGGCAATAATTTTTCCTTTAGATCGGCAGCAAGGAGGATTGCTTGTTTTATTGAGCAATATAATTTCACTGCTACTTTTATTCTGAAAAGTTCAATTTTATTTTTTTAGTTGGAGATTTTATTCCTCCATTTGTAGCATTTTTGATTGGTTGAGCGCCTTTTTGACTCTGGCGCCATCGTGCGACGCACGACCTTGCACATAGGGACGGCGCGGCCCTGGTCACACCGACTTCCCATCGGGATGTCTATGTCATCACTTGAAGACACTTCCTCACACTTGTTTTAAAAATAATTTCGTCAGTTGAATCCCAATCTGATTGAAATTTTACAAAACCACACAAAAAAAATTCGCACAAAAAATCACATAAAAACAGGTTTGGGTGTAATTGTTTTAATTTTAACGTATGCGCACATATTTTCTTCGTGTTCCATTTGCTTCTGTTATTGCTAGCAGTAAAAGTAAATGAAACAAGGGTGGATTTAGGTGGGGGGGGGGGGGGGAGGCTGTGCCCCTTTAGTCTTTGAAGGACTTTAGACATACTAATAACACACCTTCCAAAATCTTAAAAGAAAAAAACCATGATTTTTTTTTTGAATAGCTCATAAGTGAAAATGAAGAGAATAGCAAATGTCCTTTGCTGAGGGGGAAAAACACCTTACACTGTATTACAAGTAGTAAAGCTGTCACTGGGTTGTTGAATGTGTTGAAAACGGCTATTTTGAACTGAAAACCATTAGAGAAAGTATATAAATGAAAATATCCACTGATCAAGTTATGCATTCTGTTGCAATATTTAAGTAATCAACGAGTATTTAAACAAATTAGAAGCTAAAACAATAAATTTAAAAAAAACAGATTTACCCATAAACTAACCAAGCTATAGATTTGGGCACCGGTTTTGTTGAAAAACCCCTTCTTCCCAAAACATGAAAAGTACTTGAAAAAAAAATCAGATTAAAGTGCTTGAAATTCTTGAAAATTTGGGGGAAAGTGTGGATAAAACCAGCAATTTTAAAATTTATAAAAAAATGGGTAAGGATAGGGGGAGAAATGCCAAAATATGTCAAATTCAGCTCCTTGCCACATCCCGCATTAAAAATGTAAAAACCATGGTTCTCACATTTTTAATGCGGGGTGTGGCAAGGAGCTGTAACTTGAGATAAATTTTTGTGACTCGCATGTTTCATATTGTGCTGTTTATTTAATCCCAAATGCAGTATTCTGGAAATACTTTGTATTGCTTGCTTTTATCTTCAATCTACTGTATATTGTTCATCTGTTAAGCCCAAATAAAATGTATTACACTAACACTACATCTATTCCTTTTCGTTTTCTGCAGTACTTGTAATTTAAAAAAAGTTGTTTCAATGAGAAATCTATAGTTTTTTTTTTAACTCAAAATAGTTGTTTCTTACTAAGTTGGAATAATACTGTAAACCTGTACAATCTAGTAATTAATTTCAGAGACTGGAAAGGGCAAATGAAGTGCTTTAAATAATTTTAATAGTTCTAGAATCCTTAAAAAGAAGTCTTTTAAATTCCTAAGGAAAGTGTGCTTCAATTTTATTTCTTAACAAATGTATAAATTATGAATTATTGTCCAAATGGGCAGCATTTTACTCTCTTGTTATCTA
Organism: Uloborus diversus; assembly: GCF_026930045.1. Taxonomy (NCBI): domain Eukaryota; kingdom Metazoa; phylum Arthropoda; class Arachnida; order Araneae; family Uloboridae; genus Uloborus; species Uloborus diversus. Next base: position 29,106,180 of record NC_072733.1, on the reverse strand, counting down.
TTTTGTAAATTTGCGCACCATTTCTTTTAAAGGGTTATTTTACCATTGATCATTTTGTATTCAATTCATTATTGTAGCATAATATTCTCTTCTCCCTCGCTTGTTCTCTCTGCTGTCATTGATTTATCGACCCGAAAACAATTTTTTCTGTGTATAATCTTAATTTCCAAAAGAGTATATTCATGTTTGCCTTTTTTTTCAAGAGATTTTTGTAGCTCCAATTGCCCCTCATAGGGCTTCAAAATGCAGAATTTATACCTATTTTACAAAAATTTCCCCCGAACCCCCCAAAATTGGCGATATTCTATGACCCATCTAAAAGGGAGCTCTGCATCACTCTCTTAATACCATTTCCACTCTTAAGTTCAATTCAAGAAGGACAGAACAGCACATTAATAAAATGACACCAAAAAGTCAGGCATGCCCAACATAGTGGGGGAGGGGGCAGGGGGCTCTAAAAAATTGGCCTTTTTTGCTTCCGACAGAAATTTGTCCGGACTACAAAAAAAGACCCAAAACCTGAAATAGCTTATGGCCACAGGAAGAATAAATCCTGCCCCTGTTCCTCAAAAAGAAGAAAAAGAAAACCCATGCTAATGAAATGAGTTCTGTTTTAGTTGAGAATAAATAAGTAACAAAAATGATTGTCGACTATTAAGACAAAATTTCGCACAGGGTCGCTAAAACTCTAAGCACGCCCCTGGTAGTATGGTTCTGGTTTAAAATGCAAATGAATATCGAGAAAATAACTTTTGCATCCGGAAACAGGACAGTTCTGACATTCATATATCAAACAAAAGCAGTTATGTTCCAACACGAAAGCTACTTCTGTTCTTCTAGCTATTCTCCTACTGACACTCTTAAGATGGTCTGGACTGATCTGAATTGCCCTTATTGATTTTTTGAAGCTTATTACAAATTCACAATACCAATTGAAATAGTTATTTTCAGTTATTCCTTCTTCATTATACAGCCGACGCTCATTATAACCACCACACATTACAAAGACCATTCCATTATAACGACCAGTGGTAAAAGCCTCAACATTGTTCCTATAAACTCTATGTTAATCCGCTTTGGGTATAAAACCATTCTGTATCGCCTAATCTAATACGGCAACCAATTTCTGCGGACACTTTTTACGGTGTTTTTTCCAATAAAACAAAGTTACTTGAATGACCTTGGTTATTGTTTACAGATGTATTGGTAGTTTAGTATTTGAATCACGTGGTTTTTAAGAGTTTCTTGTTTGTTTCTGCATTCGACCAAGGTGAAGATTACATTTTCAGCCTTTTGCATCTCTCTAAAACAGCATGAAATCAGGGGCAGATCTAGAGGGGGGCCATGGCCCCTCCCAAAGCCTTGTAATTGTAGGAATTTTTTTGAGAAAAAAAAATATGAGAAGATAACAAAATTTAACACATGTATTTTACTGAAAAGGAAGTATAGGCCTTAGTTGGGAGATAAATTATATCTCTATCTGCAAAACAAAACTTTTATTTCCAAAATTTTTCTCTATCTTTTACATCATTTCTTGATTCCAACTATAGACACTTGGACGATCTCTAAATGCTTCGGTTCTCAGAGTATACCTATTGTTCACAAGACCAAAGAGAGCCTAAATTTTCGTTTTTATGGCTTTAATTTCGAAACTAGGAGGAGAACCCCCTTTTCCCATGCCCTTTCACAAATGCCTTGAAAGGAAGGATTCTAAGCACCTTTACACTTATTTTAATGTAAGCAAACATAACAGGGTTCGTACAGATCATGGAAATCCTGGAAAGTCATGGAAAAAAAATAACAGAATTTCAGACCTGGAAAAGTCATGGAAAATTGAAATTTTCATTGAAAGTCATGGCACTTTATTTCAAGTCATGGAAAAATGTCTTGCACAAAGAGAAAGGAACAGTAATTAAAAGAGCATTAGAAATCTTGAGTGATTTAACAGTATAGCACCTAAAAGCTATTGAAAGTGGAAAATTGAACGTTCCAAAAATCAAATCTGAATTTTGAAGTCTCATTGCATCCACTTCTGTCGCAGCAGCTTGCCATTTTTTGCCATGTGATTTTATTGCCTGGACTTATTTTGAATTTTCTGTTATTTTCAACACTTCTTATGTTTCATATTCTGTAGTAGCAAAATTTCACGTTTTTAGTTTTGCCACGCCCACTCAAAAAAAAAGCAATTCAACTGCATGCAAGTTCGATTCCATCACTCGTAAGGACTTGATTATTAAATTTATCAGAGTTTATCTTAATTTGTTGAATGTTTTAGAAAATAAAGATCTTAAGTCAGGCGATAGAATACAGAAATAGAGGAATTCTAATGCTCTAAAACAGTAGTTCCCAATCCCAACATACGACACGCAAAATAATCCATGCGACCCACTACTACATTCAATATCAAGAGTTAAACATGTTCTGGAATTTCTGAACCTATTAATTTATATGCATTTGAAAATATGCAAATTTGTAAACAAAACAAATATACTTTTGAATCAGAAGATTGATTCATTACTGAATGTTTTTTTCAAAAAAGATCTGGTTTAAAAATATAAAAAGAACTAAACTATGTGGCTTTACTTTAAAGAACCAAAATTTTCAAGTTAAGTGGATGATTAAAGGCACTGTTGACACTAAAAGGTAACTTGTATAGCAAATTTATACAAATATACATAAAAATAGCAAATTATGTTTTTTTTTAAAAAAAAATCAGACATTTAAGCATCATCATATTTGTTTCACTGCATTTTTACTTTACGAAAATTTATATGATGAAGACAAATAAGAATAGTTTAGTTTTTTAGTGTGCACTTATTTTTTTCCCATTATGAGTAAGTGCTTCAATGAGGCTGTGGCATTCATATACTAGACGTTTTGCTAATGCTCATTTCAAAATATTACCAAGTTTGAGATTAAATAGTGCTATTCTCTTCATGTAACGAGGTCATGAAAATTTTCATTGAAGTCATGAAAAAGTCTTTTGAAAGTCATGGAATTTTTTCATCCAAATAGAGTATGAACCCTGACATAACCTAAAGGTGCATTTTTAGGCTGGACAGCCGAAGAGTTAGAAGAGCACCCCTCCTCTTCTAACTTCTCAATGTATAATGACAGAATATTTTGGTTTCTAAGCTTTATTTTCAAAAAGTATTTTGGGGCCAGCGCTAGAAAACCGGACCTTTCTCCGTACATCATCAAAAATAGAGAAAATGCGTTTTTAGTTTCCTAACTTTCAAAAATTACTCGTAAATTTAAATTTTGAAACATTTTTGAGGGAGATTCCTAAATCCACGCCTTCACCTAATGTCTCGATACCCCAAAAATTGAGTTTTTAAAACTTCATTTTAATAAAATTTATCAGGGAGTTATCTGGGCCCAATTTCCCAACAGGCAAAGTAGGCAGCTGCCTAGGGCGGCAAATTTCGCTTTAACGACACATTTTTAAAATAAATTTGTTGTTCTTGAAAGTAAAATTTTAGCATTCTTTAATTTTCCACAGAGACAAATTTTTCTTGTAATTTAATAATGATTACTTTCACACATCTTATGAAAGTCAAATGTTTTTCACTCACGTTATTTGCCGAATCGTCATCAAGATTTGCCGAATAAAAATTTTTTTGGGAGATCACTGTGATCATTTCATCGGGGCGCCTCAGAATGTGAAACACCATCATATCTTCATAAGTTTCACAGTTTGAATCTGGGGAACACTTTTTTACGTTTTTATGAGTCAAGGATATTTTGCTTCTTTTAGAGGAGGGAGCAAATTTGCCTAGAGGCGACATGGAGCTAAATTCGGCCCAGGGGAGTTTGTTCAAAAATTTCGGATGGCCCCTCCCAAAACAATCGGCTGGATCCGCCACTGCATGAAATAAAGTCTCAGAAAATACTTTGAGAGACTTGATGACACAGAAGTCTCATCAAGAATTGCTTCCATTACGCTAATTTTAAGAAACAAAAGAAAACGGAATCTACTGCTGAAGTGATTGGTCAGGCAATCCATGAGTAAAATTTCAATGAAGAAGATGAAATGCTGTAAAATTTTTTACAATAAGATAAAATTGGATGAAGTATTAAAACTTTGACGATTATGCAGAAGTTGATTAAAATTTAGAATGTGTCGTACATCTCTCGATATTTTGCACAAAGAAGAAAAAAAATGGCTTCATCATGATCAGATGAAGAAGAAAAAATTGAGACCGAATTTCCTAGTATGAAAAATGTTTCGGATACTCGAGGGACTTAAAAATGTTTGTTTGAAAGGAAAAAAAAAAAACAGTTTATCAACTATAACTGAAATGGAAAATTATGTATTGTAAAAATTATGTGTGCTAAAGAGGCAAACAACAGTTTTTGATTTTACCTTCTGAAAATAAATGATTTGTCAGACGCCCACAATTTTTTTGGGCATTTAACTGGCATCTTTTCAAAAACTGCCAATTTTCTTGAAGCAACAGAACATGCATGATGCATGTGTATATATTTTTTTTAATTCTAACCCTTACAACGACCACTTGTTATGAAGACTTTTTCTATGGGATGAAGAGGGTCATTATTCTGGCCTCAGTTGCTCTATGTTGTTCAGGCGTCCGCGCTAAGCACGGTGTCGATATGGCTGGTCTGGGTGAGCCCGGATTAGCCAGGTCGCACTAAGGAGGAGCGGACTGGCCCAGGGCAGAAACGCAGCAGGCAAAAGCTCCCGCACGGGGCAAATGTCCAAGTGGTTGGTTTGCTTCCCAGGTATGGAGTACATAGGAGTTGGTTAAACCAACGGGCTAGGTGTATGAACCTGGTACTCAAGGAAATTTGTGTTAAGCGTAGTATCGGGTTTATTGATGTGTGGAGTAAATGTAAACGCGATTGGATTGCTAGGGATGGCCTGCATCTGAGCTCTACAGGGGTCAAAATGGTTAGTGGTTTGGTTTTAGAGGCTTCAGAATCAAAAAACTAAGTTGGAATGGGGGGTATGGTTTAAGGAGCAGAATTCGAAAGGGTACTAACTATCGGGATTTTAGTAGAAACGGAAATAGGGTGGCTAATAAGAGAAAAGATTTTAACACTTGGGATTCAAACAATCGTGCAGCATTAAATAAAAGTAAGATGGGCTTACGAAAGGTTTTTTATACAAATGCTCGTAGTATTAGGAACAAGATGGAAGAATTGAAAAGCATAATTATAAACGAGAGGTTGGATATTATTGGAGTTACCGAGACATGGGCTACCGAAAGTGATGATGATTTATTATCTATTGCTGGGTATAATTTGTTTAGACAAGATAGAGTAGGTAAAAGAGGTGGTGGGGTTTTATTTTATGTCAGAGACACTTTAATTTGCAATGAATTGGTAATTAATGATAAACCTAATGAGATTGATATGATTTGGCTTTAGTTGATTAGTAATAAGGGCAAAAAACTACGTTTGGGGAATATTTATAGGCCACCCAACTTAAGCCAGAGCCAAGACGAACAGATGTTTAGTATTATTAGTGACATTTCTAGCAAGGGGTCAGTCATCATAATGGGAGATTTTAATTTTCCAGGAATTGATTGGAATAATTTTTACTATGGTAATAGCAGAGAAGAGGAATTTTTGAAAGTAATTGGTGACTGTTTCTTAGATCAAATTGTAACTCAGGGTACTCGACAGGACGCGATTTTAGATCTAGTTTTCTGCGACATGGAAGGCTCTGTTCAGGGGTTATGTGTAGGGGAACACATTGGAGATAGTGACCACAACAGTATTAGGTTTGGGATTAAATTTGATATGCACAAAGTAGAGAATTTTTGGTTTGTGCCCAATTTCAGGAATACTGACTTTGTGGCACTTCGGCAGAGTTTGAAAGCAGTTTTTTCTTCTGGATTGGACAATAGCGATTTGAATCTTCATTGGGCAGAGTTTAAGGAAAATCTAGTGAATACGGTTGGGGATCATGTTCCTTTTAGGAGAAAGGGTGTCAACACTAAAATTTGGCCAATGTGGTTCTCCAGGGAAACTAAAGACGCTCTAAATTACAAGCAAGCTGCTTTTCATAGGTTTAGAGAAACAGGTCACAGTGTAGATAGGCTCCAATATTGTAAGGCAAGGCGTAAATTTAAGTATTTGGTACGGATTCAGAAAAGAGAGTTGGAGCAAAGAGTGGCAGATAACATAAACAGGAATCCCAAGAGGTTTTTTGCATACGCTAATTCGGGGAGAGTTCGAAATAGTCATATTGGGCCACTGGTTGATGAGCACGGAATTTTAATACAGGACGATAGTGATATTGCTAATGTTCTTAATAACTTTTTTTCTAGTGTTTTTAACAGGGCTGCGGAGTCGGAAGGAAAATAGCCGACTCCGACCCCGACTCCGACTCCTGGATTTTGAAACGCCCGACTCCGACTCCGGATTTTTTTAATTGTATTTTTCAATTCCCTCTCTCCTTTCAGGAGAAGGGGGGAAACCTTTAAACAGAGATTAAAATATTAATTCCTTTTTATGAAAATTTCGCATTTTTTTTGTAAACCCAAGATGCATACAACGTTAGAAATTCAATTTAAAAATCAAATTTTCCAACAGTTACGAGTTTAAAAATGAAATGACTTAAAAATTCCTTTAAAAAAATTGAAAAGGATTACCTTGCCCCCTTTAATATTTAACAAATAGATATTGATCAAATCGTGTGTTTTCAATTTTTGAATGCTGTAATTTGAGAGGAAAAAAGCTTTTTTTTTTTCCAAGTCCAAGTTCTTGAGAGGGTGTGGTTTGCCCCGGGTGACACCCATGTGGTAGGTGACACCTAAAGTTAATTTCAGAGTTTATAAAAGGTATAAATACTTTAATTCTGAAAATTCTCCCGATTATATTTTAAATTATATTTCATCAATAAAATTTCAACGAAAATAGGGCACATATACGTCAGGAGCAAATTTTACACAAAATGCGGCGGTATACAGATTTATACGAATAGTTTTTACTATACCTATATTTCTTCTTCGCTAAATTTTTAATTTCAATTTTATTGGCTGCTTTAGAATTAAGCTTAATGTGAAGATTTTAAGATTAACTGCAATTATTTAGTATTGTAATCAAGAAATCATTTATACTTATTTTGCTCCAAATTTTTTAGTGAGAACCAAACTTATAGAAACAGTCTTAATAACGAAAAAAAAACATTAGATTATTTCATCGGATCTTTTGTATTCGTGTTTTCGCGCAAGAACTTATTTGAATTTGTCGATCACTATCAAAAGTTTCCACCTGAGGTACGGGCCCCGACTTACTAAATTGTTACGTCCTTTTTACTATTTTATAACTGAGATCGAACAAAACACTATATTTTTATTTTTATTTGAAATTGATTACTTGAAAATGTTAGGCGATAAAACTGTTTGCTGACAGTTTCTATATATTAGTTAAGTTAAAAAGCAAGCAAACTAGGGGACGGCTACAGAAAGTTCGATAAGCACTCAAGCTAGCTGATTGCCATTGTAGCAGTTATTTTTTTTCATTAGTAACTTTTTATACATGTAATCGAACCAATTGCTAGTAGTCAGTTTTTAAAAAATGCAATGAGAGTCGGTAAAAATGAAAGACAAAAAGAAGCCCGGAGTCAGAGTCGGAGTCGACATGTTTTCTAACGACTCCGACTCCTTTACCCCAAAATTAGTCCGCCTCCGACTCTTCGACTCCGACTCCACATCCCTGGTTTTTAACGATAACTGTATCTCAACAGTTGACACCAACAAGACACAAGCTATAGTACAGCTTGAGGACTTTGTATTTTCCAGGGATGACGTTTTACTTCATTTGAAAAAAATTAAAGAGACTAAGGCTCCGGGGCCAGATAATATTTATCCGAAAATTTTAGTTGAATGTGCAGAGGAATTAGCAGATGTAATCGCAAACATTTTCAATGCTTCTTATAATTCGGGGACAGTGCCAGAGGACTGGAAGCTGGCTAACATTACACCGCTCTTCAAGAAAGGGTCTAAAGGGAGTGCGGGAAATTATAGACCTGTGAGTCTAACTTCGGTGGTTTGCAAAATTTTTGAAACATTGATGAAAATTAAGATAGTAAATTTTCTAGAGACTAATAATCTATTGACTAGTTTTCAGTACGGTTTCAGGAAAGGTAAATCTTGTGCAACTAATTTATTACATTTCTATGACAAAGTTACCATGGCTTTGGACAATAAGAAGCCTGTAGATGTTGTTTACATTGATTTTCAAAAAGCTTTCGATAAGGTACCGCATGTTGCTCTACTTAGCAAATTAGCTGATATAGGAATAGGAGGGAAAACTTTCATTTGGGTAAAAAATTGGCTGACCGGAAGGAAACAAAGAGTAGTTGTTAGGGGAAATTATTCTAATTGGAGTGAGGTCTTAAGCGGGGTTCCTCAAGGATCAGTGTTAGGGCCTGTTTTGTTCATTGTCTTTATGAACGATATTCACAAAAATATTTCTGGGAACATGAATTGTTTTGCTGATGATGTCAAAGTTATGGGGACTGTAGAAAATGAAGAACAAGCAAATCAGCTGCAAGAGGATCTAGATCATATTACAAAGTGGGCTGATAAATGGGGTATGGCTGTTAATGTTGGGAAATGTCAAGTGCTACATTTAGGGCATGGAAATAAGTGTACAAGTTATTATTTGCAAGGTTCAGTCATTAGTCAGGCAGACAAAGTTACTGATCTGGGGGTCTTAATAAGTCAGGATTTAAAGTTTAGCCAACAGTGCAGCATTGCTAGCAACAAAGCCAATAAGATGCTTGGGTTTATCAATAGATCTATTTCAAATAAATCTAAAGAAGTTCTTCTGCCCTTATATAGAAGTTTGGTAAGACCCCATTTGGAGTATGCTTTTCAGTTTTGGTCTCCTTATCTTAAGAAAGACATTAATGTATTGGAAAGGGTTCAAAGGCGGGCTACAAGGCTAATAAGTGGACTTTCCCACTTAGATTATGATTCCAGGCTTAGAAGGCTAAAAATGTACAGTCTTGAGCAAAGAAGAGACCGAGGGGACATGATTCAGCTGTTTAAATTTATTAAAACGAAAGATGTTACGGGGCTAAAGTTTAGCACTGAAAACAGGACAAGGGGTCATTGTTTTAAGCTATTTAAATCTCAGGCTAACATGGATATTAGGAAAAATTATTATTTTAGCAGGGTAGTGGAACCTTGGAACAGCTTACCGAAAGAGGTGGTAATGAGCAAAGGAGTAGACAGTTTTAAGAGGGCCATTGATCTTCACTGGGGATTGTAAATTGACTAGGACCAGTCTAGCTGGGCCCAGAGCCTGTTGCTGGTCGTCACTTTTGTATTTGTATTTATATACAGCGTCGACTGTATAAGAATGCAAATTATACTTCAGCTACTTAAAATACACCGCCAGCTCAATTATTCCATCCGAGGACTGCAGTTTCGTGCTTTTTAACACTCATCAGCCCGGAATAGGAATCACATGAGCTGGAGGCAAAAAATCTCTTAAGGGAGCCAACAGAGCCAAACAAACAGGTAGCTAATGCAGAATTAGCAAACCAGATGAGAGACCGCAACAATGGTGCGATTCAACTAAAGATTGATGGCAAAGCTAAGGTATTTTGTAGTAAGTTACCGCCGTAAAGCCAGGGGTAAGGCAGAAATACTTAAAATACACCGCAAAGCTCAGTTATTCCATCCGAGGACTGCAGTTTCGTGCTTACCACCGGCTTTACGGCGGTAACTTACTACAAAATACCTTAGCTTTGCCATCAATCTTTGAGTTGAACTGCACCATTGTTGCGGTCGCTCATCTGGTTAGCTAATTCTGCATTAGCTACCTGTTTGTTTGGCTCTCTTGGCTCCCTTAAGAGATTTTTCGCCTCCAGCTCATGTGATTCCTATTCCGGGCTGATGAGTGCTAAAAAGCATGAAACTGCAGTCCTCAGATGGAATAACTGAGCTGGCGGTGTATTTTAAGTATTTCTATCTTACCCCTGGCTTTACGGCGGTAACTTACTACAAAATACCTTAGCTTTGCCATCAATCTTTGAGTTGAATCGCACTGTTGTTGCGGCCGCTCATCTGGTTAGCTAATTCTGCATTAGCTACCTGTTTGTTTGACTCTCTTGTCTCCCTTAAGAGATTTTTCGCCTCCAGCTCATGTGATTCCTATTCCGGGCTGATGAGTGCTAAAAAGCACGAAACTGCAGTCCTCGGATGGAATAACTGGGCTGGCGGTGTATTTTAAGTATTTCTGCCTTACCCCTGGCTTTACACCGGTAACTTACTACAAAATATACTTCAGCTAGTTACTTTCAGCCTATTATACTTCAATAGTGCAGTTGTTTTCCATTATTGTTGAATAATTGTTCAATAACTCTCAGAATTCTAAAATTGAAAATGTGTGTTAAACTAAAAATTGTTACTCTTCTCATAATGAGCATGATATTTGTTTTCATTTGGCATAAAACTAACTGTAGGAAGACAAAAAAAAACAAAGTTATACAGGCAAGCCCGCTTATTAAAATATTGGTTAAAAGAATGTCCCGCTTAATATAATACATTTTCAACGCACGAAACCAATGCAATATGTTATTCTGATCCCGGTTAACATATTACATTGTTTTTGGTGCATTTGGCACAGTTAATGGAATATCCAGCTTATTAGAATATTTTTTCGTGGCAAAATGGCTATTCTATTAAGCGGGGTCAACTGTATTGAAATGAATGGAAATGTACTGTAAAATTGAATTTTCATATATATATATATATATAAAACGCTTATGCGTGGCGCAAAACGAGCCTTTATTTCTTTCTCTCCGTTGGCAACAATCCGCTTTGTTTACGATCGGTTGTTTACAAGTGCTGCAGACTCGCTTCTAGCGTTAGATGTCTAGCGTTAGAATTTTCATTTTTGAATGAGTGTTTTCGATCACTTGAATATAATTTACAAGGAAAAGAGCAGTGTGCTTGGGAGTCTTTAGAAGAAAGATTTAAACGCTGATCGGTAAGAAATGCTGCCGATAGGATTAGGCGCGCAAACGCACGCCGTGAACCGCGAATTGCAAATCGAGTGAGCTCTGTAAGTGTTTTCAAACTTTTTTCTGGTAAAATCATGCACTTTACTGGAGAAAGGAGTTGAACTAACAGTGATAGTAATAAAACTGGAGAAAAATATTATTTTATTTTTAAAAAATGCTAATAATCACACTGATACTTATCCACGAATACCACTTATTTTATCCGATAGTAACGTGCCTTTTAAATTCAAACGCGAACAATTTCCTGTTAGATTAGCCTTCCTAATGACTACAAATAATGCACAGGGTCAAATTTTTGATAAAAAGTTTGACCCTGTTAGATTTGACAAAACCACTTTTCAGTCATAGACATGTCATATGTAAGGCATTCAAGAGTCATATCATTTGATTATGTCTCTGATATAATTTTCTATCGTGTTTTTGAAGGGGCTATGAAAAAAGCGTACAAATGAAAAAATGTATAATTGGTAAAGATTAATGTATATTAGACTCTCCGGTGACAATTTAAAAAACGTGTAATTGATAAAAACATATTGAAGAGAAACGTATAAACCATGATTCACTGTATTATGTTATTCTGCATAGACTAAATGAATTTATTGGACAATTCGCATTGCAAAACATGTCACTTAGTTTCGCAATGCATTGAAGTTAAGAACTGAATAACAATGACAAAGTAAAGCAACAAATTGAATCATGAAGACCTGAAAAGCGAAACATTTGACATACTTTTGCAATGGCATTGATGTTAAGAACTGAACCACAGTGACAAAGTAAAGCAACAAATTGAACCGTGAAACCTGATTTTACTGCTAATATGCTTTCACAAAATCATTTTGACCCTCTGCTTTATTTATAGTCATTAGGAAGGATAATCTAATGGGAAATTGTTTATGTTTGAATTTAAAAGGCACATTGCTATTGGATGAAATAAATGGTATCCGACGTATGACAAATATTAGAGTTATATAATAATCAATAGTTTTTTTGCTACAATAATAATTTTCTCCAGTTTTATAATTATCAGTCTTAAGTCAACCTTTTTTCTCCAGTAAGGTGCATGATTAATCCGTAAATGTGTTTGGAAACACTTGCGGAATTCTCTCGATTTGAAGACGGTGTGCATTTGTGCACCTTCGCCTATCGGTAGCATTTCTGACTAATCTGCGTTCAGATCTTTCATCTAAAGACTCCGTAGCCCACTGCTCTCTTCTTCGTAAATTATATTCAAGTGCTCTGAAGCCCAGAGGCTCAGTGGTAGCCCTTCCACGCTGCAGATTTGGGTTTGATCTTCGGATTGGGCATGATTGATTCAGCTGTTCATTCCTTCAGTGGGTTGATAAAATGGGTAACAAGTATACTTGGGAACTAAACCCTGGGGTTTCCGTGTTAGGCTGACCTCTTAACCGGAACATCTGCCTAGCACCCCAGAGCCCTTGGTCAGAAGGAGTGAGATGGGTAAAATAGGCCTTCGCCCTCATTAACTGTCGTGCCACTGGATTTGGTTTCTTGACTCTTAAAACACTCATTCTAACATTTTTTTTACTAAATCGCTGCTTTCAGAGAATGTCAGAAGTTGCTTGCTCTTTGTAACTGTTAGACATTTTAAAACATATATACACACATATTTTGACACTGAACATAGTATAGTTAATGACCATGAAATGTTTTGAGGAGTGTTAACATTGTATGGTTTTTTCACTGCAATTTCTTTTGCATTAAGTAAATGTAGGAAACAAAAATTATATTATGTTTGTAATTTTAGTACAAAAATGTTCCTTTGCATACTTTTCTCAAAAGATAATGGAATTGCAAACTTTTGCTTTATAATAATCCAATGCACGAGTTGCATGTCAAAGTAATTGTCCCCTTTAAATGTATGAAAATCATAAGTGTTATGATATTCAAATTAAAAAAAAAAACATTACCCTTTTTTTAATACAAATAAAACTAGACTAATATTTAGTGACCGGTGAGCGAGCGTAGCGAGCTCGAATCGCGAAGCAATCTGAAGGAGCTGCATAAGCAGTTCCGGGGGTTGGCCAGCGTCAGCGAGCAGGGGGCGATAGCCCCCTAGTTGTGTGTAATGTGGGAACTTGTAGTAAGGTTTTCTTCTCAAAGTCGTCTCTTCAGTTAAACATTCATTGCAAAACTAATAAGTTTTCCCCCCTTTTTAATAAATAATATATACAGTGAGTGCCGGGTATTTCAATCAGCCGCTTTAATGGCTCAAATCCTCAAGAACAGAACGAAATCCATATTTAACTTTAAAAGACTGCTGGATATTTAAATTAAATGTGTGTGCCGCCTCAATGAATCAACCATACGACTAAAAATTTCTGAAAAACATGTGGTGAATAGGGCCTTCTTTTAGTAAATGAGGCTCATTTATTTCTTATTAAATCAAAGAAGGAAAGACAGGGTGTTATACATTTTGTGACATTTACCTTGAAAAAAGTCCGAGATAGTCTGAAACGGAGCGAGACATGGTGTGGACAGGACTTCTCTAAGCTCTAGAAATTGTCACCAGTAGCGTTAACCAGGCAAAGAGGAGCAAATTTTGAGGACTGTAGGGAAACTTTTATTACATTGAAAAAAAAGAGTATCTTAATTTAAAATTACTGCCTATTTTTAGCAGTCAACAGCAGGTACATTTTTTGAAGCAGATAAGTTAAAATTTAAATTTTGCAATTGCTTTTTCATACTGCTTTACGTTGGAGTTCTTTAAGTAAGCAAATAATGAACATTTTGAGTGAACATTATACTTTAAGTTCTTTAATACAGTTTGACTAAAAATTAAAAATAAGTTCTCTTACATTTCATGTATTTCACATTAAAAAAAATAATTACATTTTTACTTCATTGAATCAAAACAGATTGAAACAAACGTGATTCATATAAGTGGTGTGGTCACTGTATACATATATATATATATATTTATTTATTGGTGTTAGATAATTTTAAAATCTGAATTTACTTAACTTTTTCCTTCTTTCTTATTTTCTTTCATTTACAAGTTTTAAGTAATATTATAAGTTATTAGTTAATCTGTCATTCATCTTATTTATGAATGTCATTTCTCTACTTTGAAATAAGTTCAGATCTTTTTTTCTTCCTGTATCGCTTTGATGCTTCCCTGAACATCAGTTATAAAATTCGCAACTTTGGAAAAGAACTTCCTGTTGCACCAACTAGTAATGCTTTTTGATAATGTAAAATATCAAGACTCAAACATAAATCAAATGTCAGTTAATATTTTTATTTATAAAATGCCATAGAACAGTAATTAGGAAGTTTAGTGCTCAGTTAAAATTTTGATATTTTCCTTCTCACGTTGCATTACTACAGTATACTGGAATACTGATTTTTTTTTTTTTTTTCTAAAATTGGGAAGCATTTTCAATGAGCAATTTGTTTTGAAAGTGGATTAAGTCAATATTGTTTTTAAAAAAATGAAGATACAGGTATCTTATAATTTAGAACCCTCTGTAAAAAAAATGCATAAATTCTATAATTTAGGTGATGGAAGTTAAGCTTTTTATTAATAAAATTGATTTGTGTAATGCCTTATTTTCAAAATCCAACAATAACAAGTATGGACATTCCCCGCTTTCAAAATCAGTTGCTCAAAGTTTGTTGTTTTCAATCATCATCCAATGTTTCATGTAAGTGAAAGATATAGTAATGGTCTAAGCTAGATTTAGATTTGTGTCAACTTAAATTTCACTATCAAACTATTTTTATTATCCTGCTAAAACATAAAATAAATTTTAGTAAGCTATCTTCCAATTTCTGGTCTTGTTTTTTGTATTTTGAGTACCAAAATGCGACACTTAATGTTCGAAAAAATAAGCTAATAAATTTTAATTTATCACTGCAATAATGTCACATGAAGAGCAAAATTTTACTTTTATGTGAAGTTCACAAGATTTATACAAATACAAAAAATGCCTCCTGCATCAGAATCGGGGGCTCAACTAAGCATGCCCTAGTCCCCCATTTAGGACCAAGTGATCCTTTAATGCTATTGCAAGTAACAACTGCTTGCTGGAAGCTATTCCAAATCCCTAGTCCTGATGAATCAGTTATCTAGGTTATGCAGTCTAGATTAAAATAGCTTAAAACTGTGAACCATTAATCCAACTTTAAATAATAGATATAAGAAAGAAATAGTTCGCTTTTTCTTGAGAAAGTTTTATGGATTTTACAAACATTGATTCTCAACTGCTTTTTAGAATTCACTCGCACTCTTTTAAAACTGCACTGAATTTTGTTATTTTTTTTTATCTGTATTTCTTTTCAAGCATTTATTTATTTATATATAATATGAAAACTAATTACATTTAACATTTTTTACATTATTGTGTTTGCATATTGCAGTAATTTTAAGATCAAAATTAACATAGCACTGCCTTTATACCTAATCGAATTATTTTGCCAAGAGAAAAAATAACCGGCATATGAAATTGTTCACATTTTTGCCAGTCCATAGTTTGAAAGATGTTCGTCTATTATATGATTGTGCGAGCATGTATTTATGTCAAAAATTTGTTTATTATTTAAATCCAGTTAAAAGGTCAGGCATCCAAAAAGCAAGCTCAAAGGAACTATTTTATTTAGAATGTTATACCAGTATAATTAATTTGTCCACGCACACTACAAGCATAGCTGTTATACATCCTTAACTTTGGATAATTAAAAACTTTAAATGATACAGATGAGGATTTCCTTTTATGAGTAGTTTTGAAAACAATATATTTTGAATAAAATTAAAACTTAATACCAAATAATGCATACATTGAATATCTTTTTAAAGTTCTCATGGGTTAAATGTTACAGTTCTTAAATGTTTACCAGTCCATGTCAAATTTGTAAACAAACTTTTATAAAGAGTTTCTTCTTTTTCCAAGTTTCCCGTATTCTGATTCGATAGCATTGCATGACATGCAAATGCTATTAATCACTATTTCTTTCTTCATGCAGATAAACAAAAAATTGTCTATTCTGTAAACGACACATATATCTCTATCTACTGGATTCAAAATCTTGCCGGACGTATGCCACTCTTTATTGATGTACAACGCGTGTTGTACATCATAGTCAACCTCTTGGGTTGTGGCCCCACGGGCTCTCCCAATAACAATATGGCAACTTTTTGCCTTACCTTGTATTGGAATACTTCCTATAGGGTCTTCAATGTCTTCTCCAAGCTTTTGTATTTTCAACAGGTGCTCTTCATAATCTTCTCCAATCATATCAGTAGATGTACCTCTATCTTTGGGTATAAATTCAAATTTTTCCTCTAAATGGTTTCTGGCTTTTTTTGCTATTTTTGATGTGCATAGCGATGGACATATATGTGACGGATCAGCAATTTCATCAATCATTTCATAAAGCACTTTTTGCTTCTCTGTTAACTTGACTAAAGCTGCTATCATAGAAGGGGATATTATAAAAGCCACAATTTTCAGTTCAATAAGTTCTCCATAGTGTTCAATTACACCAAATTTTAAGAAATGTTCAATGACACTTTCAATGTCATTATCAAAAATTTTCAAAGGAGCAAATAAAAAATCGCGATCGTTGAGATTAAAATATTCCTTAAAAGTTTCAAGGTTGCAAACTTTTAGGATCTCCATTTGGAAATCTAGAAGCTCTCTTGTAATTGTTTCGCCTTTAAATATGTCTTGAAAAAATAAACCAGCTTCCCATCTCAAAAATTGAGAACTTTCATCATTTAAAAAAAACCCAAAAAATAAGTGCTTTGGGTATGTTGTTGCGTGTACAACATCACGGGTATGGCGAACGAGATACTGTCCAGCTAACACTGTAACGGGGGGAAGGACAACAAGAAGATATAAATATTCTTGTGTTGTAAAATAAATTGAGTTTAATGTGTCCTTGCCTGTTACTCCACTAATGCAGATTATTTTGCGACCATTTTCGCATTCTTTTCTCATTTCATCTTCAACAAATAATTCATAATCCTTGAAACTTAGGTTCTGCACGTTGGTATTTCTATGATGACAATAGATTCTCGGAGTAAACACGCGTGCACTCCATAATCTTTCAAAATCATTCAGTATCTGAGACTGGTCGCTAATTTCTCCTAGAAATAACAACAGTATTTTGTTTCTTCCTACATCAAGTGTAGTTTTATAGTTATCAGGAAATTTAGTTAGATAATCTGCCCATCTAGCAAAGTACTTCTTGGTTTCCTTTTCAAAACGTTTTTGCATGCTTGGGACATTGTTTTGGTATTCCATACCTTACCAATATTTCGAAGAACTCACGACAATAACAATAAAGCAAATAAACAAAAACTTGAGAACTGCTCAAAACTCATTTCACTTCAGTTGAGAATTATCAACCCGGTAATATAAATGGTATGTGGCTGGAAGAACTTGTACCTTTATGAAAAAATAATTTTAGAATTTAACGAGTTTCTCTCTCTCTCTCTCTCTTTTTTTTTTTTTTTTTCATTTTAATATACAAATTTCATTGGTTTTAATGATTTTGTGTGGTCACTATCAAGGACCAGCTTGGGTCCATAGGGTTCCAACCTTGATTTCCAAGAAGGCGCTCTTAAAGAAACGTTCATCAAAGAATCATTTGTTTTTTAGCCCATACATTGGCTCGTTCTTTTGAACCAGTTCGTTCATTTAAAAAAGTTGCAGGTGATCTAGTTGCGAAGTTACCAGGTACGTTAGAAATGTTTCATTGGATCAGTAATGTTCCTTTAAGGAACAACTTAAACTGCCTAATAATAGAAAACTAGGCCAAGAAAAATTCCGCCGAAGCATATTTCATTCAGTTTTAGATGTAAAAACATCAATCCAATGTTCCAAATTTAAACCGTTTACCGTTCGAAAGACTGCCGTTCATTTTTTAGGATATTGCACTGCACCATTCCTTCTGAGTTAGTCTTCCCGTGATATATGTTCAAAATTGACTCCAAAAGTCGGAAATATTTTTTAGAAATGTTATGGTAAGGAAAAGGTGGTTCTCGCTTGAAATTTTTTTTTTTAAATGCTTGTCAATTTTTGGCTGTATTTGATGACATTAAGAGGACGGGGATACCTCCCGGATATGTTCAAAATATGATGTTTTAAAAACACAATTTCAGACATGTTTTGGTGACATTAAGGGAATTAGAGAAGATCTAGTACTCTGCGGAAAATTTTCGGTATTAAAAGCTGAAAAACTTATTGTAGGGTAGACTGGGTACGGTTGAAACAAAGGACGATTGAAAGAGAGTAAATAATCTCGTAAATGGTTAAGCGGGGAGTGTGGTGCGCCAAGGGAAAACGAAGCGGGGGACAGGACCGAAAACGAATTCAATGTCGCGCCGCTTCCCGCGCGCTGTTTTTGTGGACAGGACGCCATATTATTTTTTGTTACTCAAAAGTATTTTCTTCTGACAATTACAGGAGTGCCTAGACGGGGGGAGGATTTTAAAATTTTTTACATTTATTTATTTTTTTACAGGGGTTTACGGATTTACAGGGGTGACAGGCAGTGGCGTAGGGGTGGGGGTGAAGGGGGCACTAGCCCCGGGCGGAACTTTGCTATGGGCGGCGAATTGTGTAACACTACATTAACATCGAAAAGGCTTTTTTTTTTAAATTAAGATGGCGCTTTGCTAGGGATGTATCACTAAATCAACATCAAAATGTTTTTTTTCTAACTTGTCTCAGGAAATATTTCTCGTTGAAGCACGAGAACGAAATACTGGATACTGACATGCATGCGGACCATTATCACTGGCGCTGACATAGGAAGACGAGAAGAAAGAGGACAATCTCGTTGGAAAGAATTATAAATCTCAAAGATTGACTAGCAGCCAGGGACGGGCTGTGCCCTCCAAGAGGGCGCAAACCTTAACTACTAAAGGACACAAAAGAACTGAGATTCAAGAGCGCAAAGGTTTTAAAGGTGCAAAAATAAACGAAAGCGCACAGGTTTGAGGGCGTGAAAAAATAAAGGCGCACAGGTTCAAGGGCGCCAAAAATAAAAAATAAAGTAAACGAAGTCGCACGGGTTTAAGATAGCCAAAAAAAAAAGAAGGCACATAAAGTACGTTCGAGGGCGCATCAGCCCACCGGCCAGTCCACGGCTGCCTTGCCTAAGGTGATTGCTCCTCCACGTGTTTCCTTTGACGGGAATAAAAAAACCTTATGCACCCTCGATTTTTTTTTTTTTTTTTTTTTTTTTTTTTTTTTTTTTTTGCGCCCTTGATCCTGAGAGCCTTCGTTTTTTTTTTAATTGAAAAATTCGAATAAAAAAAGAACTAGTGATCGAAAGTTTTTCGAAAATGTCTATAAACCTTACAGCACTAACCTAGATAAACTGAAAATTTTAACGAAATCAGTCCGGTAGTTTCTGAATTTACCCCGTACATATACATTTGGATTTTGTGTTTTATTTATATGAAGAAGATATTAATGCTAAATTATAGGCACACTTAATTTCATTCGTAATCTTCAGTGCGATCGTAACTTCAATAAATATACATAATCCGGGAAGGTTTGCAACTGAAGATCTGTGATGTGACTTGTATGCAACATACGATGCTTCAAGATTTTTTTTTAAATTTATATTTATTTCATTTTAGTTATTTATTTATTTATACTAGTGTTCGCCTAGTGGTCGAAATTCGACCATATTCATAAATGAATATTTGAGAAAACGTGTATGAATTTAACTAACTATTTCTAACATTTTTATTTCTACTCTTACTCATGTTTACTGCATATCTGAAAGCATACAATTTTTATACGTACACAAAATAACAAACAGTAATAATTTATTTCAATTTTGCTTTTTGTCTGTTAATCTCAAAATAAATGGATGAAAGGGTATATTTCGGTAATGCGTTCGTTTCGAAATTTTAAAAGTATTTTTGTTTTTATGAAAGAGCATGCTTAAAAACAAAGGTTTTAACCATTTTTTAAATAATTTGAAAAAAAATTAATATTTTTAAAGTATTTTAATCGATGCGCAGATTGAAATTCATTTTTTACGCTTCTGAACATGGCATCAAAAGCGATGAAATGCCTTTCACTGATGTCATTAGCGCACATCGCAAATTATCATAACCTGGAAACATGGTTGACAGCAAAACGTAAAAATTTTGCTCTGGTATGGAGTAGCGCGCCAAAGTACATCACTTGAAACGTCATAAAGTCCACGCTTTATTTCCAAAATCAAACATTAAAAAAATAATAATAGTAACTAACTGTCGGGAAAATAAAGTTTTTTCTGACTCCACGTTATTTCTTTTGCTTATTCTATCAATTTCATTGACTAAAAGTAGTACTTTTAACTAAAGAAAACAACCCCATCAAGAAATTGGTGTGGTCGTCAAATTCCTGGCTTGAATAATTTTATTTTGGGTACCATGTTGTTTTGAGCTTACCCTATGCAAATAGACCTTTCCCTACTCTTTGTTTACGTATGCAAAGGAAAAACATTTTTCGCGCTGGCATTGGATACAAAAAATTTCACGCCAGTGGATAAAAATCGCCGATCATCCAATTTTAGAATGGAATGAAGTAGCAAAACTCAGTTTATACGTAAAACTTCTGCGTGAACAATATTACTTATAAAACTTCTACTATTATTGAGTAATTTGCTTTGACATCGTCATTAGAAATATAAAATTCCAAGTACGAAATGAACGAACTCTACTTGTGGCAAAATATAACTGTCCATTCGAAAACACTGGACGTCGCAATAACACCACTATTTAAAAAAAAGGTCGTCTTTGAGATTTGATTATGGTTAAGGGCGGTGCATAACTGATGTCACACTTTTCAACACTTTCGACCCTCTCCCCCTTTTGTCACAAATTTTGCTCTTCACCATACTCCCTCTTCCCTTAGTCATATGTCACGCTGATTTCCATAAACGTTCCTATTAAAAAAAACTTGTTGTCACATTCTCTCCATTGTATGCCTCTCTTGTCATGTCTTTCCTCTCCCTTGTCACAAACTGTTACTATTTCGTGAACCTCATCTTAAAGCGGGACTTCATTATTCGTGGACAGCCCCTATTTTGTGGCAACCGTATGCAAATATACATTTCCCTACTCTTTGTTTTCGTATGCAAAGTAAAAACATTTCTCGAGCTGCAATTAGTGCCAAAAATTTGACGCCAATAGATGAAGAGGGCCTGCCAATTTAACAATTATCGAAATCTTCCCGAATGAAATGATGCAAAACTCAGCTTATACGTAAAACTTCTGCATGAACAATGATTCTTTTAATAAGTTTAATATTATTGAGTAAGTTGCCTTGATCTCTGCCATTAGAATTATTAAGTTCCAAACAGTCAAATAAACGAATCCTACTTGCTACATTAAAAATTGTCCATTCAGAAACACTGGACGTCGCAATAAAAGTGCTATTTTTAAAATAATCGTGTTTGTGATTTGTTTACGGTTTCGGGGAAAGCTGACAAATGCACTGTTCAAAATTTTTGATCCCTCTACCCTTTGTCGCAAAGTTTCACACTTGCCATAAACCCTCTTCCCTTTGCCACATTTCATACTGTTTTTCATAGACGTTCTGATATAAAAAAAAAAGCTTGATGTCTCATTCTTCCCATTGTACGTTCCTCTTGTCATTTATTTCCTCCTCCTTGACACGAACGGTTAAAATTTAATGAACCCCACCTTAAAGAGGGACTTGATTCGTAGTCAGTTCCTTGCAAATAGACATTTCTATTCTCCTTTTTTAAGAATGCAAAAGAAAAATATTTCTCGCCCTGGTATTGGTGCCAAAATGGATCAAGTTCGCCAATTTCACAATGGAGTCGTTTCCAAAATTTTAAGAGTATTTTTTTTTTTTTTTTTTGAAAGAGCATGTTTAAAAACATAGGATCTAGCCATTTTTTAAATAATTTGTTTAAGTTTAATATTTAAAAAAAATTACTTAAATCGGTGCGCTTTCATTATTTACGCTTCTGCCGATTACGTCACAAATGATGAAATGCAATTCAGTGTTACCATTCACAAAGCAAAATATTTAATTCGCATCTTTACTACGTGTATTGGCAACGATGTGGTTTATAGCAAGCGTAGAGCACAATTTTGATTCGCTTCTTGATTATCATACCGTGGAAACGCGGTAGAAAGATGCGCCAAAGAGCATCATTTGTGACGTCATCAAGACCACGCCTTGTTTAAAAGATCAGACATTTTAAAAAACTAATTAAAAAATAATTGTTGGGAAATTAAAGTATTTTCTGGGTCCATGTTATTATTATTATTATTATTTTGCTTATTCTATCAATTTCAGTGAAAAAAAGTACTACGTTTGACTGAAGGAAACAACCCCATTATAGAAGTCGTTCTGAATGAAATGATGCTGCAAAACTCCCTTAATACGTAAAACTTCTGTACAAACAATATTCTTTGTAAAAGTAGGCATGATCTTGCCGTTAAACTAAAATTTCCAACAGTCAAATGAACGAACTCTACTCACGGCAACATATAATGCGGTCGTTTCTAAAATTTTAAAATTATTTTTTTTTCTGAAAGAGCATGCTTAAAAACGTAGGATCTAACCATTTTTTAAATAATTTAAGTTTAATATTTTTTAAAAAATTACCTAAATCGGTGTGCTTTCATTGTTTACGCTTCTGACGATGACATCACAAATGATAAAATTCCATTCAATGTTGCCATTCACAGAGCAAAATATTTTATTCGCATCTTTACTCACGTGTGTTGGCAAAGATATGGTTGATAGCAAACGTAGAGGGCAATTTTAATTCGCTTCTTGATTATTATAACGTGGAAACGTGGTAGAAAGATACGCCAAAGAGCATCATTTGTGACGTCATCAAGACCACGCCTTGTTTGAAAAATCTGACATTTTAAAAAATTAATTAATAATAACTGTTTCGAAAATGAAAGTATTTTCTGGGTCCTTTGTTATTCTTTTTTTGCTTATTCTATCAATTTCAGTGACAAAAAGTACTACTTTGTCTGAAGGAAACAACCCGCCCATTGTCCATGCGAAAGCACTGCACGTCGTAATAAACGCCAATTTTATCAAAAGGTGAACCTTGAGATCTGTTTGTGGTGATAGCAAATGCAGGTATTATTGGGAGCTGAACTGAAAGCCGTCCCTCACTCCGTAAAAGGATTTATTTAAATATTAAAATCGCGAAAACATAAAATGAAAATAGTTTAAATGTCAGTAGTTACCCAAAAGGCCTCAATAATAAAAACAAATGCAAGTATTTCATTTCTTTATGCTCAAGCGAGTATTGGCAACACCACAATATTATGCAGCAATTTCTTCACGTTAACTATGTCGCGTGAAAAAGCAAATAAAAATAAATGTTCACTAACTTTTAATTGCTTCTAGCGCGTTTTCTAGCTATTTTAGCGGATTGCCATTTTCGAACGGTAAACCGGGTAGAACGTGTTTTATAGTATTTTGCACGAGCTTTTCAACCATACCAAGCTCGAAGGGCTAAAGTGCATTTTTCATGTAGAAAGATCTGTTTAAAAAACCAATTAAAACTTAATAATTCACACTTCCAACAATGAATTTCAACAATGGAAAAGAGATAAAATTAAAAATTTTGAGTTTTGCTAACTAAAAAACGCTTATAACTTTTTTTTCTAGTGGATTTAGGTTATTGGACCTTCTGCGCCCTGACAATTTTTTCGTCAGGAGTGTTTTTTAAAGACCTTTCCAACCTATCAAATTCGAAAAAATTGGACCAACCGTTCGCGTAGAAAGAGCAATTTAGGACGAAAATGCGTTATTTTTTATTAATATATCCTTTTATTAGCGTTCGATTTCAAAAAATTTTATTGATGACACTAAAACTCGGCAATAGCTACCGAACAAAAAAATAATGAAGGAAATCGGTTCACAAACAGAGGAGAAATCGGTACCGAAAGGAAACGGCTTGCCTATTAATATATAAAGATTTATTTATAGAATTTTTTTTTTCTTTTTCAACCTGAACTTTTTTTCGGACATGGGGCTCATAGAAGTGAAGCCGATACTTGGATTTTACATCTAAAGGTAAATGATTGTACAGCAAAAAGAACAACTGAAAACAAACTGTGGAAGAAAGGAAAAAACAGTTCGTTTTGATGATTCTTTAAATATTTTTGGGAGGAGTACCACCCTGTGGGTCCCTCCTTCTACAAATGCTCATCTTTATAAACTTTTCTTTTCTTTAGTCCCCCAGAAGAATGTTAGTGATTAATATAATGCTCCCTCCCGCTCCAAATAAAAATTTTGGCTTAGAAAATATTGGAAGAGGGAGGAAGTTGATCTCCTGAACTCTAAAAAAGGGGTGGGTAATAGGGGAAAACTGGTCATATTTGCAGGTCCGGATCTATAACTTTTGGACACTCTGCAACTAATCTGCAGGGCCTCTCCCCAGAGGTCAGCAGTGTATATTTGCAACGTTAATAAGTCTTAGTGCTAGTTTTTTTTCTTTTTTTCAGTTTCTTGGGCTGTCGGGTCCCTTATGGCCATGCCCCCCCCCCCCCCCCCGCACTGTGGGGTCTGCGGGTACGCAAATCCGGGCCTGCATATTTGAATTCAGGCTGTCATTATAAAAAACGACATTTTATACAACATTTTACAGAAACGACTAATACAATCGATATTGATAGTGTTGTTAAAGAATTTCTGTTGACGAAAAGTAGAAAATTAAAAGTTTAGGTTAAGAAGAAAAAAATCTTGTCAAGTATTAAAAAAATGCATCGCGATCAGGTAATTTATAAATATATTTTTTTCTTCTTTTCAATAAAAGGTTTAAGAAATATCAAGGGCGTATATAAGGGAGGGGCTGAGGGGGCCCGGGCCCCCTACAAAATCTGGAATTTTTTTTATTAAAAGTAGTTATTTTTGGTTGTACTTGCTCAAAAATAATTTCTAAACTTTTGGCTTCAAAAAAAGAATAAATAAATATGATAGTAATTATCATAATTATACGTTAGATCAGAGATTTCCAAACTGGGTGCCGCTGGAAGTGGCTACGGTAACAATAATATATACATATAACCAAGGTGCCGCGAATCATTAAAGTTTGGGAACCCTGCGTTAGATGGAACCAGGCAATGGTGTTCAGAAAGGATCAGGGGATCCTTACCACTTATTCAAGAAAAGAACATGTTTTGTGAAAGCAAAGTTATTTCAACAAAAAAAAAAGCAAATAATGTTGGGGGAAAATCTCAATTCCTTCAGAAAGAAATCTTTATTTATTTTTTTTTTAACAGATTCTGCTGCCCAGTAAATTAAGTTCTCCTCTCTTTCGTTCACCCCCTCCCTTTTATTTTTCTTTATTATAGTCTGTGTGAAAAGAAGGGTCTTCAAAATGTTTCTCTCCTTTACTCTCATCCCCTGCAAGAAATTTAAAATTTGTTTCAGTTGTTCGGTTGGAGTGATGATGGAAATTGATGTCAACGACGCATTTATTTAGGCGTTTTTCGGATATCAATTGCAAAACCTTTCTGGAGCAGGGTCCCCGTACCAGCACCCCTTCACTAAGGCTACTAACAAAAGTAGTCTGAAATTGGACCTTTAAGATTTCAATTTGGAAAACTTTCAGAGGAACATCCCTAAAACCTCTGCTTACCTCTAAACATGAAATTGAATTTCACCTTTCAGAGGAGGATTCTTGAACTCTTCCTTTCCAAAGATTGCCTAATGTTGGGAGAAAATCTGAATTGCTTTTGAAAAGAACCTTAAAATAAAAAATTTCAAAAGCTACTGAATATTGATCAGGTTATTTCGTCCAACACCTCCAATTTCCCCTCCGCCCCCCCCCCCCGGGTCCCATTTTTTTCTTTCTTTTTCATGATTGGTCTTTTAATAAGAAAGTCTTCAAAATGCTATACTTTACAAGTCCCCTACACCCACTAGAACCATCAAAAAAAGCTGCTCAAACCTCTTTTTCAGGGTTTCAGTGTCGAAAAATTTTCAGGGGACAATACCAAATGCCTTGCCTTCTGAAAGCATCGAAAATCGTTTAAGATTGCTCTTATGGAGCTTCAATTTTGAAAAATGGTCGAACCCCTAACGTTACCAAAGATGGTCCACAGTCGCGCTTTTAAGTCTTCAATTACGAAAAAATTTCGGACGAGGGTCCGACTGCTCCCGTACGAAATCTGAAAATGAAAAAAACTAGTTTAGAAAAAATTAAGGTTGAGAGCGTTTAAATCCCTCCACCTGGTATCACTAAATATCTCTTCAAAACTTAGTTTTTTACGACTTAAATTTCAAAATAGTTTTTGGGGAGAGTCCCAAAACCGCCCTGTTAGTAACATCAACGAAGTTAGTCTGAAACTGCTTTTTTAGAACTTCAATTTCGAAAAGTTGGGCGGAGGGGTGATGGATTTTGCTCTATTTAAAAAAAAAAAAAAATCAATCGAGGGCAACTTCAAAAAGTCCCATTTTTTCATTACACTAACGTCAACAAATATAGCTTATAATGGCGTTTTTAAGATTTCAATTTCTAAAAATTTCCGCAGAAGGCCTCACGAATTTGTCCTCCCTAGCATTGCCAAAGACCGTCTAAAAGTGCGTTCTTTAACTACAACTCCAAACAATTTCCTGGGTAGAATTCCCGGACTCCCCCTACCCACCAGAAGCGATACTATTTTTTGGTTGTGCCATTGGGTGAGTTTGAAGTCCTTGCTCCACCTCGAAAAAAATGAGAAGATCTGGGCACTGTTGTCCACCCCCTCAAAAAAAATTGAAATTACAAAAAAAAAAAAAAGTGGGGGAGAGGAGCTAATCTTGGTTATATGGGCCCCCTCCAAAATAAAAACATATATACGCCACTGCCGAAATATTACCAGTATGAGCAGCTTTAGATCATGTTTTTATCCAGGGAAAATATTATCTCTCATGATGCAATAATTTTTGAAAAATATTTATTAGAATTTTTCGATCAACAGTATTTCCTGTTAAAGTAAGATTATATTAAAATGTAAAACATGTTTCAGATAATAAAATCTTGTTTTCGTTTTGTAAAATTTTTAGAATGTCGTTTTTTTGTTGTGTGTGTGTGGAGGGGGCATAGTGCAAGACAATGCAAGAGGGGCGGCAAATTTGGTGCCTGCCCCGGGCGGCAGAAACCTGCGCTACGCCGCTGGTGCCAGGAGGTGCGCTGCACCCCCAACATTTTTGGCAGGATATTCGAAAAAAAATTTTAATGAAATATATTTCATCAGGAAAAAATATGTATATATTTCATCAGGAAGTTTGCAAATCAGCTTATGTTTTTCTATAGCCACAATGCAAGTTAATTTACTTGAAAGCAATCCAAAATATACAACTATATGCAGTTTATTGCGTGACCCGCGGGTGTCACCTCACCACGCATCGCCAGTGAGAGAGCAATTGTGCTACGTACAAGTATTTTTATCCATTTAGAAAAGAAAGATAATAAGCAATTATATGTATCAAATAAACATAATTCTTAAATTATTTATTATTCAGTGCTGTATTATAGAATAATATTGTACTCTGCAGTTGGGTATTTATTGGTATATGATTACATTTTTTTCTATCAAACAACTATGGCAAAAAATATGACAATTGTAATATCCTTCCTCAACAACGATACAAGATACAAGGAAGTCCTTACACTTCATTTCAGTCAAAAGTGCTATATAATCGTTCTGAAATCAACCGAAAACAAAAATTTTTACTGTAAATTTTCCAAAGAAAATCCCCCCCCCCCCCCCCCCCCCACCTCTAGACCTGTTGATTGTCCTCCAGGGCTGCCACTGAGTTCACTACTAAGAATAGTTACTTCAATAGCCTTTTATGTTGAAAATAGTATCCAAAATAATTGCCAGGTGATAAAAATAGTTTCTAAAAAAGTTTCCCATTTTTTAAAAAATAACATTTATATCATATTAATGCAATGATACTTCAATAAATAGACACCACTCACAGTAGTGGGATAAACCTATACGTGGGACAAATTTTCCCTAAACAACCCTTGAAAAAAAAACTTTAAAAAAACATTTTCCAAACTTTAGCCCAACCCTTTCGGAAAAATACTAGAGAAACCAGTACTGACACCATTCTGGTATAATTTCTCATTGTCTGACTTTTAACTAATGACAACAGTGAAAGACTGCATAAAAAGAGCTAAGAAGAGCCGCGATCGGGATATTTCCAATTGAGAGAAAATTAACTCTCGTTTTCAAAAAAAAAGAATGAATATTACGGATACAAAAAATTAAAAACCAAAAAAGTTGAAAAAATAATAGCACTGAAAACAATCGCACTTTCAAAAACTAACCATTTACAAAAAACGTCCTCGTAAAATCGAGCCATTTAGAAAAATCGCGATCGCAAGATTAAAACTTGCTGTAGAAAGATATGAACATCATACATTTCTTGTCGTGAATGCTATATTACATTTCATTTTGCCACTTTTTAAAACGACTGGTTTAAAAAATTAAACTCGGCAAAAATTTTCCTCCCCCCCCCCCCAAAAAAAAACTAAGGAGTAAAAGTATAAGCGAATTTTTCACTTTTTTCCTAGAACAAAAAAAGAAAAGAAAACACTGTTAAAAATGGGTATTCAAAAATAATGAAAATTTACTCATTTTTGAATACTTTCATTACTCAATATAGCTCCGAATCAATAAGGTTCAATTTTGAGAAACACATGTACTCATTTCATGACTCGTATTTCTCGTATGTTTGTATTTGATGCCACATTTACTCATTTTTGAATCAATTGTATTCAAAAAAAATGAATACATTCAGAGTTTCATTTTTGAATACATTTTTTTAACAGTGAACTAGAATTTATTAGTTCCTATTCTTAAATAGCCGCTTTTTTTTCCCAATTAATAGCAAAATTGTCGCTTTCGCCCATATTTTGGCTAAAACAGTCGCCCTGGTCATCTTTGCCGTCAAAGTAGTGGCTTTATTCGCCACTAGCGCCCCCCCCCCCCCCGATATTGTTGCACCTCAGAATTCGCAGCCTAAATCCGCCTGTGGCCATTACCAAAAGCACCTCCAAGGAAACCCATAATAAAGGGTGGAAAACTAGAAAATCAACTATATTTTCTGATACACCAGCAGAGAAAGAAGTGATAAGAAAAGAGCATGACGCATAATTAAAATGAACCAAAGCTAAGCAAATTAAGGAAAGATTAAACGGATTTTAGAAATGTCTCTTTCATTTAGTGTATTTCTTTGTAGAAATGTTTTTGTTAATTTAATTCATAATTCTGAAATTATTGTTTTTTGCAATGTCTTTAAATGTTTACCACTACTTGTCAAAGGCTGATTAATGTTTAAAAAGTATTTAAATCTCGAAGAGTGATTAATGTTGTCATATGGTACCATAATTATTCTTATAATTAGTACCTATTAATGATTAATAAAACATGTTTCATCAGTATTCTTCTATGATTTGTATGTGTTTCAACTGACCCCAATAGCTGTTTCAACCGCCCCTGGCATGGGGTCGGTTGAAACAAATAAAAATATTTTTTTAATTTTATACATTCCTAAAAATAGTAATCCGAGAACTGTAATGATATAGCCATAACGTAGCTAAAACTTCATATTTCATTTTCCTGTATCACAATCGTCACTTGGTTTTTAAAGACTAAAATTATAAACAATAAAAGTTAAATTGTTTCAACCGTACCCAGAGTGTACCCTATGATGCCTTTGATAAAGGGGAAAGGACGGGTAATACGTTTTGGAAAATTTTCAAAATTAAAGTTACGAAGACGCAATTTTTGGTAATGAACTCGGCAATTCACCTCCAGAAATTTTTCGAGTATGAAATCATACAGTAGCGAATTTAGGCTAGTTAGTAACGATACAAGAAAAGAATGAGGTTCCCTCCCGAAATTTCTTTCAAAACTAAAGTCAATTCCAATCCACATTTGAAGAGAAAAGATTTGGGGACTCTCTCGCGAAAATTTCTAAAAAAGGGATTTCGAACAAGTTTTGATGCAATTAAAGCAGGTCCTGAAGCATTTGTTATGGGATTGCGACATTTTCCCCGAGTTAAAAAATTTATCTTTGCATTTTAAACAATCCAAAATACATAGGGATAAAATACCATCACTTTAGAGCAGCAACAATACTTATGCGCGATGCCGAATCCAGGAGAGAGACTATTAGGCTTCAGCACTCCCAGTGGTGTAGCTAGGTTCTGCTGGCCGGGGCGGTCTCTATTTGTCGCCCTTTCAGTAAGACATATCTAATACATTAAACCATCGGAAATTATTGAACTTAAAATTTATTTAAGGAAGAAAGGAATCTTGTTTAATCCGTATTCTCTCTCATGTGCCTATCCCGGAGAAGTATTCTAAATTTACATCAAAAATCGTAGTTACAAGTAACGTTTAGGGGGGAGGGGTTCTCTCCTGAATCTTCATCAGAACTGAAGTCAGTTTTAGCCTTTGTTAACGCTAGTAACTCAGGTTCTTTTACAGAACTTTTTCTGAAATATGCTTTAAAAATATAATTTAAGTCTTAGAGAACGTTAAGGGAATGAGGAAGGTTCATGGGCTCACTATGGAAATATTTCAACTTTGAACATTGAGAAGCGCAGTTTAGTCGTTCCAGAACTGTACATTTTGAAGGATTGTTTTTTTTTTTTTTTTTTTTTTTTGCCTTCAGTAATAGACAAAAAGAATGATTCCTTTAGTTTTTTTTTCACATCAAAGGTGAAAAAGTAAGCCGCCCCCTTCGCTCCACTCTATCTACGCCACTGAGCACCCCCCCCCCCTCTCCAGAGTACTGGATCCTCAACGTCCCCTAAGATTATTTTAAATTTTGGTTTAGGGACCTCCATCTCTACAAATTTCTGCGAAAGAGTGCCAGATCCGTAGCTAGATATTCATATAAGGTATTATATGGGGAAGAATTTCACGCATCTTATTCATAGCTCATGTCCGTCACATTTAAAAATTGTTGTACGACTTTAAAGACCCTTTTATTTTTTCCAAACTTTTTTTTTTTCAGGAAAAGAAACAGTTCTTCAGACCAGCATCTGATTTATTAGGGGGTCATTACTACAGAAAAGCATACAACTCAGGAAAATTGCATCGTGTATATATCCGGAGAGAAAGAATTAGCAATATGAACTCAATCGTAAAAAAGTAATTGTTATGTATCGATACATTGACCGTAACCGCAACTCTGATCATTCCGTTCCATTCCACAGTTTCGTGTTTATTGCGATGTTCTTATGATGTTATTAAAGTTATTGTCCTGATCTATCTATGCCTCGGCTGAACTCCAGGCCCGGCTCCTGTGGTAGGCGGCCTCCTAGGGCGGCAAATTTCGAAATCGAAACATTTTTTTTAAAGTATGAATATTTGTTTCAGCTTCATAAGATTCACTGCTTCAAATGCGAACAAAAAATAATAATTTAGAGAGTGTACCCGGAGCTACGAGTGATAAGGAGAAGACATCGCTACTGAAACTCTGCAATGGGAGTGAAGCAACCGCGAAGATTCGCGCCGCCATCTTGTGGTTTGCATCGTACGCTTTCGACTATATGCTCTTGTTGACTCAATAGCTTTGCTTTTGAACAATAAGAGTATATTATTTCTGGTTTTCTGAAGAGCAATACTCGAATGTTTTTTCCCCACCAGTTTAATGAAAAAAAAGGGTGGAAAATCGTTGCTTCTAAGAATAAAAGCTATTCAATTAATTCAAGAAGTAAAAAGCTGTTGCTACGCATGATATATTTTGTTTTTGTATAGGATGTGATTTTTTTTTAGAGCAAAGGGGGGTTTATTAAAATTAATGCTAAAAGCAGGGTATAAAAATACATTTCCAACTGTCTTGTAATGATTTCAAGGCTCTTGTTTCAAGAACGATGACTTTTATTTTAACTAAATCTTTAAGTATCGGGTACTTGAAATAAATTTAAACCACATTGGATTTTTGAATACTTTATTCATCGAGTACTATGAAAATTAAAATTAACTGAAACCGACAAAACAGTTTGCATTAGGTAAATATACTCAAAAAGGGCTTTAAACATGAATGAAAGATGGAAATAGGAAAATGAATAGACTTTTTCCATTTGATTTGAATCACTTATTCTCAATTTACTTTTTAAAAAGGGAAGATGCAGAACAAAATGACTATTACAAATATTTATTTACTGAATACTTCAGGATTACATAACAAAGATATTACTATTAATTAATGAAGTTATATTTTTCGTTTTTGAAAAACACATTCCGGAGCAACAAAAATATGTCTTTAATTTTTTATTCGAGAAAAACAAAAGGAGCAGAACAATCGCAGTTTTCCTCCGTTTCAATCAAGGACAACATTACTTTTTGAAAACGTATAGAAAATAAAAACCTTAAGCGCTTATCACACCGATGCAACTTTTCACCCGATTCCCTCCAATACCGGACTAGTCCAATATACCTCAGATGCTTCGGCCAAGTGAGACGTCATCATTTCTATTGTCCGCCCGCGACGCGAATTTAGTCCAAGATTATAGCTTCCGAGCAATAAAGTTGGGTAGAGTTGGTCTTTCGACCAATAGGAAAGCATCTGAGTGCACGGGCAAATCCAACATGGCTGACTGCTTGAATCCGAAGTAGAAGACTAAGAAATTTATTAAATAATGGACTTTATTAGCGAGAAAAAATATCTATGGGATGTTAAAAGTCCCTTGTACTGCATGAAGATTTATAGGATATGGTTAATGAGGGAGTATTTTCAAGGAATTGATTAATCAGCGATTGCCGAAAGCATGCATACTCCTTACATACGGTAAAGATATCCTTTTCGATGTTTATTTATTTGCTTGATATAGTGCATGAAAGAAAAATCTTAAAAGCTGTGATACCTTTAGTTTTATCGTTGTTCGTGCTGAAATTTCGCCTGTAAATTTGGCTAATACATTAATTCGTAGTTTTGGTTAAAGGTACATTGGCGACAGTACCGGTACATATAGACGCCAAATGATTGTTTACATTTTACTGAATCCTTGTCAAATTACTGGAAAAAATAACAATAATATTAATTTGATTATTTGCCGTATTATTTCTCATAGTGCGTATGTGCGAAATGTAAAACTGTTTACATAAAACAGTATCATATAAAAAAAGTAGGCTGATGCTTGATACATAATTTTTATATTAAATGTTTGTAAAATAGTTTTTGAGGTGTTCTAGAATAGTGAGAAATTCTTAATTTCATAAGATTCAAAAACAACTTTTCATTTTGCAGTGCTAATAAATCAGTATTAATCCTGCTTGCAAATAATTATCATTTTGTCTTGCTTTTAGTGTTAAAAAAATTAAAAATAATCTATGTTATTGCTTTATCATGATTTAAAAGTGAGTTTCTGAATCATTTTGTAAGAGAGCTGTACATAATTTTTGCTTCTCAGTTACAAGGATCCCTTTCAGCCATTCATCTGTGCAAATGAATGAAGAAGGATATGAGAAAGACCTTTTAGTGAAATCTTACCATTAAACGCTAGCTGGTTTGTCGATATTGACAGGTTAAATAAATTAAATTATCTGTCATATTGGTTAACTTGCTGGTTAATCTTTTCATCCTTTGAGTTCCGGTGCCAAAGTAATTGAAGAAAACCACAAGTCACTGAGGCATTTACAATTGTAATAGTTCAGTTGGTGATGGCTATGTTTTAATTCAAGAAAAAAAAAACAAGTTTTTCCCATTTGAAGAGAATTCATTGCATTTAGCCAAGAAGAAATGAAGATTTGAACCCAAGCATCATTACTTTGAAAAACCTAGAAATGTATTCCCTCTACCAATTTTTATTAAGATTTCATAGTATTTTTTTTATTCTGTTCTTTTATTATAGTTTATGCTATTTTTTTAACGAATAGTTCTTTACCTGAGTAAAGCATGATTGGAACATTTGCTATAGTTTTTATATTTAAAATAAACATTGTTATTCAATTTGGTGTACTTGCTGTTCATGTCATTACTTTGCGAATATGTTAACAATGTTGCACCAATTATTTGGGAACTATTCGGTTTCCGGCTATTTCTTTTTAACAATCCGGTATCTGATCCAGCCATCCCACACTGTACGGGATATCTGACAGATTTTTGCAGGATATCCAGTAGTTAATCTGATATTGATATGGGAGTTATCCGGTATATATGTGGGGATTATCCGGTATGAAGTGGGGTTTGATGGAAAATTTTCAATTAAATGGGATGATGTAATAACTTTTCATGTTTGCTTCATCAAGTTTTGCCTTTAGTAGTTAAGATAATAATTTGCATTTTTTAAAACTCTACCTGAATTTTTTGAACAGAGTAAGATTTCTTAAAGTTGATTTTTTAATTCTGAGTTTATTAATTTCTTTTTTAAAAAATAAAATTTTTTAGCACAACCCTTAATGATGTATTTTAGATGTTAATTTGCATTTTTTATGACTATGTAGGGGAAAAAGGGGCACATTTGAACATGGGTCACATGTGTACATGGCATGTTTTACTAAGATAACCTCAAGCAAAAAATATTTAAAATTCTCAAAATATGACAGTACCAGTCCTACCTCTTGGTGACATAATCTTTGTTTTAGCGGGTGTTGTATATAATTTTACCAATATGTCCTTTCCTTGTAAAAACATATTTTAAACTAATTATGGAGCTAAACTTAGCCGTTGCAAACCATTATATGAACATGCAAGTGAATTTATGACATAACTTTTTAAATTGAATCAACTTCTTTTGAAAGTCAGCTGTAAGGTAAATAAGATGGGGTACTTGTGAATATAACATCTTCCTGCATATGTGAACACTTTCCATACCTCTTCCATAATACCTGTACCTCAGAGCCAGACTGATGTAAGTCCAAAAATTGTGATTTTCAATTCGTTCATTATTATATTGTACGTAGAATCCTATTCATTCCGCATCGAGCCATGTAAATGCAATTCTAAAAAAAAATTATATTAATTTGAATTTTTGGCATCTTGAATTCAAATTATGTTTTTCGCAATCACGAGCGTGTGTGTATGAATGTGCGTGTGTGTTTGTGTATGCAGTGCTGTGTGTGTAGGAGTTCGTGTGTGTGTATGTAGGCATTTGTGTCTGTGTTGAGCGCATGTTCAATCTTTTGCATGCGGCAGACAAAAGTTTTTCCTCTCGCCTCTAAAGTTACAATTATATGACTTACGTTGTTCTGACTTGAGGTACAGATATTAATATTAGGGTTGAAAACACTACGTACTGGTGTCGGAGTACAACTAGTTTTGGGATACAGGAGTCAGAGGACCTAAAATGTTTTCAAAAAATTCTGTGTACAAGCATGGAGAAAGAAAATCATTGAATTAGTAATTTAAACTTTTTCATTTTGTAAAATTTTTTACCTGAATAGGGAAAAAATAATCTTTTACTAATAATCAAGATGAGAGTCTGTGTCTGTCTCTGGATCTCTGTACATCTGTTACGCGCATAGCGCCTAGACCGCTCGGCTGATTTTTATGAAATTTGGCGCAGAATTAGTTTGTAGCATAGGGGTGAGCACCTCGAAGAAATTTTTCGAAAATTCCGTTTTGTTCTTTTAATATTCCAATGTTAAGAATATTTTACCAAGGAAATTATCATAACCTGGACAAATAAATTTCCAATTTATCATAACATGGAACCGTAACATTTGAGAGCAAATGAACACAGCAAATTGGCGAGAAATTCATCATCCATTATTTGTAAATATACAGGCAAACCAAACCACCTTTTATTTTTCTACTACTGGCAAAGGCGTGCCAGTACCGGTACTCAATAAAGTAAGACAAAAGGGATGAAAATAAGGAATTTCTGCCGAAGCTGCAGAGTGGGAGTACGACTAATTTTGGGGGTGCAGGAGTCGGAGTTGGAGGCCCTAAAATTTTCTCTAGCATTTCTTTGTATATGCATAGAGAAAGAAAATCATAGAACTAAATTATTCAAACAATTTTTCATAATGTACATTTTTAATCTGAATAGGGAAAATATTATAAATTAACTTATGAAGTAAAAAAAAAAGATGGAAGTAATGAATTTCTGCCACAGCTGGGGAGTCGGATTACGACTAATTGTATGGTACAGGAGTCAGAATTGGTAGCTAGGCATTTCC
Organism: Uloborus diversus; assembly: GCF_026930045.1. Lineage (NCBI taxonomy): Eukaryota > Metazoa > Arthropoda > Arachnida > Araneae > Uloboridae > Uloborus > Uloborus diversus. The sequence continues at coordinate 29,070,064 of NC_072733.1, read as the reverse complement.
CTACAATTCTGCAGCATTAGTAAAACCATTTGCATTTCATATTCCTTTCATTTTGGTTCAGTCGTGTTTATCTCTTGTGCCAATATTCAGGTCTACGAGATATGACATTTCAATTTTAGTGACAGCTTTTTTATCTATTCCTTGATACCAAAAATTGAGAATGTATTCAGAATCTGCACAAATCCCCCCCCCCTTAATTTTTTAGGTGATAAAAAACAATGTTTTCTGTCATTCTGAATGTTAAAAAATTTTCAGTTGTTCAAAAAATACTTTTAAAATAGTTAAATTGACAAATACCTTTTCTATATACATGTTCATCACCAAGAACTTTTTCCAACTGTTTGTTTGAAGCAAATTCACCTTTAAGTTAGGGATTTATCTTTGCCTTAAATTTTCCCTTAGAGGCTAATGTTACATTCCTTTGATGCGTAAAAAATGGAACAAAATATATTTCAAATCAAAAAGTAAAATCTGGAAATGAGGTGTGCTCGCTGAAATTTTTCAAACAGAAAGTTTGTTCAAATCTGACTATTCACTCAAAAGTTATGTGTGTGGGGGGGGGGGCAGCAGATTTCTAAATGTATTCTGTGGGGAAAAAAGCCTTTTTGTTATTATAAAATTGATATAAAATTAATTTACTTCAGCTGTTAGTCTTTAGTTAATTAAACCTACATTAATAGCAGTTTTTTAGGAAAATTTTAAATTCAATAAATTTCTTCTGCATTTCTGCGCACAAACGAGGTGAAAAAAAAATCATGGACATAGGCGGATTTAGGACTGAGTTCCTGGGGGGGCAGGATTTTTTTTTTTTTTTTTTTTTTTTGGAGCAACATTTTTAGTTGCCCTCCCCTCCCTAATCCCACGTTTCTGTCTGTTTTCTGTGATACATAAGGCCATTCTTTACTTTTTTATGTGTCGTTTTCATTACTGTGTGTAATCATGCTGTCCTTTTTGAATTGACCTTAAAAGAGAGGGGGCTGGTATTAAGAGAGTAATGCAGGGCTCCCTTTTAAGTGGGATATAGAATTTCTCTAATTTTAGGAGGCCCGAGGGTTTCTCCCCCGGAGGAAATTATATAAAATTCTGCATTTTGATGTCTTATAAGGGTTAATTGGAAATAATAGGCAAATATTTTTTTTTAAGTTTTATGCTTTAAAAATGCTTTGTGATGCAAGTTAATACTTGAAAAGAAATGGTGCACACATTTAGAGAATAGGTATCAAGAGAGTAGCATACTACCCATTTGAACAATTCTTAATTTATACACTTGATAAGAAATAAAATTGAAGCACACTTTGCTCAGGAGTTTCAAAGACTTGTCAAATTATTTTCAAGGTTTGGTTGGTTAGATTGGGTTTTTGGCTCAAGAGCCCTGGTAGGCTATACTGCGCCAATTCTTTCCAGGGATTTTAGAACCTATCAATAATTTGCACTTTCCAATCTCTGAAATTGAGTAGTAGATTATACAGTTGTACAGTATTGTTCTTCGTAAGAAACGGCTATTTTAAGTTTAAAAGAAAAAATTTTTTTTTTTTTTTTAACCCTTCGGACGGAACATCCGTCTCTTGGACGGATATTGTCTATAAATTTTCCGATAGCTACCGCTGTGGTGTGAGTTGGAAGAGGTGGTTTCAAGGTTGCTTCTTTCATCATTTCCCCTCAACGTTCAGCATGAAAATTTAGTCGTCCTTTGCACTCAAAGCAGGTAAGAGCGTTTTTATTTATACCTACCCCGTTCTCCAGGCGGATGTTCCTTATAACTGGTGGTTGGAATATCCGTCTGTTAGGCGGGTGTTCCTTTTAACGTAGGTTTTTAGCATCCGCTTGTCAGACGGGTGTTCCGAAAGCAATGCTTTTGACTTGTACTCGTTTAATAAAATTAATTTAATTATTGTATTTTGTAATTGTGATGATAAATAATTTGTTTTATATTGTTCCAAGATCCACTATGGCTGTTCCAACAAACATATCCACACGAACCAAACGAATTGTTCAACTTGCTCTTGAACAAGAATCCGACTCCGACATTGATTCTGATGATTCTTACGTCCCTAAAAATGATGACTTGCAGGAATCCGATCATGAGACGTCCTCCGAAATTGATGAAGATGAAAGCGACGGACTGCTAGTTTCGCATGAAGAAGAAGAAAGTGGAGAGTACTATGGAAAAAAAAATGCATTGTTTGGAAAAAAAGACCTGTAGTTGCTTCAAATCATTCAATTCAAAGAAATATCATAAAAGTTCGTCTCTCGAAGCCTGATGGTCCTGCTCGATTGCTAGGAGGTAAGCCAACCCCAAAAGAACTATGGGATCTTTTTTTTTACGAACGACATTTTACAACTGATAGTGACGCACACAAACTCAAAACTTACCGAAATGCGTACCACGATGAAACACCAAGATTCAGTGGCATACAAAAACACAGATGTGGACGAAATAAACGCATTACTCGGGGTCATATTGCTTTGCTGCATTTTCAAGTCATCCCGGGAATCATTACAATCTCTTTTTTCAACTTCAATTACGGGGCGACCAATTTTTCGAGCATTTTTGACTGAAAAAAGATGCAACATTCTCTTTCGGGCTCTTAGATTCGACAATTCAAGTACAAGGAAAGAAAGGGAAAAAGTTGAAAAAGCTGCTGCAATTTCGGAGTTGTTAGACTTATTTGTTAATAATTGCCAAAAGAACTATGCTCTTGGGGCCCACGCAACAGTGGACGAGACTCTTGTGCCTTTCAAAGGTCGCTGTGGGTTCCGTATGTTCATGCCCCTAAAGCCTGCCAAGTATGGCATAAAAATAATGACTCTAACCGATGCTCATACGGCATATCTTTATAATTGTTATACATACACCGGTAAAGGGAGCGACGGATTTACTCTGAGTGAACAGGAAAAAAAAACCTGAAGATTCCAACCCAGTCAGTAATTCGTTTGACTAAGTGCATTTCGGGCACTAACCGAAATATCACTTGCGATAATTGGTTCTCATCAATTGAGTTAGCCTCTGAGCTACTAAAAAATAAAATAACGATGGTTGGAACGCTAAAAAAAAACAAGCCCCAAATCCCTCCGGAATTTCTTCCCAAAAAGACTAGAAAGGTAAACTCTTCATTATATGGATACACGAAAGATATGATGCTTCTTTCGTACGTTCCGAAACCGTCAAAAGCAGTTGTTCTTCTCTCAACGATGCATCACTCTGAACATACGGACATACAAACAAACAAACCAGAATTGATCTCATTTTACAACTATACAAAAGGTGGAGTTGATACTTTAGATCAAAAATGTAGCATATATTCCGCAAATCGCCGAACAAGACGGTGGCCACTGGCTGTATTTTACCATATAGTGGCAGTGGCAGCATGCAATGTGCACACATTGCACTGTTTGTTCGACGATACTAAAAAAATCTCGAGGAGTGCCTGTATAAATGAAATAGCTCTGGCATTGGCAAATAAATTTATAAGAAAAAGGTTGATGATTTCAAATTTATCTCAAGACCTAAGGAGTATAATCACTGAAGCCGCAGGGATAAAAGATGAAAAAAAAGCCTTTGTCGCTTCCTGCCACAGATCGGCTTGAAAAGAGAAAGAATTGCAGATTTTGCCCTTACCAGAAGAACCGAATGACTGCATACAAGTGCATCAAGTGTAATACTCCTACGTGTATGGAGCATTCAAAAAAAATATGTGATACATGTGCTATGAAAGAGTAATTTTTCGGAATATAAGTTACCTATACATAGTTTCTAAATAACATACTGTGATGTTTCCAACCAAAAATAGGATAATTTTATACTGTTTTCTATACAAAAGTTTTTCAGTATTGTAAATAAAAAGTTTCTTTATCGTTGTTGATTTGTTTTCATTCACCGTAAACAATACCGCTTAACAATCAGTCATCGAAAATGAGAAAAACCAAGGTGACCGTCTGAGAGACGGATGTTCCTCACAATAGTAAAAAATAAGATGTTCCGTCCGAAGGGTTAAATTTCTCATCACAACTTTTTTTTTAATTATAAGTAATACAGAAAACGAAAAGGAATAGGGGTAGTGCATCATTTTTTTCCCCGGGCTAAACAGATTAACAATATGCAGTAAAAGTAAGATAAAAGCAATCAATACAAAAGAATTTCCAAAATTCTGCATTCGGGAATAAATAAATAGCAAGATATGAAGCATGTGAGTCACAAAAATTTATTTCAAGTAATATGTTACAAACGCGAGAACCACGATTTTTACATTTTTGATGCAGAATGTAGCAAGGAGCTGAATTTGACACATTTTGGCATTCATCCACCTACAATTTGTTAGAAATTTTAAAATTTAAGGTTTGTAGCCACACGTTTCCAAATATTCAAGGTTTTCAAGTACTTGAAAATGAAATTAGTTTTTCAAGCATTTTCCATTTTTTAAAGGAATGAATCACAATTTTTTGGGAGTTAGGGGCCCACTTCAAAGCAAGGGCCCTAAGTTACAGCTTGTTTATCTTATAAGCAAATCTGGCCCTGCATGTAATTCACTCTTACCTGCAGATTTTTGTTTGCTTTTTTGTAATTGTAACGAAAATTTGTCAGTTTTTACAGTTAAAGAATTTTTAAGATTTTACCAATCTGTGTACCGTTTTTATCGGTTTTTATCAAATTTCAGCAAATTTTTCCAAAACTTTTGATGACTGTAGTACTCAGATTTCAATAATGACAGTAACTGTCTCATTTAGACTTAGATGATTATGACTTACCTTAATTTTTAAACAGTATTTAGGAAGTAAGGAAAAAAGTATTTCCCCTCTAAGTAAAAAGATTCAATTAATCAGAACGTTCAGATAACTGAAGTTTATTCAGTTTGCGATAGTATTTACTTTTCCTTCTCAAAAAAAAAAAAAAAAGACAAGCCGAAAATTTTCCAAGCGCATGAAGTATAGTTCTAACTATTAGTTTCATCTATACAAATTTTTTCCTTTAAAAAATAAAGAAAACACAGTTATAAAAACATTGCATCAGGTAATAATGCGATCTTACAAGAGTTGTGCAAAACTTTCGTGCCGGAAATATATCTCCCTCACTTTTTCTTTTATTCTGACGTTTTCCTTACAATGTATATGATTCTATAAAATCAGAAATTTAGTTTTGAACTGCTAGGGATTGAGATTCCTATTTTTTTCACCTAAAAAATTAACGCATTTTTTACAGTGATTTTACGTTCTGTTTGTTCAATGGTTGGACAATTTTTCCAGTTTTTTGTTTCATTGTTACATACATTCGTTGAGTACGGTGTTAACTGTTACATTTGATAGTATTTGGCTGTACAAAAACCTTTTATCTATGTACTTCTTTTGCAATAGACTACATTTCAAATCAGCCAATTTCATTCATATACTTGCCCAAATGTTTTTCAGTCCAAAATAGTGAATTTAGACCAATTTTCAGTACCCCAGTGACAGCTGTACTATTTGTATTTAATGCTCGGTTTTTTTCTTTTTCTTTTCTCCCTTCAGAAAAGGACATTCGCTATTCTCTTCATTTTAATTAAACTATTCAAAAAAGAAAAAATCATGTTTTTTTGTTTTTGTTTTAAGATTTTGGAAGATAAGTTGTTACTATATAAACTCCTCCCAAAACTGGGGGCATTGCCCTCTTTGCCCCCCCCCTATAAATCCACCCATGCTCTTCTGAACTATTCAAAAACGAAAAAATAATGTTTTCTTTAATTTTTGGAGGATGTGTTGTTACTACATAAAGTCCTCCCAAAACTGGGGGGGCATTGCCCCCCTCTGCCCCCCCATAAATCCGCCCATGATCATGGAACTAAATTATAAAAGCCATTTTTCATAAGGCATTATTTTGAATCTGCATAGGGAAAAATTAATAACCAAACAAATGAAGACAAAAAAGACAATTTTTATGCAGTTAAAATTTAGCACCTTTTTTTACTTGAAAGTGAACAATGACAAGATTTTTATTGAAAAAAAGAAGGAAGTAAAAAAATGGCATACGGAACAAAAAAAAATGTATCAAAATAAAGTCCTTTTTTTCAAACATTATTCACTAAAACTATCGGAGATGAAACAAGTAAAAAAAAAGCCCGCATGAAGAGATAAAAACTTATTTTAGCAAACCAAGTATTTGTTTTCAGAGCAGACGACCCGAACTTTTACGGCAACCCACAATAGTAACGATGACGTCATGGTTTAGAAACAAGTCTGAGCTCTGCCAGTGTTGGCTGGTATAGGGCAGTAGCAGACGACGTCATCCTGGTGGACAAACAAACTCCAAGTGCTGCTATACAACTAAACGTGCTGTTCACTCGGCTGTCAAAGCATCCCATTCGCTTCCATGTTTTTACATCGTAATGCTGCGTGTGATCTAATTTTTGTTGAATTAGGCACTGTTCAACTAATTTCTTGGCATTGATGAGCATTTATTTTAATACTAGATAAGTTGAAGTGACTAATACAACCAGTATATTGTTAATTTTATGTACAGATTCTTTTTTAGAGGGAGATTAAATTTTTGTTTACTTCACTCACCCATCCACGATGTTTACGTTATGTTGCTATTATTGTTGTTACGTTTGCGTTGCATCAAAAATTATTTGCATTCTCGACGAGTCAAAGTCACAACTTCGTTTGCCTGTAGTGTGGGTGTTATTTCTGCTTTTTTTTTTCCATCCCTTCATCATATAACTTTTTTGCCTTGTCATAAATTTTGTCATTACATTTCGTGTTACGTTTAACCACAATACGCAATGTTTAGATTCTAAAACTTTTTTTATAATCACTGAACCGACTTGCTCCGCGTTGTGTTGCTATTCAATTTCATGCTAAACGAACTTCGTTGCACTTTTTCCTCTCAGTAAAACTCATCACATTGAGATTAGATAAGTCAAAGTCACAAAATAAACAGTTTTCCACAAATTTTATGAACTCTCTCCCCCTCCTCCCTTTGTTTTTGGGAATTGTTTGTTTGACATTTGTTGCCTTCTATACTATTTCTTTTGCTGTGCAGTGTAGGTGTTATTTTCTGCTGCTATTAGGTTTTTCATAGTGTTTCTTAAGCAATAAATTTTGATCAGGACTACGGAGCCGGAGTGGGATTGATTTTGGGGTAAAGGAGTCGGAGTCGAAGGCTCTAAATTGCCGGACTCTTTTATTTCCCCTCCAACTCTACAGACCATGTTGTCAAAAATTTCCCCTTGGATTTAAGCTTAAATGTTCTTTATTAAAAATTTATTATTCTTGAACGTTTGTATAGTTATGACAATTCCCAAAAGAGGCAAAGGATATGTGCTTAATACATGTTCTATCGAAAAAGAATGTAATCCCGGAACAATCTCGTAAATGTTTCGCCCCTGTAGCGCTTAAAAAATGCGGCTTTTAATATAAAAATTTAAGCAATCGTTTATAGGGGGCTTTGGTCCTGTTTAATGTTCAGGCACTTAATACTTTTAGTGTAACTCCCTTACTGATATTTTAATATTACTCAGATATGAGTACTGAGAATAGATGAATAAAATTCCTTAATTGAAATGTTTTATCTATTTATAAATTTAATAGTTTTTTAATTTGTTGATCAGAACAGCTTTTCTGTTTAATTACATTGATGTGAGTCTTTTTATGTGTTCCCCGTTTTTATTTTTTTCATTAGGATGGTAATTTTTTTCGTACTTGTTTGCAAACACTACTGCGAGCTTAATAAGCTTTTCATGATTCTCTACGGATAAGAAGTGCCAAAAAAGTTGTATCAGAAACACAAGGAAAATTTTCACTAGCTGGATCATTTGTTCAGAGACAGAGTTAGTCTTTAAAATTCTGCCCTGCAAATGATCTTGTTGGTATGAAAATTTGGAAGAACTATTTGCACTTTATAAGGATGCATTGAATTTGACAACAGAAATATGGACTCTTTTCTGCTACCAAAGACGGAACAACATAGTAGTATAATAAAGTTTCTCACTAAATTAGACCATACGATTACCACATAATGTATTTTTACCACATGGACAGAAATAAAGCAAACTATAGTTCATGGTTCGTGTTAAAATTTTAAGTTCATTTTGCTTTATCTGTGTCAACTTTTTTAACTGGTTTGAAATTTAATTTGATTTAAAATGTGAATTCCATTAATGAATGTGCCACTTATTTTTATTTTGATCCCATGTGCTGACATATAAGTCAGAGAGATAACTGTATTAAGTTTTCAGAATGAATAGAAAAGTATCGTTTAGTGAAAACTTGATTTTACGCTTTCTGTAGAACCAGTGATGAAAAACGTTCCAAGCGGAAAAACTTAAAATCACAGGGCCTTGTTCAAAATCTGAGCACATTGTTTAAAAATCGACTCTTATCCAATGAAGTAGGGGAGAAATGTGTAACCTTTTTACTTGTTTTTTGATACAATTTCATTTATAGCACGATTCGTTAACATTTTTTTTACAAATTCACTTCTTGGTTGGCATTTACAAATGCAAATAGCTTTACAGTTTTTGTACTTCAAATTGCTTAATCATCTGTGGGGACATTCTCGATTATATCTTCTTTGTTTTCGTTATTATCATTAAAGGCATTCAGTTAATCTGCGTTATTTAATGAGACGACACGTGTCACCAACTGCTGGAAAAATTTCAAGAAGGATACCAGCAGCTCTAGTCCTCAACTGCCATGAAGGAATATTGGACGGTCGGAGGAAATCCTTCTCACAGACGAAGAAAAATTAAACAGTGCAAAAAGGATGCCAGAGCGGCTTCAAACAGCTATAAAACATTTATCTTTAAAAAAAATTCTATGAGTCTTGTAGCTGAAAAATTATTTTGATCTGTTTGTAGAAATACAATCATGTGGACTTTCTGAAAAAAGGTAAAGTAAATCCAGAATATTTTAACGTATCAGTACAGTCTTTTTCAGAGACCAGCAGAATGGAGTTCCACTGTATCTGCAATTTAACTGCCCATTGTGAGAGAAAAACTTTTTGATGCTTTATCGTTCAAAAATCATCGAAATCAATTTAATAATTTTGAATGGAAGGCACAAAAATAACACATTCAAATAAAAAATTTTATTTCCAATAAAATTTCTATACATACATACATTTTTTACATACATACATATTTATACTTACACACAATACTGTAGTTGTAGTATAACTTTTTTTTTTTACTGTAATAAATGCAAATGTGATGTCAATTGGTTTGAAAACACCTTTTCTTTTAGAGTCCCCTCAAACATTTTTTCTTAATTGCAGCACTGCTGACGTGTATATGTTATAAGTGAAAATCACCCCAGATATGAAAAATTTATGATTATGTCGAATTTTATGGGTTGTAAGCCCATAGCTATGATAACCTAAAAGTTACCAAACAGTTGTTGGGGTAGGTAAATAGAATGAGTTGCCACAGAAACCACCTCTTCTCCTTAGAACAGAGTACCCTACCTTTATAACTCTAACGGGTTTGATGACAGTCCGGCAATTGAGAGAGAGGACTTAATAGAATAAATTAACATTTGCTACCGGGCCTCTGCCCTTTGCATTTTTATCTATAAACTTTCTTCCTTATAACCCCCCCCCCCCCCCAAATAAAATCCTGGCTGCGGCCTTGCAATAATCTACCCCACCTTTATATGTCCGGCCTAGGCCGGATCTATAATTCCTTCCCTCCCATAATCGCTATCCAATAATTGTCTTTAGTCCTAACATCATTGTTTTATGAAATCCTTAGGTTTTTTTTTTTTTTTTCATGAAAAAAGGAGGAAAAAGTTTTTCTGAATTCGATCAATCCTTGCATTACATAAGTAAAAGAAATGCAGTGAAATCCCATTACAACGAACTACAAGGGTCTGATAAAATATTTATTGTAACGGAATCATCTAAAAACTGACTTTTATTATTATAAAAGTGTCAATTTTACAAACCTACACCCTAATATATGTAAATATGCTACTTTTACAGTTACAAAAAATCTAAAATAAAATTAACACATTAATTATTCTGAAAAAAAAAATTAAAATATTGAACACTGAACTTTTATATTGCTTATATATATTATAAGCACATTACATATTATTTACTCGTGTGTAATATTTATATATTGTAATTCTGTAGACAATAATTTGGTTAACCTTTTAGTTCCATAAAGTGACCACTTGACCAAAAATTAAAAACCTCGATTCTCCCTCTCCCCCACCATTTTCTTCAACTATTTGGATATCGCATTTAAAAAAATAGAGCTTTGCACAATGCATTTGTTTTAGATATTAAATTCAACGCCTTTTTAACAATTCCGTACCTAAGAATTATTTTGCAGGAAAAAAATTAAATTTCAGTTTTTGAGGTGAAATATCCTCTATATTATTATGCTTCAATTTTGAAATCTAGTCAGTTCCCTGTTATGTTTTGATATTCATAAAAATTTGATTAATTATTTATCAGTTAAAGATTAGAGAGAAATTTAGAGTGGCGTTAACTTCAGTATTAGAATACAATAAAGCACCTGTTATGTTTTGACAGTCATAAAAGTTTGGTTAGTTATTCATCAATTAAAGATTAGAGAGAAATTTAGAGTGGCGTTAACTTCAGTATTAGAATACAGTAAAGCACGGTTTATACGCTTTTGAAGGGACTGTATGAAAAAAGCAAACAAATAAAAAAATGTATTATAAGTATAGGTTAATGTGTATTAGACTCTGCAGGGACCAATTTAAAAAACATAATTGATAAGAACATATAAAAAAGATAAGTATAAATGGTGCACTGTATTTTATTTTCCGGAAACGCATTAGCATTTCAGGTGAGTTACATAACTCGAGAGAACTTCGAGCTATGAACCAAAACATACAGCTAAATTTAACCGTATTTTTTCCTCGCTATATTTGTCGACAAAACCTCACTACAGGTGTTAACTAGATTTTCCTGAACGTCACAGCATAAAGGTGCCCAAAAGACACTTGCACAAGGGCACCGATCAGGCTTGGCACGAACCTACCCACCTTGTTAAAACCAAGTATTTAAGAGATCAAAAACGAGTTTTCTAAAATAACTACAAAAAAAGAATCCCGCTCAAAATGGAATCACATATTGCTTTACGAATTGGAATTAATTTACCACAATAAATAACAGTTTATTTAGGACTGTTGTAAAGATTCAAAAAACAAGCCTGTCGTTTTGAATTTTTCGGGGAGGGGGCAAAGTGCTATATTTAATGCAAGTTTTTATTGAAAAACAACAAAACCTGCACTCTTTTATGAAAAAAACATTAATTTTTCAAAGCTGGCGATTGAAAAATTAATGTTTTTACATGTAAATGGTTTTGCATTGCTTGCTCCTCTCTGGAAAACTCGAAATGACAAGCCTGAGGGGGGGGGGGAGCAGTTGACTCTTAAATGACAGGTCTGTCTAAAAACTTCCATGACTGAAAACTTACTATGCAAATTAGCAGATATACTCCATAATTCATGTTATAAATCTGAGTTGTACGAGAAGGATAACTTTTATCAATATTCAGAGGATTAAAAAGTTGGCAAAGGAAGTTTTCTCAATATTTCAAAATCAGAATAATCATTTATCTTTGGAGATAATATACATACTCAATATCCAGCATGTATTCTAAACAGTAAAAACACTAATTATTTTATTATTTATGCTTTCTACTACTTTTATGTCAAGGCATGTTTAATTTTTGAGAGCCAAAATTTCTTCTATTCTTCCATTTATTTAAAATGTTCACCAATAATTCAGTTTTATTAGCAAGTGTGAAAACTGAATCTGTCTCTGGTGTGTTGTCTTTTTTTGCTCATGAAGTTCTAACAATTCAACAATTAATCTGCTCTTGAAAAACTGCACTAAAAATTTTGTATTTCTTAGGAGACCAAGTTTAGCATAAATTCTGGGATCAATTTCATAGAAAATATGATATTCGAAACAAAAATCAATCCTTTAGAAAATGAATCGAATTTTATATTTATATAATTAAACGCGCACAAAACAAGGTCATTGCAAAAATATTTGGACAGACGCCGGTATGCTAAACATGATTTTTACTTATCGTTTCAGTCACCGCACATATATCGCCGAAATTTTACACATAAAAAATCCGAAATACATCCACAAGAGAAAAGGTAATAAGCTTTTAAACTTCAGTACGCTTTAAATTCTTCTAATGCATTGGCACTGAAGCCATAAATCGAATAATTCAGGATTCAAGTCCGTCAAGTCAGATGGCTTTGTTGAAAGCTCATTTTTACTCAATAAATATTGGTCCTTATTGTTGATTATCTTGATTTTTTCAGTTTTTCATCGTTTCTCTTCGTTATTATGGCTTTGACAATATTCAGAATGCATTTTATACAAAGAAAAAGCATAAAATAATAACATCGCACTCGCAATAACATGCAGCTAATACGGCGAACTGGAGGTTGCTTGTCCACCAGGAACGGTTGCCAGGTTCCGTTGCTATGCAAAAAGCAGCTGACTGCTACTGCCCTATAGAGGATAGCTCGAACTTCAGCGTTGCTTGGACTTGTCTCATGTTGGATCGTGTGATAAGCGCTTTATAATAATTCACTTGGACCTTAAAAGGACTTGCGTGAAACTCCTGTAACAAAAGCTGAACAATTGCTGTGCGATGAGTTTAAATACATTTTAAACAAAAAAAACTTTTATTTCCACTTTTCACAGTAATGTGACATTGCAAACATAATGAATATTACAAATATTTACTGTAGACAAGGTCTTTCCAAAAAGTATCCAACCCAGGGTTGGATACTTTTAGGGGGGCACGACCCCCCCCCCCCCGCTCTCTCTCTAAGAAACAAATTCTAAATTACCCTCTCATAATAATTTTAAATTTTCAAACAAAAGAGAAACGAACATAGGCATTTCCATTACAGCCCGTCAAAGATAACTCGAAACAGCTCACTCTTCCCTCCCCCTCCACACAGTGATTTCCAACCAGGTTGTAGCATGAGCGCCCACAGTACACATGTCTGAAGGACCCAAACCAGACCACTCCACCCTGACTTCACCAATGAAATATCTAAATTTACAACTGGATAGAGACCATAGTTTCACCCCCCCCCCCCTATCACAGGATTGCCTATCCCCCAACAGCAAGGGTGCACACAAATACCACAAAGACCCGCTAAAGAGTCAGATCCCCCCTACAAAAAAAGAAAAATACCCCTCAAAACAAAAAATTTCAATGGCGCAGTCTATGCCAGGTTACCACCCCCCCCCCCGGGGGGGGGGCTGTCTTGAACAACAGCAATAAATAGACAACAGACAAAAAAGGAAACATCGCTTCTTGTTTGTTAAGCGTCGAACATCAATTGCCCGTATTTTTCCTGGGGCAAAATGTGCTTGTGGCAGTTTGAAGATAGAAGCAGTGGCGGATACAAGGGGAGGGTCATGGGGATCATGATCCCCCCCCCCTCCCTCCCTAAACCGCCGACAACATTATCCGTATACACTGTGTTTGAACTACTACTTCGTTTCATGGCTTATAAAATTAATTTACAACGTTTATCCCCCAATTAGGTGCCTCATTCCTAAACGATTTTTTGCTTTTTATTGACCCTCAAATAGTTTCAGATATTTTTCGTACCGGAAATCGTAGGTTCGTGCGGGGGAGGGTCATTCTTCAGCATGACCCCACCCCCCCCTAAAATTGTTTTCTGTATCCACCCATGGACAGAGGCAGACTTTTCACTGAAAGTGACAAAATGGAGGCCACAGAGGCTGAACCCCCCCCCTCCCCCTTCCCTTCCAGAAAGATTTCGGAATTTTCAATTATTTCCTTTTTTTTCATTCAAAAAAGAAAAAGAAAACTTCTCATGGTAGTGTACAATGAATTCTTCTCCGTGGGGGGGGGGGCAGTGTCCCCCCTCCCCGGAGAGATGCCTGAAAGAAACACCGATTCCAACCTTATTTTTGTGCGAAAACTAGACGGATATAAATGATTAATTACTTCCAGTATATAGCAATTGATTTGCTATTGCTACAGATGTTGTAAATTTGGAAAAGTAAAGAAATTCTCCCCAGCTTAATCAAATATATGCCTCGTTTAAACAAATAATATTTCTTCGGAACTGACGGTATTCGTTTAAGTGGGCACTCCACCTTCTTTGTAGCTTGACTTGTACAGTTATAAGCCGTACAACTTGTCATATTTAATTTCTGAACATGAAGAACATATTATGTAATTGACTGCAATCTTCCAATGTTTTGCAAACCACGAGATGGCTGCCAGTTAAAAAAAACAGTTAACTAAGCTTCCGAAGCGGCTTCAGCGTATTCTACCGTGTCGGCTCCTTATCACTCGTAGCTCCATGAGTGTACCCGTGCTTGGATATGCAAAACGTAGCTCGTAATTTAACAAGAAATTCAATTTAATTTTAGAGGCGGCGAAATGCGTCATTTAAAAGTCTTTTGAAAATATTAATATATGTTTCAGTGCCATAAGATGCACTAAAGTTGATAAAGATAATTTAAAGTGTGTACTACTGCATGAAATACACCGCCAGCTCAGTCAATTTGGCTGGAATTGACTGAGCTGGTGGTGTATTTCATGCATTTCTGCCTTAGCCCTGGCTATGGGCGGTAACTTACTGAATGTACAAGTGCTTGGATGTGTAAAACCCAGTTTGGAATTTAACTAGAAACTCACTTTAATTTTAAGCACTTTACTATTATTTTTATTTTATTAATATATTATTTTTTTGTATTCATATTCATTATTCGATGGGGGGGGGGGGCACTTTTCAATATCGCCTAGGGCGGCAGAGCTGCTAGAGCCCGCCCCGCTGAACTCATAATCAACACCCACTCATTAAGTCTTTACAGATAATAAATAGGGTCTGGTGAGGGAAAGTGGTCAATGGGGTAAAGTGGTCATAATTCAAATAAATGGCTATAGATTGGAAAGTAATGTTGGAATGAATGTGAAAATTTTATTTTAGGGCAGTGCATTTAGAAACTACATTTTGAATACAAAATTTTTTAACTGGCAAAATTTTATTTGTTAAAAAATTATTTTGTGTAAATATGAAAATTTATAAAATCTAAACAACTTTTTGAACTTCCTTGGGAAATTTTGTTTGTTAGAATTTTGAATAGATTGACAGCGTGGGAAGCTTCCCACATGTCTCAAGAACTTTTATTCATTAGCAGTTAGCTGAATCTATTTTGAATAATTTTTTGGAACATTTTAAGTTAGATGGGGTAAAGTGGTCATAATATTAGGCTTAACGAATATTGTTTTTCTAAAGTCACTTAATCTTTAAGTATAAGGCAGATATAAATTAAATATTAATTTCACTTAATGTGTATTATTTTTACAATAAATAGGGTTAAATATACGTGTATATGCGTATGCATACGCATATACTCGTGTAGGCACGTATATATACGTATTCACATAAATGCACCAATAAACACGTATTTGGGTATCTGCAAGTATTTTTTATCTATATAGATATACATTCGACTATACACTTATATACCCGCTTATGCTCGTGTATATACGAACACTTATATACTCAGGGAGACACGTATATACGCGTATGTACTCGAGTAGACACTTATATAAAAGCATGTGATATGCATGTATACAGGGTGAGTCTAAACTCTTGGGCAAATTATTAAAAGGTGTTAGACGGGAGGATAAGAAGTAAGAATCATAAGAAACATATGGACACAAACTCAGCGCCAGAAACTGATGGATACAAAACAGGTCACAAATTTATTACACAAAGAGAGTGTTACACAACATTTTAGGTTTTAAGACAGTTTTAAAATGACTGATGAAATTTGCGGCCCGCAGCTGTAATACATGCATTGCAATCCCTCTGTTGCAATTACGAGACGTTTGAAAAACTTTCATCAGTCCTGCGCCTTTGTTGCGATGGTTGTATTAGAGCTACTACAGGCCGTAACTTTTAACAACTGCTCTAAATATTTCTTAAAAACTAAAATGTCGGGTAAAATCATCTTGGCGCAACAAATTTGTGACCTGTTTTGCTAACAGCAGTTTCTGACCTTGTGTTCACGTAGCTCGTCAGCGACCATAAGTTCCTTATGATTTTTTGTTTCTTACCGTCCCCTTTCACACCACTTAGGTTTTGCTCAAGATCTTGGATTCTTTCTGTAAACATACATGTATATTAGCGGATATACTCGTGGGATATACATGGATACATGCACTGGTGTATATACGTCTAACAGGTATGTAATCGTGTTTACACGTAAACATACGTATAAACTCATGCTTCCATGTTATATATACGTGAGTAGACACGTACAAACACGCACTGGATATATCCACGAATTAACTCGTGTATACTCGTATCAGTATGTATGTACACTTATATATGCGTATATACGTCGACGATACACGTATATACTCAGGTATGCACGTATATACTCAAGATACAAGTGCAAACACGAATATGATGTTCGTTTATACGCGTATATACTCGCATATACACGTGACACGTATATACTCGTGTAGACATGTATACACTCCTGTAGGTAATCACGTATACATGCTTATATACTCGTGTAAACACGTATATACTTAAGTCGGCACGTGCATGCATGTATCTGTTGTATACATGTATCTATTCATATATGAACATGTTGACTCAT
This sequence comes from Uloborus diversus, assembly GCF_026930045.1. Taxonomy (NCBI): domain Eukaryota; kingdom Metazoa; phylum Arthropoda; class Arachnida; order Araneae; family Uloboridae; genus Uloborus; species Uloborus diversus. Next base: position 29,053,425 of record NC_072733.1, on the reverse strand, counting down.
GTCTACACGACACGTATAGTATACTCGTGTATACCCGCATATTCTCGTACATATACTTGTAACTATAAAAATAACCGAAATATACAAATATTAGGGTTATTTGTAACGGTTTTGCAGCTATTTTTAACTATGACCACTTTACCCCATGCTATGACCACTTTCCCTCACCCCATGGGGTAAAGTGGTCAAAAATACAAAGGTAAATGAAAGTGTTATAAAGCTACTTAAATCAATATTTTTTTTCCTGAAATTCAATGTACCGTGTTCTTTAATAATGCAATGTAAAATAACAACAAAAAAAGTTGAATTGTTTAAAGAATTTATTGTATTTATTATCCACCTCTCTAAGTTGAAAACCTACGATTTTATGACTACTTTTCCCCACCAGAGCCTACAGGAGAGTTGGGGACGAGATGTTTAACAGAGCCTGTAAAGTAATGAAGTTCTACTTCGGAATTCCCGACGTGCTTTGAAAGAATCTCATGGATTAGGTTAAAAAAGGTCAGAAGTCAGCCAAGGTTTAGTAATCCTATATTCTGATCCTATATTCTGATTATATGTGATCATGGGGGAGCTCATTCAATCATTAATTGAGCAACATAAGATTTTAATGGGAAGATTGCAGTTACGCCAGAAACGAAACCAAATGAAAGTGTCAGCCCATTTTGAAAAATTCGAAGGTCAGAAAAACTTCGATTCGTTTCTCGAACGCTTTGAAGCATTCACTGTAAAAAAAATTCGGAAACGTTTCTGAGTATATCGTGCAGCTGCGGTTCATGAAATTTTCAAAAACGTTTCTGAGTATTTCGGAATTCTCTTTCTGTAATGTCCGGAAACGTGTCTGAGTATTTCGGAATCCTCTTTCTGTAATGTCCAGAAACGTGTCTGAGTATTTCGGAATCCTCTTTCTATAATTTCCAGAAATGTTTCTGAGTATTTTGGAATCCTCTTTCTGTAATTTTCAGAAACGTTTCTGAGTATTTCGGAATCCTCTTTCCGTAATTTCCAGAAATGTTTCTGAGTATTCTGTGCAGCTGTGGTTCATGAAAGTTTCGAAAACGTTTCCGAGTATTTCGGAATTCTCCAAACAATTTTCAAAAACGTTTCTGAGAATTTCGGAATCCTTTTTTCGTGATTTTTTCTAAAAAATAATTCTTTACTATAGTATTGCATGCCACATCAGTTTCAATTCTTTCATATCTAAGAGCAATGAAACAAGCAATTTTAGAATCATTCGTGGATTTTTTTTTTTCTGAATTTCTAATGACAAATAGCATGGTTAACAGCATAACATATGCACAGTTATAAATTTTTGAAAATTTATGAAATAATATAGTAGTTTCATTCATAATCACAAAATTGTCGGGGGAGGGAAGGGGGGTACTTTCTCAAAAGTGGGATTGTTTGTTAAACAATATTAAACTTCAGTTTTTCTCTCAATATTTTCAAGACAAAATTATCAACATATTGTATTTTTAATGCAGAACTTAAAAACATATCTTGTATCAAACTTGATAGCTATTATTTTCGGATAAAATTTGACAGAACTTACCTACACTTTGCGTTCCGAAATTCGTTCACGTCAAGTCAATTTCTTTGACGAACAAAGTGTACCGAAAAGTACCAACAGAGAAATTGATGAATTTAAATATGACACCAAAGTCCCCCTGCTGGAACCATTCGGGTTTATTCTTCTGTTCTTGCCCTTTTCCAGTTTATCACAAATATAGATACTTAATCAAAATAGGTTACTGATTTAGAGTGTGCGCAAAATGCATTATATATTTTATTTATTAAAACATTGAACTCTATTACATGATTATTCCTTTTCATATATACGAGAGTCCCCCCCCCCCACACCATAAGAGTAATGGTGCACCCATAAAATGATATAAAGCGCCCCCCACCTTAAAAAAAAGCAACCCCTTGAAAATGTCAATGGCAGTCTGCGTAGTGAACGCCCCTCGTCTTCTCACCATATGTGCATTGCATATTAATAACATAGTATTTAAAAACTGATCACTTTTAAAACGATGACATGAAATAATATTACTTTTTATTTCAGCATGTAAATGCAGCTGTTCCATTTTTGCCACTGACTCATTCCTCCTGAGTGTCCTACATTAAACTAGTATATCCACGAAGGAAATGTTATTTTCGGAACTTATGTCAAGGAATTTTTTTATTGTTAACCACATTTAACAAAATGAATAAGCAGATGAATTAATTTCATAACTATGTTCTTACTAATAGATAACATGGTCATTTTCTAATGGTATAAATATTTTTAAATGAATGAATAAATTATAATAAAAAAAGATAAATTATACCGGCACATTTTTTGTGAAGCATATTACAATGCTAGAAAATATTTGCATTACCATATTTCTAATGAATTAAACAATTGATTTTTTTTTTCTTTTTGAACCAAAATGTTTGTACATCCAAGTATTTCGAAATAACTTTTCTGTGATTGCTTCTCAAATATAAATCTTACTTCTTTTGCGTAATTAATCAGTTTCAGTTAGTTACAACAAATAGTACACCGCGCACATAGGTATGTAGGATAACTTTAAATTAATTCGATAAACCCAAAAACAGTTACAACTGGAGCCTCATCAAATGCAAATCAACAAAAATATAAATGTATATAACAACATGTTTTAAAATATTCATTAATACTTACAAGTGAACATGAGCGGAAGAAAATCTAAGTACCTCCATTACAACTGAATAAGTAATCCAAAGGGTTTCGTTTCATTAAGTATAAACACGGGTGTTGAAACTATTCACGCTTGAACACACAATATATATCTAATTATGGTCGCAGTGGAAATTGTAAAGAAGCAAATGGTTATTAACTAACTTAATAGCTGCGTACATCGTCTAAAAAATCAAGGGCAGTCCAAAATGCAAAGGCGTAAAATTAGTTTCGACACATTTTACTACTCTCTAGACATGAAATAACAAGCAATCCAATGCTACCATAGATACGAAAAAAAGAAGTTCTCGTTATTTCCGACTCATTGGCGCCTGTGTTGGAAGGATGAAATAGGTTTCGAAGCGTTGCGTCATCACTTCCGCTTCTAGATATCTTGAAATAACAAAAAGCTTTCTGAATATTGAGGAGTTCGCTATTGGATGAAGGATTCCTACTATTTCGGAAACGTTTCCGATATATCCAGAAACGTTTCCGAAATTTGTTACAGTGTTGTTTTTGATGGTTCAAAATCATATAGTCGATTTCGATTACGAAGATAACTGGCAATTTTTCCAAATGTCGCCAAGGTTTTGATACCTTAGACCATGTACTAATTTTTTCAGTTTTGATGATGCAATCAAAATAATTTTCCAAAATTTGCAGACTGTGCCAGACTCACAACATTCCGAAACTTGCTAAACACACTTTGGAAAATTTTTGGTTAAGATTCTCCCCCCCCCCCCCCTCCTTTTAACGATTTCGTAAGTCGTTACTAGTGATTGCAATACCGAATACCGGCAGGGACCGATTTACACTCCTGGATGCCCCGGGCACTGACAAAAATGGTGCCCCCCCCCCACCCAAAAATATGATGGAAAGTGTTGGATATTATTTTGACAGAAAGAAAACTTTAAAATACCGATTTCATACGAAAAAAGTTAATAATTAAGATGTTTTACAAAGAAATCATTTAATAAAATTAAAATAAATTTATGGTTTTCATGTTAAAAATTTTTTTACAGTTGCAGATGGAAAAACTATGATACAAATGGTAAAGGTAAATCATAATGTGCTTTCTGCGCATTAATGATTCTTTATACATTTTCTCCTTTGTTTTCTTGTAGTAAATTCATCTATAATGTCCTCATAATCAAGTTTTAGGTCAAACTTCCTTCTATTGATAACAGAGCTAGTAAAGATAATTTACTATCAGAAATGAGAGTACGCGAAGAACACTTAATAATTCTCTTCAATAGCGAAAATGATCGTTCTCCACAACAATTGGCTAATATGCTTTCATCTAATGAAAAAAAAATTGTCAAATGACAAAAATTTTTTTGTTTCCTTTAGTTAGAGGCCCCAAACACTGGTCCCCCCCCCCCCTCCCAAAAAAAAATGATGACAGAAATTTGGTGCCCCCTTTCCTTTGGTGCCCCGGGCTCGAACCCCGAATGCCCTGCCGTAAATTAGTCCCTGAATACCGGTATTTCAAGCAAATTTGCAATTTCATAATACCGGTATTTGCTGAGGTAAAATACCGGTATTTTCGGTATTAGCTGAAAAAAAACAAATAGTTTCAATTAAAGATTCTTCAATTTATAATCTTATTTAATATCAATTTAGAACTTATTTAATATCTACAATTTTAAATGTACATTTCTTTTTCCATGATACAGAACCAAAATTTAAGCTATTCATGTGAAAATTTGGCTTCAAAAGCACGAGCTAATAAAATATCATTAACCTAAAGTATTGGAGACATTGTAAAAAGATATTGTCAGTACTAGATGGTGAGATGAATTACATTTTCGTGTGCTTTTGTGCACCATATTTTTATTACATATTTCCATTTTTCTGATCCCTTACTTTCCCTTTTGTGAATTTAATTTCAAGTGTAATTTTTAATGCATTTGTCCTATGAACAATTTTATTCGAACTATCAATTGCAATAATACTTTATGATTTTTTTTTCCCCCATTTGACTCAACTGTACTAAATTTTTGCAAAAACTTTTTCTTGTTAGCTTCACAAATGGTAATTTGTTGTCATCAGTATTGGATTGTTGTTCTGTCTCGCTATTTGGCTTTATACTTGGGAAAAAAATGTTTAGAAATTATGTAGGTCCCTGAAAATTTCTTAGAGGTAAAGCATAATGAATTGAAACATATTTTCAGATATTTGCATAATTATAATTGTAAAGAATTTTGAAAAGGAAGCGAAAATGAATAAGAGAAACTAACAAGATCAAATTTAGTTATGTTTATAGTAAATTTGAAACCATAATAAATAGGGACCATAATAAAAAGGGCTAATAAAGAGCAAACACAAATCTCTCCTGCTCAAGCGAAAATGATGTTAAAATTGGAAAAGTATCGTCTCTCGAAGAAAAATTACAACTAGCTATAAATTCAGAACAAATAAATAATTAAATAAAATAATAATATTACAAAAGAAACACGCACACACACAAAAGGAGTCATCCAAAAATAACACGCAAGAGACCGAATTATTTGAAGATGAAGGACTTCTAGACAATTAGAGGAGGTGTATCATGCATTGTTAACAGTACCACCGACCTGCGTGAATTCAGAAAGAGTATTTTCAACTGTAGGAATGTTGAGCACTAAAATGAGTTCCAGGCTTAGAGACAATTCAATAGATGCATAATGTATTTACTATTATTGATTTTTATAATGACATTTTCCCTTCATTTTATATTTGTTTACAATACGTTTTCATAAATAATGCAATTTTTATACAAAATTCTGAAATGTGACAACGAAACAATATGTATTCGAGCATTTTTTAAGAAATTTCCAATTCCGGTATCAAGTTTTCAAAATACCGAATACCGGTATTGAATTTTTGGTCCGGTATTGCAATCCCTAGTCGCTACAGAACAAGCTTAAAACATTTAATAACATATGCAAAATCATCTGGTAACTGCATAAAATAAGACTAAAACTTCCCTTACTCAGTGTTTTGGCACGATTTTAAAAAATGGTCAAATGTTTGCTTTGCTACTCATATTGGAATTTTTTCCGCTTAGAGTTCTTATAATCATGCAAAATATTTCGGCATTTTTCTCTGGGGGAAAATTATTAACGATGTAGTATGTTCGTACCCATTTCTCAAAATCAAGAGCGAAGAGCTTTCTCCAAATTTTTCTAAAACGATTTATGCAAATTTGGCGAACTTTTAAACCAAGCCAAAACCCCTCAATTATTGTTGAAGTTCCCAAAAATAACTGATGCAAATACAAAAGGATTATGTACGAGTAATTACGTGAAATACACCGCCAGCTCAGTCATTTCCTATGCCGGGCTGATGAGTGCTAATAAGCACGAAACTGCAGTCCTCGGCTGGAAATGACTGAGCTGGCGGTTTATTTCACGTATTTCTGCTTTAGCCCTGGCTAATTGGGCGGTAATTTACTGAATATACGAGTAATTGTTTTCACACTGACTGTGGTTCGATGGCTAGATAGAGAAGGTTGAATGTTATGCTCAAATAATAAATCTCTCTTCAAAACACAAATGAGATCGATTTTTCGTATTTTTGAATATTTTTCAATTGTCTATATGCTCCAAAGTCATGTTTTCATTTCTAAACATATATAACAATGTTACTTGACAAATTTGTGCAAAACATCTTCTCCTTAGCGTCTACTCTTTGGAATTAAAAATTGCATTTTACACAGCATCTGAAATTTAGCGAGTTTCCAACAGATTCACGTAGTATTGCCGATTGGTGAGAGACGCGGTAAACAAAAGGGTTAGCGGCTCATTTTACCTTTTAACGGAACCTTAAATAATGTTTAACGCCTTAAATGAAAAATTCCATTTCATAAAATGGCATTTTTATTCATTTGGCTGGTGGAGTTACGGTGACATGATCGTGGTGACTGTTCAAAAAATTTGGAGTATAGCCTTTACAATAAAATGTGGAAATTCAGCTTCAGGAATAAATTAGGTTAAAAAATTATTGAAAATTATGTTAAATTTTTACAATAACCCGCTAGATAATTATTTGAATAACCATCAAATAATATATAAGTTCTATTACATCATAGAAAAAAATCCGCCAAACCCAGTATTCATCTGCGATCTTGCCAAGAGACTATTGTAAGGACCCATGTTCTTATTTAAATGCTAATAATAAGGAATATTGTCTTTTTAAAGGGTGTTTTATTTACGCTAATGAGCTTTTCCCGATGAAAATTTTCGGAACGATTCCAGACAGAGATTTTTAGAGGGTGGAAGACGTTATTTGAAAACTATTACAGTCGACACCCGCTACAAATGGCTATAACGCGAGTTTTTCAATACAACAAATTTTAGAGCTGATACGAATTCCTCGCTCGTAACACGAAAATATTTGGAAAGGATTCGTGGTCTTAAGTGTCGGGTTCAATATTGACTAATAAATATTGGTTTCGCGAATGTACTTTCACCCTTTTAGCATCATTAACTGCGCAAGTTCCCATACCACACTAGTTTAAACAATGCATTGTTGTTGCGGATAAATATTTATAATAACTCCATATTTTTATTCATTTTTTTTTCAATTCTAAATATGAAAGGTGATGAAATATTGTAGCACCTAGGCACGATGTTTCGTCTAAAGTTTGTTAAGATAAAGCGAAAACTTGAGGCAATTTAAGAAAAGGTAAAGATCTTTGATACGCTTGAAAAAAGTGGATCGAAGGTCGCACGGTATGAGTGAATCTTCCATGTGTACAATTGAAAGTCAAAAAAAAAAGGCACTCTGTATAAGTCCAGACCTTAGTTTTAATATAAAGCTCGCAGTATAGAGTCTAAGTGTCATTGATTTTGTGCATTGTAACAATATTTTATGTTGAATAATGCAGTTTTTTTTAAATACAGAAAAAATTCAGCTTTTTATGTAAGAAACGGTAATGTATAGTTCAGAAGTGGGCTAAAGCAGCTTGAGGATTGTTTGCCAATGAAAAAATGAAATTATATTAAGATAAATCTGTAGATGGGTCATTTCACGGTAATTTAGACATTTATGTCGAGTCCATAACGTGACCTTTTTTTACCTTAACTTTTTAATTTACAGTTTGATTAGCATATTATTGTATTTTCAGCTTGTCCTACCAACATATCAACTCAAATTAAAGTAATTTGCAAATCAAACAGTAAATTAAAAAGTTATGGCAAAATAGATCACGTTACGGACTACACTGTAAAAAATCTCGGAAAACTCTCTGAATACAAAAAAAGCTTTCCGTAATACACAGATTCGTACGCCCTCAGCAGTTTTCTGCTCTTATCAAATACCTTTCCCGTTTAACAAGAAAGTAAGAGTCGACGCATGCGCAACTCACACGGCAATTTTATAGTCCAGCACCAAATCCAAACGGTAACTCGTGAAAGCACGCAATGAAAACAAGTACTGACTCATGTGCGAAGTAACACTCATCAAGGGGATTAGTAGAAGTTTTGTTCCTCGTATGAATTCACTGAAGATAATTTTAAAGTCTTATATTTTCTTGCTAATGTTTCGTCATGAGATTGAATTTGAAGCTATGTCACTTATTTTTAAGTACGAAGTGCAACTTCTCGACGCATGCTCGCGGAAGGAATACAAACTGAAATTAAAAACCAAATAACTGCCAAGAGGACGCCATGTAAATTCGTTGCGTCGCATAACTTGTGTAGGTAACTTACTTTTTTCGTGGATACTTTTCTTCTTTCTACCAAATGGGTAATTTTTGTAGGTAGAATTTTATTCTGTCATAAAAATCACCTTTTTGGTGACCAAAGCCTGCAAAAGACCACCACCGACGAATAGCTAAGTCGCTTTGCAACTCTATTACTTTAAAGTGATTTAGTTCATATAAATCTCGTCAAAAAAAACTATTTTCCTCAGTATCATTTTTTCGTTGTGAACTATTGCAATTTGAAAATATTTTACATTACATAGAACACATATTTAAAGTGCAAGTGTGTCTAGTTTTATTCTGTAAAATTTATGAATTGAAGATTATAAAAAACTTTAAATAAGTGTTATTGTGTACTATGTTTTTATGTGTCAATCTCAGTTAATATTTGGCCGAACATTTATGTATCAAGCATTATGAATTAAACGTTATAATATGCAAATTGTCAGGTTTGATAGTTCGTCTTTAAGGTTGCATGTTTTCATTCTCTTGTAAAAAGTGTAGCTAGATTGTATGAAGTAAAAATAAAAAACTATCTCTTGTAATTAGGAACATAGTGCTTCAGTATTATCTAAATGACGATATCTCTTTAAATATTTGCATTAGCGAAACGCTTTAAATTAGTTAAATGTGTATTAATTTCTTTAACAAATAGATTCATATATGTATTTAAAAGTGTCTTCATTTTTTTCGTTTTACGAGCCTCAATTTTTACCAAAAGCAAAAAAAAAAGACTTAATAAAATTAATAATTTTGTGTTTTTACACCATATTAAAGTATTTGACTTATAATTTATATAATACTTTGATTTATAATTTATATTATACATGAAATATTATTTATCTCAGCAGAGCTTCATTAGTATGATTTATTTTAGTTGCAATGTACCTGCCCTTAAGGGAAAGAAGCTGCAAATATAACAAACAAGAATTATTTCTCAATAATATATTTTTGTATATATCTGAAAAACACAAGCAATGAACAGCAATGAGAAAAAGAAAATTTAAAGTAGCAATTATTAGAATAAAGTTGAAAGGTTGAATTCGGAGCTCATCAGCCGTGGAAGATTCGATAAATATGGTCAAAAGACCAAAAGATATTAAACTACTTACTAAATAGAGAATGTTTAAGCTCTAATATATGCTTTACATTGAGCCAAACGCACCATATGCTAAACTATATGCAATAAACAAGAGCTTAAACCTAAAATTAAAAGTAGGGGTTTTTTACCTCGGCTAAATTAAGAAACAAGTCCCTATAATTTGTCTTCCTCAGGACAGTACCTACTGCATGCATACTAGTTTAATGTAGGACAGTCAGTGGCAAAAATGGAACAGCTGCATTTAATGCCAAAATAAAAAGTAATATTATTTCATGTCATTGTTTTAAAAGTGATCATTTTTAAAAAACTATGTTATTAATATGCAATGTACATATGGGGAGAAGACGAGGGGCGTTCACCACGCAGACTGTGCCATTGACATTTTCAGGGGGTTGCTTTTTTAAGGGGGGGGCGCTTTATAGCATTTTATGGGTGCACCATCACTCTTATGGTGTGGGGGGGGATTCTCGTATATATGAAATGGAATAATCATGTACTAGAGTTCAATGTTTTAATAAATAAATATATATTGCATTTTGCGCACACTGTAAAAATAAAATCAGTAACCTATTTTGAATAAGTATTTATATTTGTGATGAGCTGGAAAAGGGCAAGAACAGAAGAATCAACCCGAATGGTTCCAGCAGGGGGACTTCGTGTCGTATTTAAATTCATCAATTTCTCTGTTGGTACTTTTCGGTACACTTTGTTCGTCAGAGAAATTGACTTGAGGTGAACGAATTCCGGAACGCGAAGGGTAGGTAAGTCCTGTCGAATTTTATCCGAAGATAAAAGCTACACTGTAACAAATTTCGGAAACGTTTCTAGATATATCGGAAACGTTTCCGAAATAGTAGGAATCCTTCATCCAATAGCGAACTCCTCAATATTCAGAAAGCTTTTTGTTATTTCAAGATATCTAGAAGCGGAAGTGATGACGCAACGCTTCGAAACCTATTTCATCCTTCCAACACAGGCGCCAATGAGTCGGAAATAACGAGAACTTCTTTTTTTCTTATCTATGGTTGCTGCAGTCAGCAACTGTGTAGCATTGGATTGCTTGGTATTTCATGTCTAGAGAGTAGTAAAATGTGTCGAAACTAATTTTACGCCTTTGCATTTTGGACTGCCCTTGATTTTTTAGACGATGTACGCAGCTATTAAGTTAGTTAATAACCATTTGCTTCTTTACAATTTCCAATGCGACCATAGTTAGATATATATTGTGTGTTCAAGCGTGAATAGTTTTAACACCCGTGTTTATACTTAATGAAACGAAACCCTTTGGATTACTTATTCAGTTGTAATGGAGGTACTTAGATTTTCTTCCGCTTATGTTCACTTGTAAGTATTAATGAATATTTTAAAACATGTTGTTATATACATTTATATTTTTGTTGATTTGCATTTGATGAAGCTCCAATTGTAACTGTTTTTGGGTTTATCGAATTAATTTAAAGTTATCCTACATACCTATGTGCGCGGTGTACTATTTGTTGTAACCAACTGAAACTGATTAATTACGCAAAAGAAGTAAGATTTATATTTGAGAAGCAATCACAGAAAAGTTATTTCGAAATACTTGGATGTACATACATTTTGGTTCAAAAAGAAAAAAAATCAATTGTTTAATTCATTAGAAATATGGTAATGCAAATATTTTCTAGTATTGTAATATGCTTCACAAAAAATGTGCCGGTATAATTTATCTTTTTTTATTATAATTTATTCATTCATTTAAAAATATTTATACCATTAGAAAATGACCATGTTATCTATTAGTAAGAACATAGTTATGAAATTAATTCATCTGCTTATTCATTTTGTTAAATGTGGTTAACAATTAAAAAATTCCTTGACATTAGTTCCGAAAATAACATTTCCTTCGTGGATATACTAGTTTAATGTAGGACAGTCAGGAGGAATGAGTCAGTGGCAAAAATGGAACAGCTGCATTTACATGCTGAAATAAAAAGCAATATTATTTCATGTCATCGTTTTAAAAGTGATCAGTTTTTAAATACTATGTTATTAATATGCAATGCACATATGGTGAGAAGACAAGGGGCGTTCACCACGCAGACTGTGCCATTGACATTTTCAAGAGGTTGCTTTTTTTAAGGTGGGGGGCGCTTTATATCATTTTATGGGTGCACCATCACTCTTATGGTGTGGGGGGGGGGAGGGAACTCTTGTATATATGAAATGGAATAAGCATGTGATAGAGTTCAATGTTTTAATAAATAAAATATATAATGCATTTTGCGCACACTCTAAATCAGTAACCTATTTTGATTAAGTATCTGTATTTGTGATAAACTGGAAAAGGGCAAGAACAGAGGAATAAACCCGAATGGTTCCAGCAGGGGGACTTTGGTGTCATATTTAAATTCATCAATTTCTCTGTTGGTACTTTTCGGTACACTTTGTTCGTCAAAGAAATTGACTTGACGTGAACGAATTTCGGAACGAAAAGTGTAGGTAAGTTTTGTCAAATTTTATCCGAAAATAAAAGCTATCAAGTTTGATACAAGATATGTTTTTAAGTTCTGCATTAAAAATACAATATGTTGATAATTTTGTCTTGAAAATATTGAGAGAAAAACTGAAGTTTAATATTGTTTAACAAACAATCCCACTTCTGAGAAAGTACTCCCCTTCCCTCCCCCGACGATTTTGTGATTATGAATGAAACTACTATATTATTTCATAAATTTTCAAACATTTATAACTGTGCATATGTTATGCTGTTAACCATGCTATTTGTCATTAGAAATTCAGAAAAAAAAATCCATGAATGATTCTAAAATTGCTTGTTTCATTGCTCTTAGATATGAAAGAATTGAAACTGATATGGCATGCAATACTATTAAAAAAGAATTATTTTTTAGAAAAAATCACGGAAAAAGGACTCCGAAATTCTCAGAAACGTTTTTGAAAATTGTTTGGAGAATTCCGAAATACTCGGAAACGTTTTCGAAACTTTCATGAACCACAGCTGCACAGAATACTCAGAAACATTTCTGGAAATTACGGAAAGAGGATTCCGAAATACTCAGAAACGTTTTCGAAACTTTCATGAACCACAGCTGCACAGAATACTCAGAAACATTTCTGGAAATTACGGAAAGAGGATTCCGAAATACTCAGAAACGTTTCTGAAAATTACAGAAAGAGGATTACAAAATACTCAGAAACATTTCTGGAAATTATAGAAAGAGGATTCCGAAATACTCAGACACGTTTCTGGACATTACAGAAAGAGGATTCCGAAATACTCAGACACGTTTCTGGACATTACAGAAAGAGGATTCCGAAATACTCAGAAACGTTTTTGAAAATTTCATGAACCGCAGCTGCACGATATACTCAGAAACGTTTCCGAATTTTTTTTACAGTGTATCAAGTTTGATATAAGATATGTTTTTCAGTTCTGCATTAAAAATACAATATGTTGAGAGTTTTGTCTTGAAAATATTGAGAGAAAAACTGAAGTTTAAGATTGTTTAACAAACAATCCCCACTTTTCAGAAGGTACCCCCCCCCCTCCAATTCCCCGACGATTTTATGATTAGGAATGAAACTACTAGATTATTTCATAATTTTTCAAAAATTTATAACTGTGCATATGTTATGTTGTTAACCATGCTGTTTGTCATTAGAAATTCAAAAAAAAAAAAAAAAATCCACGAATGATTCTAAAATTGCTTGTTTCATTGCTCTTAGATATGAAAGAATTGAAACTGATATGGTATGCACGGAAAAAGGATTCCGAAATTAAACTATAATAAAGGATTATATTTTAGAAAAATCACGGAAAAAGGAAGAGGATCCGAAATTCTCGGAAACGTTTTCCGAAATGAAAATTGTTTGGAACCACAGAATTACTCAGAAACGTTTCCGGATTTTTTTTTACAGTGTAGTTTTGTCTTGAAACTGAAGTTTAAGATTGTTTAACAAACAATCCCCACTTTTCGAAGGTACCCCCCCTCCATCCCCGACGATTTTGTGATTAGGAATGAAACTACTAGGTTATTTCACAAAAATTTATAACTGTGCATATGTTTTGCTGTTAACCATGCTATTTGTCATTACAAATTCAAAAAAAAAAAAAAAAAAAAAATCCACGAATGAATTGCTCTCTTAGATATGAAACTGATTTATGCAATACTATAAATTATATTTTAGAAAAAATCACGGAAAAAGGATTCCGGAAACGAAAATTGTTTGGATTCCGAAATACTCGGAAACGTTTTCGAAACTTTCATGAACCACAGCTGCACAGAATACTCAGAAACATTTCTGGAAATTACGGAAAGAGGATTCCGAAATACTCAGAAACGTTTCTGAAAATTACAGAAAGAGGATTCCGAAATACTCAGACACGTTTCTGGAAATTACAGAAAGAGGATTTCCGAAATACTCAGAAACGTTTTTGAAACTTTCATGAACCACAGCTGCACGATATACTCAGAAACGTTTCCGGATTTTTTTTTACAGTGTATATATAAATGTCAAAAATACCGTGAAATGACCCACACTGTAAAAAATTTCCGTACTAGTTTGAACCAATTTATGGTCCACTTGTACAAATATCGCGAAAAAGAGGTTCAACTAAAATTTTTCAGAAGCGATGATGGCTCGAAATCACAGGGAAATTTTACAGGGGAATTTACGGCAACCTTGACATTTGGCGACGCAATGGTTTGGCGCGCAAACAAACGGTAGATACACGAGGGGGCCTGAAGATTTAGGTGATTGTGAGGTACGTTTTAATGATTAATTTGAATTTATGTTTCACAAAAACACAAATTAACTCTTGAAATTAGTAATGTTGCAAGTTTCATTTGTTATTTCAACGAATATTTATTCAAAAACTGCCTAATGTCTTGCAAAATGGTTTCGCTCGATCTTGCATGTCATAAATGTGATTTGATGTCAATAACATGTTACAATGTATTTAATATTGAGCTATTGAGATGAAATGATTAATTTATGTATTTCTCTTTCTTCAAAGTGATCTCGTAATGGTTTGGCGCTCGTGAACATGAGAACAAAGAGGATTTTGCTTTGATTCATAAAGGAAACAAACAATGGTACAATTTTATTCATATTTTAATTAAAGCATAAGTAAACTTAGATAACGGCTTGTAATTCAGTGTAGATTTCATATTAAATCAACTAATTTCTGAAAAAATGCATCTTAATAGTATCTTACAAAACGGTTTCGCTCAATGATGAACGTCGTTATTATGGATATGAAGTAAATAAGGATTTGATTTCAATAATTTCTTGCTATGGACTTAATACTTTGCTCGTTAGACGAAATGAGATTTCTCTGTTAACTAATAACTATTTCTGCAATAGTTATTATATTTAGCTTCCTATATAGTGTATCTGTTTCATTTGAGTAAAATTGCAAAGTTACAGACAGGAGCAAAATATGGTATTTTCTAGAAGAAAAATAATTTATGCATTTTTCTTTTTCAAAATGCAGGTACCTATTGACCAAATTATGTTTTTAAACAGGAGTATATTCATCTGATGCAGATTCTTACCTTTTTGAATTATAAAACAGTTATCAAACAATCATTTTTTTCCTTCTAGCTTTTGCTATTTAATAGAATTCTGTGTAACGGAAATCTCAAATTAAATAATTCACTCATCATCCTTTAAAAGATCTGTCAATCATGCTTTTATTGCTGAATTGCTTCATGACTTTCAGAAAAATAACATGCAGATTTGATTTTCTTGCCAGTTCCAGATATTGTCACATGCTTAAGGATAAATACTGAAGTATTTAAATCAAAGTATCATGTGGGGTGCAGTAGCTGTGAGCAGCAACAAACGCTCCAGGTTAAAGTGCTTATATGTTGAGGATTTTTACTGCTTGATATTTGTTTTTATTCTTGAGATTTTTTCTCCATACGTAGAAAGATGTCCAATCTATTTTAATTTATTACAGTTCTACTTTTTGAAACTATTCTATATTGTTTATCTGTTTAATTATTCCTAGACTGTTACGAAACTTGATCCTCAACTTGAATTGGTTTTGTATCATACTATAATTTGAGAATTGGTTTTGTATCATACTATAATTTGAGAAATTTTTCCTGTAATAAGCAGGTCGTGCATTCAATTCTTGATGTAATATTATGAAGCTATCATAGTTGAAGTATATTTTTTTATAATAGATGGTCACACCTTAGTGTAATAGACAACAAAAAAAAAAAAAGTTAAAGAGAATAAGCTATTGATAACAGCTAGTTTATTATTGTACCTGTTGAAGAATGTTTTAATTAATAACATGTTGAGAAGCAAAATATATTAATTATTTTCTGAATAGGATGGATACCTATTTAGAACTATTGTATGCTATTCCATTATCATTGTTATAGTGTTGCATTCAAATTTTAAATTAAGTTTTTCCTCCCCAGAGTCTAAAAACTGTTTCTGGTGTCCAGTTGCAGAGGCTGAAAATTCCTGACTGAATGGCACATAGTAGAGGGAATTGGTTTCATTTGCTGCCGTTTCCTCTGCTTATGCTTTTCGGTTTTTTCCGAGCTTGAAGAGTAATTACTGAATCAATGGAAGTGTGGGTATGTTTGATCTTTAAAATTGTTACTTTCTTATGGATGCTATTCTCTATCGTTAATCTGTGTAATTGGAAACTTGGATTACTCCCAGACTGTTATTAAACTTGATTCTCAACTTGAATTGGTTTTGTGCCATACTATATTTAGAGAATTTTCTTGTAATACACAGGCATTTAATTCTTGAACAATCTTTTGTATGAATGTGTCTTGCTTCTATTCTTGATATAATCTCTATTATGAAGCAATCATAGCTAAGTAAATTTTTTATATAATACATGGTTACACCTTGGTGTAATATATGACAAAAAAAGTAATAGCAAATAAGCTATTGATAACAGCTATTTTTTTATTGTACCTATTGACGAAATATTTTAATTACAAACATGTTGAGAAATAAAATATATTATTTTTCTGAACAGGATGAAAAACAGGATTGTGTCCATTAGCATTGCATAATATTGTTGCTTTTAAATTAAGTTGTTTTTTCTTCCCAGAGTTCAAGAACTATTTCAGGCGTCCAGTTGCAGAGGCTGGAAATTCCCGACTGAATGGCACATTGTAGAGGGAATTGGCTTCGTTTGCTGCCATTAACTCTGCTTGTGCTTTTCGGTTTTTTCCGAGCCTGAAGAGTAGCTACTGAATCAACTGAAGAATGGGATTCTCTCTCTCTCAACACTCCAGGGTCATACTTACTACAACATGGAGATTAACCAGTTGGATGAGGCCTTGAAGACAGTTCTGGTTTTTTGATTCAGACCAGGAGCCAAGCAACCCCTGATCCAGCAGTCCCAAAAGTATCAGTTTGGCATGGGAACTTGTACTTTAACCATGGATATATTTAACAAGCCCTGGTCACCACTAACGATCACTGAGGTCTTCAATCGTCTGGAATAAATTCTGGAACACATTTTTTTATTTGTGTTATACAATCAACTCTCAATATCTCAAATATTCCTTGAGGGGCTGTGGTAACTTCCCATAACTTGAAGTTTGAACCAGTCTGAGATTTGAATGTATTATATATTTTCACTAAACATAATGAAGAGTAACCAAAAGTGTGGGGAATTAGTGTCATTGAACCCCTTAATTTTCAATGACTGGCACAACTAAACTTTTTTTGTATGTGTGTGTGTGTGTTTTTTTTTTATAAATAAAGTTTTTTTTTTCTCATATCACTTCTTTAAAAACCTCTCTCTCTCACTTTACACAACCTTTATAGAAATGTATAAAGCAATTTTACTCCAGGTGTGGGAGCTTCTTTGAACATCCCATGCTTTGCTCAGTGAGTCATCATCACAAGTAATCCCTTTTCCTTGATACCTCATTGCTATTTTTTTTTTTCATGTCCTGATATCTTAACCAAGGGTGCCTCTAGGGTCAGGGACTCAGCTGCATTCCATGTAGTTTAGTAATCAAAGCTGATGTCATTAACCCACATAATCCCTGATCTGGGCCAAAGGGAAAACCGAAGATTTTTGTATTGCTAAACGGTTATCCTAAGGCTTCATGTTAAAAGTAAAGATGCTTTTGAAAAAAATAATGGCATCAACTGCACCACCTGCTTAGCAAGATTAAATCAACTTTATTAAAAGAGTTTTGTTTACAACCATGTATCAAATTTCTGTTTCATTAATCACAAAGTAAAGATTACATATTTTGAAATGTTTTGTTTATAACCATATAAAAAGAGTTTTGTTTATAACCATGTATCAATTATAACCATGTATCAAATTTCTGTTTCATTAATCACAAAGTAAAGATTACATATTTTGAAATGGTGCCTATATTTTTTGTAGCTATAAATAAAATTCTTATATCCAAGTCTATGTGTCTTTATATTTAGTTTTTTCGACTAAATGGTTATATTTTTGCAAACCCTCAAATTTGCTACTTCTGTGTGATAAAGTTACATCAATTTATAAACTTTATTTTTACTATAAAGAAGAAGCCAGAAAGGGGAGGGACCATTTTAATCAGGTGAAGTCTGGTTGCTAATGTAGCAGATAAGCATTAGTTCAGTTATGTTTGATTAAATATGAGTAGAAGAAATTGTCTCAGACATACAGTTCATCAATTGTTTGTATATTTATATATTACAGAGGATATGTTTCTCTTTTGAAAATGAACACTAATAAAAGGTATAATGAAATATTAATTAGAGAAACTAAGCATCAGTTTCTGACTAATTGATGAGTGGGAGAAATTGTCTCAGTCAGGCAATGTTCATCAAGGACATGCTTATTTATATATTAGAGAGGATATGCTTTTCCCTTTTTTAAATCAATACACGAATTGTAAATAGAGCTCACTCATTTTCGCTTTCTCTGTTGTAATTTCTTAGTTTTCCAGATTTTGTTTATTTTCCAAACACTGGCAGGGTTTAATTTCAAATTAATACTTTTATTGATAAAGACAATGTATAGATTAAAATTAAAAACTGTTGTGTAACATTTGTTTATCACTTCAAATTTTCTGAAAAATTGAAAAAAGTAATATATTTTTATGGCTGTACTAACAAAGGGGGGGACTTCCACAACTATGGAACCTGGGCCAAATTGAAAATATAAAAAAGAGATTAAAATTCATGATTGATATTTCTAAGTTCCACCAAAATGGAAGGGATCGGTGTAGTACATTCTGTCAAGAGGCCGCAAAATTAAGGATAAAGTATAATATAGTCAAATAGAAATGAAAGAGACTAATTAGTTAACAAATATTTTATTGATTTCCTCCCCCATTTTGGGGATTTATATGTCGTGTATTTTATTCATTTTCTCCCTTATGGAGAGAAAAAATTTTAAATATAAGTTTTTATTTATTTATTTATTTATTTAATTTGTTTTTTTTTTCTAGTGACTCAAGAATATAAATGGAATATCAACGTCATTTTTTTTCCTGGTGCGAAGTAGAGATGCGACAATGCATTAGCATATCGGTCAGCGGCCACTTTAACAATTTTTTTCAGCCGATTTTTACCGATTAATCCGCGAAAAGATGCCACGAAGTGCCCACGGTAACATTCGTACACATATATGATCAATAAAGACTGGGATGCCTCGAAAAATTATATTTCTTCTAAGGCTGCCGCGAATTGAAAAAGTTTGGGAACACCTGCGCTATGGGATAGAATCGAAACCAAAAGTGAAACTTTTCGGAAAACGATGGTCCGCGTTTCTATTCCCTAGTTTTGAATATATGAAAAAGAAAAAAAGCTACATTTTGATTTAAAAATGTAGATTTCACATGTTAAGAGCATCTGTTAAATAAGTGGAGACAAAACCAGAAAGTTAGAAAATTTGAAGAGAATGATGAAATTTTTTCAACAAACACTACCTTTATGTTGGTATGATGAATATGATTTTTGAGACTTTGATACTAATTTATATACCTGAAATTATTTTCGTTAGTAAATATTGGGCAAAATTTGACTATATTTAAAATTAAGCTGCCCAGCCACCAGAAAAAATGTCAATGCTTTATTGAAGGTATTTAATAAACTCCCTTTCATAATAATCGAAGCTTTCTTTTTTATTACTAATTTAAAATGGAAATATTTTCTTAGTTACTCCGTAAAATTACACATACAAATGTCTATGTATGCAGGCAGTCGAGGAGGGGGGCGGGGGAGGGAATAACAGTTGCAATTTGGCCTTGAGCTCACAGATTGGTCCTCTAAACGAGATGCCTGTTCAAAATTTTGTTTTGCGATTTTTTTTCTTTTTTTTTTTTTAACTACGGGATTTTAGGAGTTTACTAACGAAAATTTTTTCTAGCATTTCATTTGCATTGGGCTGCAAAAAAACAAAGAAATAAATGCACCAAAAAAAAAAAAAAAAACTGATCTGATTAAAACAAAAAAATTATCTTCGTACTGAAATGAGAAATTTATATTAAACAAAGTATAGAATAAGCAAATTTGCTATCCATTGCAAATTTTATTAAGGAACGGCTCCAGATGGGGACGGGTACCCCCCCCCCCCATTTGAGCTCAAGAAGAGCAATATGTGACACGACCCCTCCCCCCCTTTCTGAATAACCCCCTCTAAAAGCAGAAGTTGGATCCGCTCTTGATTTATCCACTTAGATTTGCACTTTATTCGAGCACTTTATTATGTAAGCATGTATGTGAGTTTGTAGCAATGTGTCTTTTGTCCCAAAGGCCCGCCATTTCAAATTTTCTGGAATGGAGGGAGGGAGATAATGTCCCCAGAAACTTACATTATAAGTGCTCGAATCAGTCAGATTGTGCGCAATGCATTTAATTAAAAAAAAAAAAAAAACACCAAATTCGTACAAAAATGCCCAATTTCAGAAACATTTCAAAAATCCAGGGGGAAAGGACAATTGAATCCCTGATCACCCATATGACGGGCATGGTTGTATGTGTTGGGGGGGGGGGGGGTTCATGGGACAGAACTGCGCTGCCATTAAAATTTTCTTTACAGGTATTTTGGTTTCGTTCTTGGGGGGGGGGGGGTATCTCACTCTTGGAAGGAAAGGGCACCCCTGCAGATCATGGAAAAAACTTTGCGGTTGATTTTTTTTCGGGGGGTTGAGGAGTATTTAAAGGAGTCTTTTCTCTTTCATTTATGGTGTCTCTTTTGGGGGGGGGGGGACTTTGTACAGATAGCTCCAATGAGTTATTAGAGTCCCTGTATGAAAAGTTTATGACCCTATATGACTCTACCATAAGTGTATTAATCAACTAACATATAACCAAATTTCACGGTGAAGTTATAATAAAACAAGTAACTGCATTTAAACTATGTAACTGTTTGTTTGTTTGTTTCTTATTAGTGCTTGCTTTTCAAACGTGGTACAATTCGATTTTTTAAAAATAATTTTTCATATTTGCCTTTTTTTATGTGACATTAAAAATATTTTTAAATTAATTAAAACGAATTGGATGAATAAAACACAATTTAGGAATGGTTCTTAAGTGCAATTATAAACTAATATATTTAAATCATTAAAAATAAAAAATTGTTTTTATTAAATGTTTTTTTTTCTTAACTGTACACCATTAATGAAGTAACTTAACTTGATCCGTAACGATTGTATCAAAAGAATTGCTTCATTTTGCTTATCGCCAAATAGGGCGATAAACAAAAGAATCTAGCAACCTTTTTCAAATATGGCGGCTGGATTTAGCTGTATTTAACGGACGGTTAAGGCTGTTGTCCCAAGAGATTGGCGCCAAGGGAAAATCAATCTACTCCCGTAATCAAAATCAACAGCAAATAGCCTCCCGATCTTTGTTGCATACGACGTGATTTTCAGTCTAGAATGGATTGAGATAATATTGTAGAAAAATTTTGCGTTTTTATAATTTAAATTAATTTTAAATGAAAATCTCGCTTGGCGACGGTTTCAGAATAGCAACCATACACGCACTAAAAACTGAGCAACTTAGCTTCCTACTACAAATCCTGTAATACTATTGGGAAAAAAAACATTCATCGATGATTCATAAGACTTTGAGGGTCTTAATAATAATTTTTAAAGTTCATTTTAATCAATTTTTATATTTTAAAGTGTGGATGTTTTAAAAACTTGTTCAATCTACGGACATTTAGTTCCAACTTCCTCATGCAGATGTCGCTGAAGTAAGAAATCTGAAAAATACCAATGTCTGGCATTTTTCCTAATTAACTCTACCATAAATCACTTCAGCTTTCTCCCCTTTTTCCCAATGCGAGCCACTTGCGAGTTCCTCCTTTCTTCATAGTCTGATAACGATGTTTCCCGAGGGCCCAAGGAATCGACACCCCATCGAGAAGGGGTTGAATGCGTTCCTTTTGCTAATTTCAGCTTTTCACTGAGGCATTTCGCAATTTTTGATTTTGTCGGTCTGTATTTTGTTGTTGTGAATGCCATTCTCTAATAAAATGAAAAAAAAAAAAAATAATAATAATAATAATAATAAAAGCGATTTTTTGGCTATTTTGAAACGAAAAACATTTATATATATTTTTTTATTTTTATTTATGAGATAAATGAAAAATCATAGTGTATTCGACTATGTGTGAGCAAAAATTTTTATTTTACCTACATCTGTCACGTTTGCTGTAATTGTATAGTTTGGTTGGAAGTTACCGGTTTATTAACGACTGCTTCGGTTTAGTCACTTAATAAAGAGAATTTCTTCTCTGGAAAAAGCAGGCTCCATCAAATATCTGTTGTTCGATCGACACTCAGAATAATTTCTGAAATTTCAACTTTTCATCATAGTTTTCCTAAATATTCTTGACTTAATATCTCAATAAGAAATAGTATATGATTTACACAAACATCGTATATGGGCCATAAAAGAGAAAAACGAAAGGTGAAAAAATGTGCAGACCAAATCCAAGAAGCTTTCCTGTTTTGAAAGTTTTAGGGTTGTGACTATTTTTCAAAAAAATGAGGAATCTCATTTCAATAATGGTTTGGAAAAGAATTTGATACTGTTAAATTTATTCTTGTCTTCCTTTTCATTTTCTTTTTGATTTCCCCTCATGCAAATTGATCATTAACTTAATTTCATCTAAATATTTAACATTTATGACTCCTTTTTGCTCAGTATTTCCGTAATAATTACCTACACAGCACATAACAGTAAATTTTAGTGGGGGGGGGGGGGCTTTTCATATGTAGTCAAAACTTACAAGAGACTAAATAGTCATCTGCAATGGTACGGAAAGGCTAGGAGGAAGTAATTTATTTCTGCGATCGAGGTATTTTTATCTGAAGTTATTACTTTCAAATTAAATCAATCAAATATAGATTACTTTGTTCCAGGAAGGTTTCACTCAACTGGAATTGATAATTCCTCAAATGGATGGTATTCGAGGAACTCTGCAGTTTATGCAGTCAATATGCATCACAGCTCGCAAGATGAATATATACTTATCATACAAAGCGGAAAATGTTTCACTCAACTGGAATTGATAATTAAACAATTCTCGAAATTCATTCTCTTAGAAACGGTTTATTGGATATAAAGTAAATATAAAATCAAAAACATATTTCACTTATTATTGAAAATTTTATATATGCACTTTGATGACTAATGATACAATGAAAAATGTGGCGGTGACTATAAATAAATATTCATACACGAAATAATAGGCTACATTTTGTTGATGTGCGCCTAAAATCGATTGTACACGAGGAACTCTGCAGTTTATGCAGTCAATATGCATCACAGCTCACAAGATGAATATATAAATATCATACAAAGCGAAAATGTTTCATTCAACTCGAATTGATAGTTAAATAATTCTCGAAATTCATTTTTTTTTCAATAAAGAAACGGTACATCCGATATAAAGTAAATATAAAATCAGAAACATAATTAACTTAATATTGACATTTTTTTACATGCAATTTGATGACTAATGATAATGAATAAAGTTGCGGTGATTATAAATAAACATTCATACTCGAAATAAATTGCTACATTTTGCTGAGGAGCGCCTCAAATCGATTGTACACGAGGAACTCTGCAGTTTATGCAGTCAATATGCATCACAGCTCACAAGATGAATATATACATATCATTACAAAGCGAAAATGTTTCACTCAACTGGAATTGATAGTTAAATAATTCTCGAAATTCATTTTCTTCAATAAAGAAACGGTGCATCCGTTATAAAGTAAATATAAAATCAGAAACATAATTAACTTGATATTGAAATTTTTTACATGCAATTTGATGACTAATGATAATGAATAAAGTTGCGGTGATTACAAATAAACATTCATACTCGAAATAAATTGCTACATTTTGCTGAGGAGCGCCTCAGAAGGATTGTACACGAGGAACTCTGCAGTTTATGCAGTCAATATGCATCACTGCTCACAAGATGAATATATACATATCATTACAAAGCGAAAATGTTTCACTCAACTGGAATTGATAGTTAAATAATTCTCGAAATTCATTTTCTTCAATAAAGAAACGGTGCATCCGTTATAAAGTAAATATAAAATCAGAAACATAACTTAATATTGACATTTTTTTACAAGCAATTCGACGACTAATGATAATGCATAAAGTTGCGGTGATTATAAATAAACATTCATACTCGAAATAAATTGCTACATTTTGCTGAGGAGCGCCTCAGAGGGATTGTATACGAGGAACTCTGCAGTTTATGCAGTCAATATGCATCACAGCTCACAAGATGAATATATACATATCATTACAAAGCGAAAATGTTTCACTCAACTGGAATTGATAGTTAAATAATTCTCGAAATTCATTTTCTTCAATAAAGAAACGGTGCATCCGTTATAAAGTAAATATAAAATCAGAAACATAATTAACTTAATATTGACATTTTTTTACAAGCAATTCGACGACTAATGATAATGCATAAAGTTGCGGTGATTATAAATAAACATTCATACTCGAAATAAATTGCTACATTTTGCTGAGGAGCGCCTCAGAGGGATTGTATACGAGGAACTCTGCAGTTTATGCAGTCAATATGCATCACAGCTCACAAGATGAATATATACATATCATTACAAAGCGAAAATGTTTCACTCAACTGGAATTGATAGTTAAATAATTCTCGAAATTCATTTTCTTCAATAAAGAAACGGTGCATCCGTTATAAAGTAAATATAAAATCAGAAACATAATTAACTTGATATTGACATTTTTTACATGCAATTTGATGACTAATGATAATGAATAAAGTTGCGGTGATTACAAATAAACATTCATACTCGAAATAAATTGCTACATTTTGCTGAGGAGCGCCTCAGAAGGATTGTACACGAGGAACTCTGCAGTTTATGCAGTCAATATGCATCACAGCTCACAAGATGAATATATACATATCATTACAAAGCGAAAATGTTTCACTCAACTGGAATTGATAGTTAAATAATTCTCGAAATTCATTTTCTTCAATAAAGAAACGGTATATCCGATATCAAGTAAATATAAAATCAGAAACATAATTAACTTAATATTGACATTTTTTTACAAGCAATTCGATCACAGACTAATGATAATGGAATAAAGTTGCGGTGATTATAAATAAACATTCATACTCGAAATAAATTGCTACATTTTGCTGAGGAGCGCCTCAGAGGGATTGTATACGAGGAACTCTGCAGTTTATGCAGTCAATATGCATCACAGCTCACAAGATGAATATATACATATCATTACAAAGCGAAAATGTTTCACTCAACTGGAATTGATAGTTAAATAATTCTCGAAATTCATTTTCTTCAATAAAGAAACGGTGCATCCGTTATAAAGTAAATATAAAATCAGAAACATAATTAACTTAATATTGACATTTTTTTACAAATAAACATTCATACTCGCAATTTTGCGACGCCTCACTCTGCAGTTTATGCAGTCAATATGCATCACAGCTCACAAGATGAATATATACATATCATTACAAAGCGAAAATGTGGAATTGATAGTTAAATAATTCTCGAAATTCATTTTCTTCAATAAAGAAACGGTGCATCCGTTATAAAGTAAATATAAAATGAGAAACATAATTAACTTAATATTGACATTTTTTTACAAGCAATTCGACGACTAATGATAATGCATAAAGTTGCGGTGATTATAAATAAACATTCATACTCGAAATAAATTGCTACATTTTGCTGAGGAGCGCCTCAGAGGGATTGTATACGAGGAACTCTGCAGTTTATGCAGTCAATATGCATCACAGCTCACAAGATGAATATATACATATCATTACAAAGCGAAAATGTTTCACTCAACTGGAATTGATAGTTAAATAATTCTCGAAATTCATTTTCTTCAATAAAGAAACGGTGCATCCGATATAAAGTAAATATAAAATCAGAAACATAATTAACTTGATATTGACATTTTTTACATGCAATTTGATGACTAATGATAATGAATAAAGTTGCGGTGATTACAAATAAACATTCATACTCGAAATAAATTGCTACATTTTGCTGAGGAGCGCCTCAGAAGGATTGTACACGAGGAACTCTGCAGTTTATGCAGTCAATATGCATCACAGCTCACAAGATGAATATATACATATCATTACAAAGCGAAAATGTTTCACTCAACTGGAATTGATAGTTAAATAATTCTCGAAATTCATTTTCTTCAATAAAGAAACGGTGCATCCGTTATAAAGTAAATATAAAATCAGAAACATAATTAACTTAATATTGACATTTTTTTACAAGCAATTCGACGACTAATGATAATGCATAAAGTTGCGGTGATTATAAATAAACATTCATACTCGAAATAAATTGCTACATTTTGCTGAGGAGCGCCTCAGAGGGATTGTATACGAGGAACTCTGCAGTTTATGCAGTCAATATGCATCACAGCTCACAAGATGAATATATACATATCATTACAAAGCGAAAATGTTTCACTCAACTGGAATTGATAGTTAAATAATTCTCGAAATTCATTTTCTTCAATAAAGAAACGGTATATCCGATATCAAGTAAATATAAAATCAGAAACATAATTAACTTAATATTGACATTTTTTTACATGCAATTTGATGACTAATGATAATGAATAAAGTTGCGGTGAATAAATAAACATTCATACACGAAATAATAGGCTACATTTTGTTGAATTTGTAACGAGGAACTCTGCAGTTTATGCAGTCAATATGCACACAGCTCACAAGATGAATATATACATATCATTACAAAGCGAAAATGCTTCACTCAACTGGAATTGATAGTTAAATAATTCTCGAAATTCATTTTCTTCAATAAAGAAACGGTAATCCGAATAAAGAAAATATAAAATCAGAAACATAATTAACTTAATATTGACATTTTTTTACAAGCAATTCGATGACTAATGATAATGAATAAAGTTGCGGTGATTATAAATAAACATTCATACTCGAAATAAATTGCTACATTTTGCTGAGGAGCGCCTCAGAGGGATTGTATACGAGGAACTCTGCAGTTTATGCAGTCAATATGCATCACAGCTCACAAGATGAATATATACATATCATTACAAAGCGAAAATGTTTCACTCAACTGGAATTGATAGTTAAATAATTCTCGAAATTCATTTTCTTCAATAAAGAAACGGTATATCCGATATCAAGTAAATATAAAATCAGAAACATAATTAACTTAATATTGACATTTTTTTACATGCAATTTGATGACTAATGATAATGAATAAAGTTGCGGTGACTATAAATAAATATTCATACACGAAATAATAGGCTACATTTTGTTGATGTGCGCCTAAAATCGATTGTACACGAGGAACTCTGCAGTTTATGCAGTCAATATGCATCACAGCTCACAAGATGAATATATACATATCATTACAAAGCGAAAATGCTTCACTCAACTGGAATTGATAGTTAAATAATTCTCGAAATTCATTTTCTTCAATAAAGAAACGGTGCATCCGTTATAAAGTAAATATAAAATCAGAAACATAATTAACTTAATATTGACATTTTTTTACAAGCAATTCGACGACTAATGATAATGCATAAAGTTGCGGTGATTATAAATAAACATTCATACTCGAAATAAATTGCTACATTTTGCTGAGGAGCGCCTCAGAGGGATTGTATACGAGGAACTCTGCAGTTTATGCAGTCAATATGCATCACAGCTCACAAGATGAATATATACATATCATTACAAAGCGAAAATGTTTCACTCAACTGGAATTGATAGTTAAATAATTCTCGAAATTCATTTTCTTCAATAAAGAAACGGTGCATCCGTTATAAAGTAAATATAAAATCAGAAACATAATTAACTTGATATTGACATTTTTTACATGCAATTTGATGACTAATGATAATGAATAAAGTTGCGGTGATTACAAATAAACATTCATACTCGAAATAAATTGCTACATTTTGCTGAGGAGCGCCTCAGAAGGATTGTACACGAGGAACTCTGCAGTTTATGCAGTCAATATGCATCACAGCTCACAAGATGAATATATACATATCATTACAAAGCGAAAATGTTTCACTCAACTGGAATTGATAGTTAAATAATTCTCGAAATTCATTTTCTTCAATAAAGAAACGGTGCATCCGTTATAAAGTAAATATAAAATGAGAAACATAATTAACTTAATATTGACATTTTTTTACAAGCAATTCGACGACTAATGATAATGCATAAAGTTGCGGTGATTATAAATAAACATTCATACTCGAAATAAATTGCTACATTTTGCTGAGGAGCGCCTCAGAGGGATTGTATACGAGGAACTCTGCAGTTTATGCAGTCAATATGCATCACAGCTCACAAGATGAATATATACATATCATTACAAAGCGAAAATGTTTCACTCAACTGGAATTGATAGTTAAATAATTCTCGAAATTCATTTTCTTCAATAAAGAAACGGTGCATCCGTTATAAAGTAAATATAAAATCAGAAACATAATTAACTTAATATTGACATTTTTTTACAAGCAATTCGATGACTAATGATAATGAATAAAGTTGCGGTGATTATAAATAAACATTCATACTCGAAATAAATTGCTACATTTTGCTGAGGAGCGCCTCAGAGGGATTGTATACGAGGAACTCTGCAGTTTATGCAGTCAATATGCATCACAGCTCACAAGATGAATATATACATATCATTACAAAGCGAAAATGTTTCACTCAACTGGAATTGATAGTTAAATAATTCTCGAAATTCATTTTCTTCAATAAAGAAACGGTATATCCGATATCAAGTAAATATAAAATCAGAAACATAATTAACTTAATATTGACATTTTTTTACATGCAATTTGATGACTAATGATAATGAATAAAGTTGCGGTGATTATAAATAAACATTCATACTCGAAATAATATTGCTACATTTTGCTGAGGAGCGCCTCAAATCGATTGTACACGAGGAACTCTGCAGTTTATGCAGTCAATATGCATCACAGCTCACAAGATGAATATATACATATCATTACAAAGCGAAAATGCTTCACTCAACTGGAATTGATAGTTAAATAATTCTCGAAATTCATTTTCTTCAATAAAGAAACGGTGCATCCGTTATAAAGAAAATATAAAATCAGAAACATAATTAACTTAATATTGACATTTTTTTACAAGCAATTCGATGACTAATGATAATGAATAAAGTTGCGGTGATTATAAATAAACATTCATACTCGAAATAAATTGCTACATTTTGCTGAGGAGCGCCTCAGAGGGATTGTATACGAGGAACTCTGCAGTTTATGCAGTCAATATGCATCACAGCTCACAAGATGAATATATACATATCATTACAAAGCGAAAATGTTTCACTCAACTGGAATTGATAGTTAAATAATTCTCGAAATTCATTTTCTTCAATAAAGAAACGGTATCCGTTATGATATTGACAACATGCAAACTGGAGTTGCGGTGATTATAAATAAACATTCATACTCGAAATAAATTGCTACATTTTGCTGAGGAGCGCCTCAGAGGGATTGTATACGAGGAACTCTGCAGTTTATGCAGTCAATATGCATCACAGCTCACAAGATGAATATATACATATCATTACAAAGCGAAAATGTTTCACTCAACTGGAATTGATAGTTAAATAATTCTCGAAATTCATTTTCTTCAATAAAGAAACGGTGCATCCGTTATAAAGTAAATATAAAATCAGAAACATAATTAACTTAATATTGACATTTTTTTACAAGCAATTTGATGACTAATGATAATGAATAAAGTTGCGGTGATTATAAATAAACATTCATACTCGAAATAAATTGCTACATTTTGCTGAGGAGCGCCTCAGAAGGATTGTACACGAGGAACTCTGCAGTTTATGCAGTCAATATGCATCACAGCTCACAAGATGAATATATACATATCATTACAAAGCGAAAATGTTTCACTCAACTGGAATTGATAGTTAAATAATTCTCGAAATTCATTTTCTTCAATAAAGAAACGGTGCATCCGTTATAAAGTAAATATAAAATCAGAAACATAATTAACTTAATATTGACATTTTTTTACAAGCAATTCGACGACTAATGATAATGCATAAAGTTGCGGTGATTATAAATAAACATTCATACTCGAAATAAATTGCTACATTTTGCTGAGGAGCGCCTCAGAGGGATTGTATACGAGGAACTCTGCAGTTTATGCAGTCAATATGCATCACAGCTCACAAGATGAATATATACATATCATTACAAAGCGAAAATGTTTCACTCAACTGGAATTGATAGTTAAATAATTCTCGAAATTCATTTTCTTCAATAAAGAAACGGTGCATCCGTTATAAAGTAAATATAAAATCAGAAACATAATTAACTTGATATTGACATTTTTTACATGCAATTTGATGACTAATGATAATGAATAAAGTTGCGGTGATTACAAATAAACATTCATACTCGAAATAAATTGCTACATTTTGCTGAGGAGCGCCTCAGAAGGATTGTACACGAGGAACTCTGCAGTTTATGCAGTCAATATGCATCACAGCTATGCATCACAGCTCACAAGATGAATATATACATATCATTACAAAGCGAAAATGTTTCACTCAACTGGAATTGATAGTTAAATAATTCTCGAAATTCATTTTCTTCAATAAAGAAACGGTTCATTTTCATCCGTTATAAAGAAAATATAAAATCAGAAACATAATTAACTTAATATTGACATTTTTTTACAAGCAATTCGATGACTAATGATAATGAATAAAGTTGCGGTGATTATAAATAAACATTCATACTCGAAATAAATTGCTACATTTTGCTGAGGAGCGCCTCAGAGGGATTGTATACGAGGAACTCTGCAGTTTATGCAGTCAATATGCATCACAGCTCACAAGATGAATATATACATATCATTACAAAGCGAAAATGTTTCACTCAACTGGAATTGATAGTTAAATAATTCTCGAAATTCATTTTCTTCAATAAAGAAACGGTATATCCGATATCAAGTAAATATAAAATCAGAAACATAATTAACTTGATATTGACATTTTTTTACATGCAATTTGATGACTAATGATAATGAATAAAGTTGCGGTGATTACAAATAAACATTCATACTCGAAATAAATTGCTACATTTTGCTGAGGAGCGCCTCAGAAGGATTGTACACGAGGAACTCTGCAGTTTATGCAGTCAATATGCATCACAGCTCACAAGATGAATATATACATATCATTACAAAGCGAAAATGTTTCACTCAACTGGAATTGATAGTTAAATAATTCTCGAAATTCATTTTCTTCAATAAAGAAACGGTGCATCCGTTATAAAGTAAATATAAAATGAGAAACATAATTAACTTAATATTGACATTTTTTTACAAGCAATTCGACGACTAATGATAATGCATAAAGTTGCGGTGATTATAAATAAACATTCATACTCGAAATAAATTGCTACATTTTGCTGAGGAGCGCCTCAGAGGGATTGTATACGAGGAACTCTGCAGTTTATGCAGTCAATATGCATCACAGCTCACAAGATGAATATATACATATCATTACAAAGCGAAAATGTTTCACTCAACTGGAATTGATAGTTAAATAATTCTCGAAATTCATTTTCTTCAATAAAGAAACGGTGCATCCGTTATAAAGTAAATATAAAATCAGAAACATAATTAACTTGATATTGACATTTTTTTACATGCAATTTGATGACTAATGATAATGAATAAAGTTGCGGTGATTACAAATAAACATTCATACTCGAAATAAATTGCTACATTTTGCTGAGGAGCGCCTCAGAAGGATTGTACACGAGGAACTCTGCAGTTTATGCAGTCAATATGCATCACAGCTCACAAGATGAATATATACATATCATTACAAAGCGAAAATGTTTCACTCAACTGGAATTGATAGTTAAATAATTCTCGAAATTCATTTTCTTCAATAAAGAAACGGTACATCCGATATAAAGTAAATATAAAATCAGAAACATAATTAACTTAATATTGACATTTTTTTACATGCAATTTGATGACTAATGATAATGAATAAAGTTGCGGTGATTATAAATAAACATTCATACTCGAAATAAATTGCTACATTTTGCTGAGGAGCGCCTCAGAGGGATTGTATACGAGGAACTCTGCAGTTTATGCAGTCAATATGCATCACAGCTCACAAGATGAATATATACATATCATTACAAAGCGAAAATGTTTCACTCAACTGGAATTGATAGTTAAATAATTCTCGAAATTCATTTTCTTCAATAAAGAAACGGTGCATCCGATATAAAGTAAATATAAAATCAGAAACATAATTAACTTAATATTGACATTTTTTTACATGCAATTTGATGACTAATGATAATGAATAAAGTTGCGGTGACTATAAATAAACATTCATACACGAAATAAATTGCTACATTTTGTTGATGAGCGCCTCAAATCGATTGTACACGAGGAACTCTGCAGTTTATGCAGTCAATATGCACCACAGCTCACAAGATGAATATATACATATCATTACAAAGCGAAAATGCTTCACTCAACTGGAATTGATAGTTAAATAATTCTCGAAATTCATTTTCTTCAATAAAGAAACGGTGCATCCGTTATAAAGAAAATATAAAATCAGAAACATAATTAACTTAATATTGACATTTTTTTACAAGCAATTCGATGACTAATGATAATGAATAAAGTTGCGGTGATTATAAATAAACATTCATACTCGAAATAAATTGCTACATTTTGCTGAGGAGCGCCTCAGAAGGATTGTATACGAGGAACTCTGCAGTTTATGCAGTCAATATGCATCACAGCTCACAAGATGAATATATACATATCATTACAAAGCGAAAATGTTTCACTCAACTGGAATTGATAGTTAAATAATTCTCGAAATTCATTTTCTTCAATAAAGAAACGGTATATCCGATATCAAGTAAATATAAAATCAGAAACATAATTAACTTAATATTGACATTTTTTTACATGCAATTTGATGACTAATGATAATGAATAAAGTTGCGGTGATTATAAATAAACATTCATACTCGAAATAAATTGCTACATTTTGCTGAGGAGCGCCTCAAATCGATTGTACACGAGGAACTCTGCAGTTTATGCAGTCAATATGCATCACAGCTCACAAGATGAATATATACATATCATTACAAAGCGAAAATGTTTCACTCAACTGGAATTGATAGTTAAATAATTCTCGAAATTCATTTTCTTCAATAAAGAAACGGTGCATCCGTTATAAAGTAAATATAAAATCAGAAACATAATTAACTTAATATTGACATTTTTTTACAAGCAATTCGACGACTAATGATAATGCATAAAGTTGCGGTGATTATAAATAAACATTCATACTCGAAATAAATTGCTACATTTTGCTGAGGAGCGCCTCAGAGGGATTGTATACGAGGAACTCTGCAGTTTATGCAGTCAATATGCATCACAGCTCACAAGATGAATATATACATATCATTACAAAGCGAAAATGTTTCACTCAACTGGAATTGATAGTTAAATAATTCTCGAAATTCATTTTCTTCAATAAAGAAACGGTGCATCCGTTATAAAGTAAATATAAAATCAGAAACATAATTAACTTGATATTGACATTTTTTACATGCAATTTGATGACTAATGATAATGAATAAAGTTGCGGTGATTACAAATAAACATTCATACTCGAAATAAATTGCTACATTTTGCTGAGGAGCGCCTCAGAAGGATTGTACACGAGGAACTCTGCAGTTTATGCAGTCAATATGCATCACAGCTCACAAGATGAATATATACATATCATTACAAAGCGAAAATGTTTCACTCAACTGGAATTGATAGTTAAATAATTCTCGAAATTCATTTTCTTCAATAAAGAAACGGTGCATCCGATATAAAGAAAATATAAAATCAGAAACATAATTAACTTAATATTGACATTTTTTTACATGCAATTTGATGACTAATGATAATGAATAAAGTTGCGGTGATTATAAATAAACATTCATACACGAAATAAATTGGCTACATTTTGTTGATGAGCGCCTCAGAATCGATTGTACACGAGGAACTCTGCAGTTTATGCAGTCAATATGCATCACAGCTCACAAGATGAATATATACATATCATTACAAAGAGGAAAATGCTTCACTCAACTGGAATTGATAGTTAAATAATTCTCGAAATTCATTTTCTTCAATAAAGAAACGGTGCATCCGTTATAAAGAAAATAT